>NC_058131.1:445488741-445525052 GCF_016433145.1 Gracilinanus agilis | reverse complement strand
CTCACCCTCAACTCAACCTGCTCCTTCAGCTGTCCCATGCCCTCCCCTCCCCATCCCTGATCTCTGCCCCTCCTCCTTAACCCCACCCATTTTCCTCCCCTACCCCTCCTCACAAACCCCACCCATGTTCCTCCCTCCCTGCCTCCCCACCCCAGACCAACTCCTCCCTCTTAGCCCACCTACTCCTCCCATTTCCCTCACCTGTTCCACAGCAACCCAAACAGCCAGCCAAGAGACAGAAATCACAAATAATTCAGTGAAAGGCATATTCCCCTTAAAAGAAGTACCCCTTCAAATGGTGTCTGTGGGACCCCTATCAGTTGAACATTCTTTCCTTCTAATGCCTAGCTCCCCTATAAATTTGCTAAGGAGAGATCTTTTATTCAAGCTTAGAGCCACAATAACTTGCTCTCCAGATGATTCTATGTCACCAGAATTGCCTGAAGAATCCTTAATGTTACTCCCTGTACTTCTTTCAAACAGTCAGGAGATGAAGGACCTTCCCACCTTTGAGATTCCAGCTGATATACCTGAGTCTCTTTGGGCCATATTGTCTTCCAATGTCAGCCTACTTAAATCAGCTGTTCCTGTTCAGATTAGGACAAAAGCTGAGCCACCTCCTTCCATTCCTCAGCATCCTTTATCAAAAGAGGCAGTTGAGGGAATTACTCCAGTAATAAATTCATTAATTGAGCAAGGGATAATAATTCCATGCAAAATCTGAATATAATACCCCCATCCTACCTGTAAAAAAGCCAAAATTAGGCCCAGATAGAAAAGTTATCTATTGATTTGTCTAGGATTTAAGGGCTGTAAATAACCATGTCATAAAAAGACAGCCTGTGGTTCCATACCCAAATACAATTATCTCCTCTATTCCAAGCACAGCAAAATATTTTATGGTGGTAGACCTCTGTTCAGTTTTCTTCTCAATCCATTTTCATGAGAATTTAAGGCATATATTTTCCTTCACCTGGAAAGGTGCCCAATGAACCTGGTGTCATTTGCCCCAAGGGTACATGGAAAGCTCTATCCTGTTCTCACAGATTTTAAGCCAAGATTTGGAAAGTATTAAGTTTGAGGAAAGGCATTTGATAAATTTTAAGAATGATTTGCTCTTGGCCTCACCAAATGGCACAGCATACCAAGAAGACAACAAACATCTACTTTTAGAGCTACATAAAAGAGGCCACAAGATCTATAAGGCAAAGGTTCAGTGGTGTCTCCCTAGAGTGGAATATTTTGCGTTCATTTTAACTGTTGGTGCCTGCTCCATTTCCCCTAAGCACACTGAAGATATTACAAAATTGAGCATATCCTCCACTAAAAAGCAGTTGAGGGTAATTCTTGGGGCAACAGGTTTTTGTAGGCAATGGTTCCTTTGCTATGGAGAAATCACCAAGCCCCTTATTGCTCTAACAAAAAATTCAATCCCTGAACCCCTTAAATTAGAGGCAGAATACCTGTCAGGTCTTTCTAAATTAAAACAGGCTATCCTGTCAGCCCTGCTCTAAGCATTCCAGATTTTTTAAAGCCATTTATTTTGTATGTACATGAACAGTAGCTTCAGGTATTTTAACTCAACCTTTGGGAACTGTTCAGCTTCCAATTGCTTATTATTTGGCCCACCTGGATCCAGTAGCTTTCGGAGCACCATCGTGTCTTAGAGGTGTAGCTGCCACAGCCTTATTGGTAACTATTTTATTTTATTTTATTTTTTAATTTTAAACCCTTAGCTTCTGTGTATTGACTTATAGGTGGAAGATTGATAAGGGTAGGCAATGGGGGTCAAGTGACTTGCCCAGGGTCACACAGCTGGGAAGTGTCTGAGGCCGGATTTGAACCTAGGACCTCCTGTCTCTAGACCTGGCTCTCAATCCACTGAGCTACCCAGCTGCCCCCAGCCTTATTGGTAACTAATTCTGCTGACTTAGTCTTGGGATGCCCATTATGTGCCCACATGAAGTCAAAGCATTATTGCTAAGATAGAACACAGGCATTTTCTGATCAGAGACTTGCAAAGTATGAGGTAACCTTGTTAGGTAATGAGAATATTACCATAAAATGCTGTACAGTTCTAAATTCTAAAACCTTGCTTCCTGATTTTCCAGTCTTAGGAGAACCTTTGCACAGTTGTGAATCTTTAGTGTCCATGGCTGAACAATAATCTCTTGGACACTCCTTTAAATAATCCAGACTTGGTCTTATTCACTGATGGTTCTTCTTTCATGAGGGATGGCACGTACTACACTGGTGCTGCTGTAGTCACAGAATTTGTCATTCTGTGGTCAGCTTCACTGCCCTCAAATATATGCTCAAGGTGCAAAATTGATACCTTTGAAGCATGTCTGTATAATTGCCAAAGGTAAGAAGGCAACAATTTACACAGACTATTGATATGCCTTTGGAATATGTCATACAGTGGGTATGCTTTGGCTTCAAAGGGAATTTTCAACATCAGCTGGAAAATGTATAGCTAATGCAGAAATTATTAATGAAGTTCTTTCTGCCTTTTAGCTCCCTGAAGCTCTAGCTGTAGTTCACTGCTCTTCCCATACAGATGACAATGACCTTGTCTCTAGGGGGAATGACTGGGCAGATACTGCTACAAATCTAGCAGCCTTAGAAGGGCCTAAGTTAATTTTAACATTAACAACTACTGATGAATTAAATTTATCCCTTTCTTGTAATGAAAAGAAAGTGGAAAAATGGAAGCAAAAATTTAAGGTTAAACTGATAAACGGAGTATGGATGTCATCTGAAGGAAAACTCCAGCTTCCTAGAAGTTTTTATCACCAAATTTGCCAATCCATACATAAAAATGGTCATTTTGGTATGCAGGGCATTATAGATTCTATTAAAAGTGTATGGATAGGGGGGCAGCTGGGTAGCTCAGTGGAGTGAGAGTCAGGCCTAGAGACAGGAGGTCCTAGGTTCAAACCCAGCCTCAGCCACTTCCCAGCTGTGTGACCTTGGGCAAGTCACTTGACCCCGATTGACCCTTACCAATCTTCCACCCATGAGACAATACACCGAAGTACAAGGGTTTTAAAAAAAAAGTGTATGTATAGCCCTGGGCATAACTACCATAGCCTTTAAAGTGTGTACAGCCTGCCCTACTTGCCAAGCATTCAATCAACACCCCTTTTGTGGCAAAGTTTTTGGTGGGCATCCTCTGGCTTACACACCTTTTGAGCACCTGAAAATTGATTTTTATTACTATGCCAAAGGCTGGACAGTATAAATTTTGTCTAGTCATAGTGGATTAACTGACTAGATGGCTAGAAGCCTTTCCTACTGCCCAAGCTACAACGATTTTTGTTGCCAAAGTGCTTTAAAAGAGATTACTCCTCACTTTGGTGTTCACATATTTATCTAATCTAATATATTCTGTTACACTGTGTCACTTTAAGTTTCTCTATTTTGACTATTAACTATATGTTCTTTTACACTGTTTTTGTTTGTACCATTCCACTATCTTTATTTGTAATGTCCTATACGTGGATTGGAGAGAATACCATTGTAAAAGTCCATAGTAAAGTTGGGCAAACCTTTTCCATTGCAAAAATAGAAATCCTTATAGACACTGCGCTTGTCACCAGTCCATCAAGGCAACATATTGCCTATACAGCCTTTTGTGCCTTTTTTTACTTTACAAATTGTCACATAGATGATGAATGTACTCTGTCAAATTGGTTACTACCTACATCAGTAACCTTTATAGAATATATGAGCTTTTGTCATTTCAGGGATTTTGATACTTCTTAACTATGCATTGGCTGCTATACTACTGTTCTGAAAAGCTATTACTTGGTAAAAATCATTTGTATTCACATTGTGGGTCATGGCCAAATTAAGAAGGAAATGGATTTCATTTTTGGGTGAGAAGCCTTTGTATTCTACCTCTCCTTGGCAAACACAGTATGTCACTGATTGTGAAATGTATATTTTTGATTAAAAAATTTTATTATTGTTTTTCCTTGTATGTGCAATAGAGTACTTGAATTTCCTTTTTTCTCTCATTTTTTTCACTTGAAGCACGTTACCAGTATTAATTGCTCTCTTAATTTTGCACTAATATAAGTTTACACTATCCATTAGCCCTAATATTACTGCATACCCAGAAGTTTTAGACTATGGAAACTGTCCATTAATTGTTAAATATTATGGGACTTTGATTATTGATTGTGTCTGATTCCAAGGAGAAGGGATCACAAAAGAGCCATTATACAGTGCCAAGAAGCACAAGGTCAAAAAAGACCAACCAGTCCTGATAGGGTTGATGAGACAAGACAGAGGACTTATTTTGGGGTTCAAGGTTGTGGCTATTTGAAATACATCAGATGCAGGACTTCCCTGTACCAGATCCAGACATAGTATCTCAGTTTAGCTACAATGATGGCTTCCTGATCTCTGACAGCAAAGATAAAATGCAAACAGGGAATGACATTTCCCATTTGCTGCTATAATATAGTCCTTTTTCTGTCTTTTATAAGCATGACAATTTTTTGTAGTCCTGGCTACTGATTGGGTAAGTGCATATTGCTGCAATGGTCCTACAAGGTTGTAGAACATAAATCACTTTATTGGGTCATAATTCTAGAACCTGTTATGGGCTTATTATTGGTTTACTCAGAATTTTTATATACTATTTAATTTTGATAGTTTTTTTCCTCTTGTTTTTTTTTTAATGTTTTTTATTTCCTTTTAACAATAGATTCACATACCTCATAATTCTACCATGAATCCCTGCATGATCCATGTGTTTGTCAGCACCCTCCTCAGGAGGGATTGTATAATTAATTTAAATTCTAGTTTTATAAAAATTCTTCTTGTTTGAGAGTAATTTTAGGATAAGAAACTTGCTGACTCCCAGAATTCAGAGAGTGAACTGTTTGGAGAAGGCGCCATGGAGATGCCTGCAGAAACTTCACACTGCATCAAAAGATCCAGAATAAACTTTGGGATGTAGAGAAATTGAACTATGAGGGGGTTGAATGCATTTATTTTGAATGTAAACTCTTATGCCAAATGGGATTGTCACCTAATTTGTTTTTTGTCAATGGGCCTAGCAATCATTAGTTTTGTTCTCTTTCTCTTTTCCTTTTATCCCCAAATTATTGTAATTTCCCCTTAGCAAGTGCAATATTATATGTACCTCTAGTTGAAGATCCTTAGAAGTATAAACTGGTTATGTTTAAATGATCCACTGGGGAGATGAATCTTCCAAAAGATCATAGAGGGGATGATGTAATTAGAATCTGTTACTCCAAAAAACTACAATTCCCAGGACCTCACTCTCATGCTGATGTAGGCAGGATATGAATTCTGTGTATTTCTGCTTCTCTCTTTCTTCTTCCTGTAATGGCAGGGGCAACCAGTGGTCTGTTTTAAACAGGCAAAAGAATCTAGTCATGTGGTTCTATTTTGTTAGATAATTAGCCTTTTATTTCTTTACTTCTAGTGATTATTAATACACTTTATAAAATATAATACTTGGAGTATTGCACACTTTCTTTTGTCAATCAACTACTCCAAATTGGGATCTATGCCCTCACCACAGACCCAGACTGGGACTCCTGGCTTTGCTCTGGTTCCACACAGATCAGCTGACATCAGCACTAACTGCTCTGGGCTGGAATTCCAGACTTCACCATACATTTGAAACCTTAAAGGGTATGCATTGGCTCAGACTTCTATTTGCCTAGGGAGGGTCTCAGGGTCTGAATGTTGGCCTGAGCTTAGGTTCCAAACCTGGGACAGAAGATGTGAGGTGGAAGTGTGTGGCTTGATCCTCATTCTTTGCTATAGTCTTGCTTACTGTGCTCCCCTCTTACCCTAGTGCCCCAGAGGTTCTCTGCTTATCTTTCAAGTCTTTCTTTCCTTGAAAGTTGTTTCTCTTTGACTCCTTCTTGGTTCTTTCACTCCTGTATTCATTTTGGGGTGTTATTTTAATATTAATTGATCTTGAGCTTCTCTGGTCTACTTTGCCATCTTGGCTCCACCCCAATAGCATTCTTTCTCATAAGTCCCTTGGAATTCTTCTAGACTATTTTATTGCTACTATTGATCACTCCACAATGTTTCATTTTCTGTATACAATATTCTCTTGGTTCTGTTTATTTCACTCTTCAGGGTAAGGTAATTTTGAAAGAGGAGGCATTAGCAGCTAGGAGGGATCAAGTAGCTTCTGTAGGAGGTATCATTTTAGTTGAGTCAGGAAGAAAAGAATGAAATAAAAGGGGCAGAACATACCAGGCATGGGGGACAACCACAGATAAAGTAGACAGAAGAAAAGATGCTGTTTTTGAGAAACTGCAAGAAGGCCAGTGTAGATCTGTTTTATACAGTGTGGGAGGGGAACACTATGTAAGTAGACTGTAATGGTAGGAAAAGGATAGATTATCAAGTACTTTCAGTGCCAAATAGAGGAATAATTTATTTTTTCCTTGAAGGTGACAGGGAGCTAATGAATTTCACTGAGCAGGGAAGGTTAGACCTGAAATTTAAGTAAATTACTAAGTAGGAAATGGAGAGAAACCTTAGTATTGTATGAGTAAAATTAATGTTTAATACTTTAAGTATTATTTTTATAAAGTTTATTATCTGACAAAATAGAACCACGGGACTAAGTTTTCTGCCTGCTCAAAATGCCCACTCTGACAAAGCTGCAACAGGAAGTAAAAAGAGCTAGTCATGGAACTCCACCCAATTTATATCCTGTCTATGTCAGCACATAACAACAGGTAATGAGTAGGGTTCTGGGAATGGTAGTTTTTCTGGGGATCATAATTTTTAGGGTAACAGAGTCTAATTACACACTCCCCCCTGAGATCCTTTGGAAGACTACTCTCCCCAATGAATCTTGTAAACATAACAAACTTATAAATTACAATAATTTGTGGATAAAAGGGAAAGAGAACAAAACTAATGATTGCTAGGCGCATTGACAAAAAGCCAGTTGGGGGCAGTCCCCTTGGCATAAGAGTATACATACAAAATAAATGTGTTACAACCCTCCACAGTTTAATTTCACTACAACCCAAAATTCATTCTGGATCATTCAGTACAATGTGAGGTTTTTGCAGGCATCTCCATGTTGCCTTCTCCAAGCAATTCACTTCCTGGATTCTGGGAGGTAGCAAGTTTCTTAACTTTTATAAAACTAGAATTTTATGACAATTATACAATCCCTATGACAATTATGTCATCCCCCCTGAGGAGGGTATTGCAATCCTTATGATAATTGCACAATATCCCCTGAGGAGGGGTTTGAACAATACACAAATCCACTTAGGCAGCCACTGAAGCTCATTGCTTTCAATCTTGGCTGAAATGCTCCTTCTTGGGGGCCATTTAGGGGTACCATGCCCCTTAGGAAAACCTTATAAGACTATAACCCATCATGGGTTAACCAACCCCTTGGGTTTTGCTCCCTCCATTGGCATGGGACTGTAACAGCTCTAAAGGCATATCTTTTATATGTCCCATCCATGGTACTGTGGAGGCAAGGAATAGTGCTATAGCACTTCACTTTAGCTACTAAATGGACGCTTTACCTCTTGTTACAAATAACTCAAAGGCACTTTTATAATGGTATCTTCTCCAGTCTAGTCATATAGGGAGGTACAAATAAAGAGTATGTAACAGCATATATAGCTAATTGTAAAAACACAGTAACTGAAAGTGACATAGTGTAACAGAACTTAACAAATGAAATAAAATCTTAAAACAAGCAATCAGCAAATACAATATATGTGACAGGATACAGGCACTGAATTCAAGGGTCCTTTTTTCCAATTCTAATACAAAGACTTCCATAAAACAATGGAATCTGAAAAGGCTTAAAAATTTCACCTCCAGACTCTTTAAGGTTCCTTTCCCTCCCCAGGATCAATATTCATTTAGGTTCCTTTTGTCACAACTCTGGGATATCCTATAGTGAGGGAGAATTCCATGCTGAACATAATGTGGAGGAATCCCATATTGGATGTGTTGTAGAGACTGGGCAGGCTGGAATGGCAAGGGAGTGTAGGGAGATGAATCTCTCCTCACAAGGACCAGTGCACCCAGGAATGGTAGGAAGAAAAGACATCCTAAAACTGGGAGCTGTTTGAGATAGGTAATGCACTGTTCTTTCATAAAGTGAGCCATGCTTGCAATTCTACTTCCTGTTTGGAAGAGTAACCTTCCTTCCCCTTCTCCTTAGGGGTAAAATGCCAGGGAGCAGCTTGCTTCCCCTGCCACATTGACAGGGAGTAAAGAGGATTGCCTAAGGGAAATACACCCAGGCTTCCAAGGCAAGCACTGAGTAAGCACTCAGCTATTGGCAATGTAAGGGAAGGATTTATACTCTCCCAGCTTGTTTGGAGAGCAGCTCCAAGGACTTCCAGCTTGTTGGCAACAATCAGCAGCAGCAATAGTAGTAGGAGCAGGAGCAGCAGCAGCAGGCAGCTGGGACCACCCAGGGAGTTAGCGGCAGGAGGCAGGATTTCCAGCAACAGGTGGAAGCTTAGAATTCAGAGTTCTCTTGGAGTTCACTCAGAGGGTTTGCCGGTAGGGGGTGGGAGGTATGAAAAGCTGTGGCAGGAGAAATGTGTATTTTTTTCAAACTAATCTACTCAGAGAGAAATAAGAACCTCACTTCTGGTCATCATAAATGTAAGAGTGAAATTAATGTTTAATACTTTAAGTATTATTTTTATAAAGTTTATTATCTGACAAAATAGAACCACATGTCTAAGTTTCCTACCTGCTTAAAATGTCCACTCCAACAAAGCTGCAACAAAGCTATGACAGGAGGGTAAAAGAGCTAGACACAGAACTCCACTCAATTTATATCTTGTGTACGGTCAGCACATAATGACAGGAAGTGAGTAGGGTGCTGGGAATAGTAGTTTTGCTGGGGATTGTAATTTTTAGGGGAACACATTCAAATTACACAGTATGGGAGATCAGTTAGAAGTATGTTATATAGTTGGGAAGGTAGAAATGACAAGATTTGTCTTTGTTGGGTAAGTTGGGGATAATACAGAATTTCTGAGATTAGATGCCTTTGCCAGTAATAAGGAGATTCAAAACAAGACAGGATTTTGGGGGAAGGATAAGGAGTGTTGTTTTAGACATGTTGAGTTTCTGATGCCTATAAAACACCAAGTATGAAGTATCCAAAAGGTTGCTGGTAATGTAAGACAATATCTCTTGAGAGAGACTAAAGCTGTTGATGGGACCAAGGTTCCTTCTTTTCCTCTGCAACAGGGAATAGATTTCCCTAAAAGATAACAAAGCTTTCTCTGAGATCTCATTGCCTTCTCTGCTTGACACAGCTTCTTGGTTGCATAATAGCATAAAAAATTCAATTCACAGGCCCCTTTAACTTCATGAATGGATGTAGAACACAGAAATCAGCATACTTTATTCTCCTGACCAGATATGTTTCCATATTTTTGGTGCATGTCCTTGCTGTGTTAAGGAAAAGTAAAACTTCTTGTAACTGTGTGATGGTTTATTAATACTTAGGTTTTTCCAAAATGAAACCTGAATTAGTATGATGTTAGCATTAGGCCCCCTCATAACAAACTATATAAATGCATATGGGGACTATGTGCCTAGAGATGATAACTGAACCCCTGGGAACTGTTGGAAGTCACCAAGTAAGAAAGTATATATAAAGAGGAGAAAAAGTTCTAGGAATGAGACATGGGGAATGCTTAACTGAGAAAGAATGATCAGATAAATAAGAAGGGAACCAGAAGAGAACATTGGAACTGTAGAGAGGAGAGCATATCTAGGAGAACAAAATTATTAACAAGAGTCAAATGCTATTGAAAGTTCATGAAGGACAAGAATTTAAAAAAGGCCACTAGATTTAGTTATTAAAAAATTATTCAGGGATGTGTAGCTAGGTGGCTCAGTGGATAGAGAGTCTGGAGTTCAAATCTGGGTTCAGGTCTGGCCTCAGACATTTCCTAGTTGTGTGACCCTGGGTAAGTTACTTTAATCTCATTGCCTAGCCTTACCACTCTTCTGCCTTGGATCCAATACACAGTATTGATTCTAAGAACATAAGGATGTTTTTAAAAGAGAGATTATTGGGAAATAGAGCAAGACTAGTGGAAAGAAGTACAGCTATTAAGGGAGGAAAAATCCTTTGAAAGTTTTCAGGTCCCCAGCTTGATCTCTCTCTCTGTCTCTCTGTCTCTGTCTCTGTCTCTGTCTCTGTCTCTCTCTCTCTCATTGTATTTTTATTATCATGCAAACGACACCTCCATATTGATCACTGTCATAAGAACAAACGCATATATAACCAAAACCCCAAAATAAAATCACAGATACACTGATGTGAAAGACAACTCCAACAGTTCTTTCTCTGGAGGTAGATAGCATTCCCTGCCAAAAGTCTTTCAGGATTGTCCCAGATCATTGCATTACTTAGAGTAGCCAAGTTTTCACAAATAATCATCATCCAATATTGCTGTTATTGTGTACAATGTTCTCCCAGTTCTGCTTATTTTCTCTGTATCAGTTTCTGTAGTTCTTGCCAGCTTTTTCTGAAATTATCTTGCTTATCATTTTTTATAGCACAATAGCATTACATCACCAACATGTACCACAATTTGTTCAGCTATTCCCCAATCAATGGAGGATCCCTTCAGTTTTCATTTCTTTGCCACTATAAAAAGAGCTGCTATAAGTATTTTTGTACAAGTAGGTCCTTTCCCCTTTTTTATTATCTCTTTGAGATACAGACTCAGCAGTGGTAATACTGGATCAAAGTATATGAACAATTTTATAGTCCTTTGGCCACAGTTCAAAATTGCCCTCCAGAATGAGTGGGATCATTTCACAGCTCCATAAACAATGCATTAGTGTCTCAATTTTGCTACATCCCCTCCAACATTTTTGACCTTTCTCCGAAATTCTAGAATAACACAAAACTCAATAGCCCAGTAGTAAGATGAGTCCAGACACTCCCTCCAGAATGGTTTGATCCTAGTATGCAGTCTTAAGCCAGGAAATAGACTGAAAGAATAAGCAAACAGAAAAAAATCTTACCATAAAAAGCTATTATGGAGACACAAACCCAGAAGAAGAAAATGACCGCAAAACATCTATAAAGAGCTTCCAAGAAAAACACAAGTTGGACACAAATTCAACTAGAACTGACAGAAGAGATGAAAGAAAAGCTTTTTTAAAAAAAGTTAAAGTTTTTTTTAAGTAAATAAAATGAGAACTAGGGGAAGAATTGGAAAAGAAATTAGATCTAAGGAAGAAAGAATTGGAAAAGGACTTAACAACTTGAACTAAGATGTATAAAATTCTCGAGTAAAAAGTTCTTTGAAAACTCCAGTAGAGGGGGCAGCTGGGTTTAAGTGGATTTAGAGCCAAGCCTAGAGATGGGAGGTCCTAGGTTCAAATCTGGCCTCAGATACTTCCTAGCTGTATGACCCTGGCCAAGTCACTTAATACACATTGCCCAGCCCTTACCACTCTTCTGCCTTAGAAGTAATACCTAGTATTGATTCTAAGGTGTAAGTTAAGGGTTTAAAAAAAAAAGAAAATTAGAGTAGACCAATCAGATCAGTGAATCTGTTAGACATAGGAAATATTTTAAAAAATCAAAATACTGGAGAAAAGAAGAAAATTTAATATATCTCATAGCAAAAACAATTGATCAGGAAAACACTGAGGAGAAAAAAATTTGAGAATCATTAGACTACCTAAAAACCATGACTAAAATCAAGTCTAGATATACTTCAGGAAAACTTAAAGTAAGCTACCTAGATCTAGTTGAACTAGAGAGTAATGTAGAAATAGGCACAATGCACTGGTTACCTCCTGAAAGAAACTCCAAAATGAAAACTCTCAGGAGCATGACAGCTGAAATCCAGTTTCCAGAAGAAAGAAAAAATTCTGTAAGTATCCAGATAAAAAAAATTCTAGTAACAAGAAACCATGATCAAGATCACATATGACTTAGAAGCAACCCTTATGAAGGAAAGAGAAATTGGAATATGATACTCTAGGCTTATGTAGAGCAACTAAGAGTAACTTAATCTAGAGTAATTTACCCAGAAAAAACTGAGTCAGGCCAAGAGGGAAAAAATGAATGTTTAATGAAATAATGAACTTATAAGCATTCCTGAAAAAAAGATCAGAATTGTTTATAAACTTTGAATTTCAGACACATGATTTAAAGAAACACAAAAAGACAAACATGAACAATGATAAAGGACTAAAGAAGAATAAACTGCTTACATTTTAATATGAGGAAATGATACATATGTTTCTTCTGAAATGAAGTTTCCAGTTATTTGGAAATATTTCTCTGTGTTGAAAAAGTTTACCAGATCATGGATTGTCCACCCAATCAGAAGATCAGAGTTAAAATTTTCCTCACCACTATTCCTTTTTGGTCAGATTGGAGCACTTCCTGATAGAGCTGAATCTCTTTTGATGAGATATCCAGTCAGCCAGGCAATAAATATTTATTAAATACCTACTGCATGCCAGGAAATGTGCTAAAGTGTTGGGGACACAAAGTAAGGTCAAAGATAATCTCTGTTCTTACAGGGCTCATAGTCTAATGTGGGTTACAATATACCAAAAACAAAACAAAACAAAAAACTACTTACACACAAGCTATCTGCAGGATAAATTGGAAATAATCAACAGATGGAAAGAACTAAAGTTAAGAAAATTGAGAAAGGCTTCTTGTAGAAGGTAGAATTTTAACTTGAACTTAAAGGAAACAGCAGAAGCCAGAGATGGAGATGAAAAAGGAGAATGTGTGAACATAGGGGACAGTCAGTGAAAATACTAGGCTGGAGAAATGAAATGTCTTGTTCATGGAAGAGTAAGAAGGCCAGTGTCACTGGATGGAAGAATACATGGGGAAGTGCAAGATACATAAAGACTGAAAAAGTAGGAAGCAACTAGTTTATGAAAGGCTTTGAATGCCAGTGGGGGTTTTATATTTGCTTCTGAATGTGATAGGCAGGCAAAAGAGTGATATGGTTAGTTCTGTGCTTTGAAAAGATCACTTTGTACTATGGCTCTATCCCCTTGGCAAAGAAAATGCATGAACAAAGACTCTTAAGTTGGTCCCTCAGTTCTTAAAATAGGTGGGAGGCAAAAAGGAGAGAGTGAAATTTTCTCTCTTCTCTCACTGGACATTTGAGAACTCTGGAACCTCTTGAAATCACATAGTAACTGCTAAGGCTTGAAATACCTGTCTCTGAGAGTTATTGTTCAGTCAACAATCCTTAGGGAAGAAATGTAAAGCCACAGAACTAACTGGTGATTTGACATCCTAGGCAAGTATGTATACCACTGCAAATGCTTAAGTAACTAGTATATTTGTTTCTGTGGGTGGGAAAGGAGAGAAGAGATTCTCTTCTGTGAGAGTTAGAAATCCAAAAGAGATCTATGTCTTACCCTCAAAAAAAAAAAAAAAAAAGAGAGAGAGATTTTTTCCCCCCTCACTCAGTTATCTAGTCTACAGACAGGTCAGTTATCCCTCACTCAGGTGCCAATATTTTTGACACAAGATATCCATTCTTAACTTCATTACCATTATAGGGAACAAAGTGATAACTAGGAGTCTCTGATCATGTATATCACTAAAAGCAAGGGTAATAAGCATATATTTTTCTAGAAAGACTCTAGTTCCAAAGGAGCTAACACTAAACTCTCCATTCACTCTCCCTTCAGTTAAATATTAGATATCTCCAACAAACCAACTAAGGGAACCACATTTGTTTATATCCCCAAATCTTATAAAGTTCTGTCTATCAGAACTGTGGAGAATTTTAGGGGGTTCAAGTCCTTCTGAGCACTTCCCCTAGTGTCCTTCAAGTGAAGATTCTCAACAAAGTCCACATGTATAGATTTTAATAAAAAGAGTCCCAGAAGTCAATTCAGCATATCTTTTAGAAAAATGTGAAATTAATAGTGTTTTATTAGGGCCTAGACTTAGCAAAACTGGTGGGCTCAAAGATTATGCTTATTCCCCAAATCCAAAATCATATAAATTCAACAAGCAAACAGCATTTTGCAAAATTCTTTTTGGTCATTGTCTGTCTAGTGTTTATTAGGGTCCTTGCCAACTCCAAACAACTAGAGGAAAAACTAAAAATTGAAATGAAACAAGTAATTAATATGAAAAAATAAAGAAAAGGAAAGAAAAAATGAGCTGCCATTCTCAGTGGGAAAATATAATCCCAAATGAGCTCTCATAAAATAAAAAATTCTGCCAAATAGGTATTGAGGATCTGGTATTGCTCTAAAACCACCCCTTTACTCAGGTTAGAAAACAAAACATCCTGGGTAAAAAAATTCTTGGATGAGTCTCCTTAGAACATAGGGCAATCCACATATATCTACAACAGATTCCCTGTCAATGCAAAGGACATTCTAAAAGGGAATCTATTAAAATTTTCTTTAAGATATGTATAACACAAAGGACATCCCAAAATTTTAATAAATCTATTAACATATGTAGTTAATTCATTACAAAAGGAATTTCAAATAGTCTCAACAATAGGACAAATAGGCTGGCTCAAAAAGAAGTCAAATTCAGATGAGTCCCAAACATGTATGGAGCTCCCAAAAATATTAAGCACTTGTGATTGATTAGACTGAAACCCTCATATTCTGGATATATTTCTGAAGATATGGCTCATGGACAAGAGGTGGGCTACATTCCCACAAATATTCATTCTGGGAGGAGGAGCATAACCGCCAAAAGAGGAGTCAGGCTTTGTTTTGCACTCTCTGACTCAATAAATCTCTATCTCAGAGTAGAACTCTGGTGAGACCTCTTTATCAGGTTAAGTATATTATCCTTCAGAACATGAGGAGCTCTCCCATAAGTAATATGTATATGTATATGTATATATAGACATACACACATATATGCATATATATAGATATACACACACACATATATATATTTTTAACATTTATTAATATTCATTTTTTAAGATGGTTACATGATTCATGCTCCACCTTTCCCCTTCAGCCCCCCCTCCACCCCCCCCCCCCCATGGCCGATGTGCATTTCCACTAATTTCCCATGACACTCTCTTTTAAGGAGCCATGGACCATTCTCTCTACAGTTTGGCTTAGACCCATACAAATAAGCAAAATTCAGGTTATAATGCGATAGAGTAAAAGGGGNATGCACATTTCCACTAGTTTTGTCATGTGTCCTTGATCAAGACCAATTTCCAAATTGTTGGTAGTTGCATTGGTGTGGTAGTTTCGAGTCCACACCCTCAATCATGTCCACCCCGACCCATGCGACACATATATATTTTAATACATACACACACAAATTATTTGTGGGTCATGGAATGGGATAAGAGAAATGGGGTTGGGATTAGGAGAGTCAAAAGACAGACACAAGATCCTCATGCTGATCAGTGACAAAGTTTAATGATTTGGGGTACATACTTATAAAGAAAATGACAAAAGCTAAAGGTAAGCCTTTCGCAGGGACAATGGTTGGTAATGATTTACAAGATGGAGTCAATGGATTTAGATTATCTCAGTAACTCTAAACAGAGTTTTCTATAGGATAATAAACCACAGGTAAATATGTAACCATTTAGTCCAGACCCTCAGGGAAATATTTGCTTCAGTGGGTAGAACAAGGACAACCAGTTGTTGCCCAAGTACAGCAGGGAGGGGTGGAAAAGATAAGTTTGGGGGCCTCATGTGAGGAGTGCTTCTGGTCAGATCATGGCTTTGATTTTAGTGGTCCCTACTCTCACTATGTGGGGCTACATCTGCTCTTTTTTAATATAAATTTAACAAGTGAAGGCAAGGTAAATGAGTGTATGACTTGTATGAATTGTGTAAGACTAGAAAGCTAAATTCCAATTCTAGTTATTTGGAAATGGAGCTTTTGAAATTTCATTTTAATTAGGGTCTTTTTTCAGAGGGTGTCTCAGAATATGCTATGTGTGCTGACCATAGTGTTTTGTCATAGTCAGACATTTCTCCATAGTTTTAGTGTAGGAGCTAAGATGACTTTTACTCAGGGAACTTTTTGGCCTAAAAATCAGGTGGTCTAATCCTAAGGTTACTAAGACTGCCTCCCCAACAAGGCTTTTCCTCTGAGCTTTTTGCATAGCCTTAGTTGAATTGTCTTAGTCTATTGCTATGGCTTTCATAGAGACTCAAGTTCCTTTTGCCTTTATGACAAGCATCTTACCACAGCTAAGAGAGCTATTCTTATTAGCCTGATTCTATTAGCATCCAATTCTTTGTTCCATAAGCTAAGCAAATATTTTCTAAGTGTCTATGCTATTATGCTGCCAAGGGTTATGTTCTGTTATGGGGTAATATACTAGGATTTGGTATGTATCTTTTCTTCCTAATCAAATCTGCATTAAGTGTTTGGTGTAAGATATTTGTGCTAAGACTTACTAAGTGTGGATCTATTAGGCAGTGCTATCTTCCAGTGAAACAAGGATGAGGTGAGATTGAGCTAATAGGAGGGGAAATACACTTTGAAAACTTACATTTGATACAGAAATAATTATGGCTAATATCAGAATACAAGGCTGCACATCATTATAAGTTACATTTTTCAAGGTAGCTGAGCAATAACATTAGTAGTAGTTGGGTTGAGGTTAATACAAAGGGTGAGGCAGCTTATTAACTTATTAACATAAAATTGGGCAAAAATTTTTTTTTGAGAAGTGGCTTAGTTAAGATTGATCTTAGGGACTTATATAGTTCACTATTATGATTATGGTTCCTGGTTCAATCATCAATTCATCTTTGACATATCCTCTCTTCCCACCATTATGGAGAACAACAGACAGAGTTTCTGGTCACATACATCCTTTAGTAAAAGAATAGGGCACAAGTTTCATGGAAAATGGCCTGGTTTATTCCAATTGAACATTTTGCTTTGTTTCTAAAATCAAGACTTTGTTTCATTTTGCAGTTCTCAGTTGCAGGAATCAGTAATAATCCTAACTAGAAGGAGTAATAATCTGAGACCATCAATGGACTGGGTATGTTTAGAAGAATAATTCTAAATATGAAGTAGAAATCAACAAATCAAGTTCATTTGCCTTGACAACTGAAATGAATACCCTTACTGACAGCAACTATTTGTTCCTATCATAATTGTAAGTGTTGGCAACATATTGGGTACAGGGTATAACAAAAGAACTGCTCTACAAGATTGTAGCAGACATTAATTATGTTCATGCAGCATCCTTCACTGTGCTTTGATGTAGAAATAATATGTAATAAACAAATATTACTTTAAGAGGAAGACAAAAATAACACCACCCAGATACACAACACCTTGGAGTATTATCTCTCCTCAATTCCACCTTATGACTTCCCTGACTTCCTTTAAGTTTCCACTAAAATTCCATCTTCTACAGGGAGTCTTTCCCCAAACCTTTTAATTCTAATTCCTTGACTCTCAATTATTTCTATTTATCCTGTATATAGCTTGTTTACATATATTTGTACTGTCTTCCACTTAAATTGTGAACCCCTTGAGGAGAGGAACTGTCTTTTGCTTCCACTAGTATCTCCAGAGCTTAGCATGGTTCCTGACACATAGTCAGGACTTAATAAGTGATTATTGCTTGCTTGATTGTAAGTTAGCTCACTACATGCCAATTGACCCCTTGTCAATACTCTGAGCATCTTTATAAATCCTAATCCCAGTGCATGATCAGGGCAACTCCAAAGTAGTTCATTGGTGGCAATAATTCCCATATTTTGAGCAGTTGCTCAGTTTACATATTCTTGTAAGAGACATTGTTGTATTATAGAAATCAAGCTCATCAAAAAACGAATTTAGCAGCATTTAACTGTCAAGTTTAAGTTCTAGAATTAATTTCATATCATTTAAATACTTGAGCATTTATTTATAAGAGAGAATATTTCCAGTGACACTTAGATCATTTCAACAAACTATCAGACAGCAACCATATTAGATTTTGTGGTATTATTTGATGATGTTAAATGTTCCTTTCTTCAAATACTTATTTTATACTTGGGATTCTAAACTGGCTGAGTGTTGAGAAATGGATTATAATCAGAGATTCTAACCATGGGAATAGTCACAGAAAAGACATAGGTACAAAAATTCACATTCCACATTACTGGAGCCTGGTGATTAAAAAAATTTTTTTTTTTAATTTCAGTTACTTGTAGAAACAGTTTTTGACAACCTTTTTTTTTTTTTTTTTTTTGACAAATTTTCTCCCTCCCTATTCTTTCCCCTTCCCTCAGCCAATGAATAGTCTGATACAGGTTATATCTGTACTTTCATGTAATACATATTTCCAGATTGCTTATGTCATTATAGAAGTCATATATTACACATAGAATAGAAATCTCATGAAGGAAATATAGTGGAAGATGACATGCTTTGGTCTGCACTCAGACTGGAGCCTAGTGACTTTGACTTTTATTGACTGAAAAGGAAGAATGTGTTTCTTGAGAAAAGGTAGTCAATTTGTATGGTTGCAAAGGCATTGTTGCAAAGGCATGAGATTGGATGTTTGGAATTTCTTATTTTGTCACTGAGTGGATTTGTGCAAAAAAAAAAAAAGAGAGATTATTTTCCTACTTTAATTTACCATTCCCCTACCCTACTCCCCAGTCCTTAACACTATGTCTTACTCCAGCAACAGCATTTATTACTATTGAGAATTTAAACTAGTGTTACCTTTGTGTACATCAAACTGACCTGAATTGATTCCCTCACCAAATGCGTGGGCCAACAGGTGCTTAGAACATTCAAATTATTTTTTCCACAAAAAATTACTGTTTACATTTCCATTACTTTGGGCTAGACTTTTAATTATTCAGCATTTCTATTTTCTTGTAATGGACAACCACAAATTTCCCGAGAAGCAAAGATCCTTGAGAGAAATACGGCTTCACTGGTTCATGACGCTTTGATACTTTACCAAATACAAAACAAAATATGTTTATGCTCTAGATTGGACAATAATGTGTGCTGAAAGATTTAGAGTATCATTTTCTCCAGGAAAAATTCACATTTTTAATCAGAAAAATATTTTTAATCATAATGTTTAGAGAAGCAAAAATAAATTTTCATGTGGTTTTAAAATTTCCTTCAAGATAGAGTTTTTTTTAAAAGAAAGAAATTTCAAAGTTTTAAAAGAAATCTCAGAGTCAGAGAGGAACCCTTCTTTAGTTTTATTCTCTGGAAGTTCTCTCAGTAGCTAATTTTTGGATGTCTTGAAGCATAAATTGCCTTGTTTTGCTACGTTGTTTCAAGTAACTATCTTACAAGATAATGAGTATATATTGCATTACTATATAAACTGGGCAATTGAGTATGAGGCAGAATTTTTCTGTGTAGGCTAGAGACAAGGCATAAGTAGAGGGAAAATCTATAATATCATTTTCCAGATGTTGGTTTTATAAAGGAAGATGTTTTTCTTTAATTAACTTATTGACAAATGAATGTTATCTATTAAAGTGATTGTAATGTTTCAGTTGCAAATTAATTAGAATTAAAATTTAATAGAAAACAAGAGTAATTTCCTAGAAAAGAATAGAAATGTCTGAGTTTAATACTGTAAAGGTCTTCCTTGTACCTTTGATCCCTATCTGATAATTCTTATATGAAATTTATTGCAAGCAAAGTAAACTAGAGAAACTTGTAGTAACTAATGTGTAATAAAGTAGCAAGAGTTAACTTGTTACACTTCTGTACCACAACTAATGGTTTTGAGAAGTAGAATAAAGAAGCCATGAATGTTTAAGGAAGACTTGTTAATGTAACTATCTTAGTATGGCCATCCTTACAGTAGAAACAAAGAACCAAAGCATGCACCAAAGAGGCAATATGGCATAGAAGATGAAATGTTGGACATAAAGTCATGAAGATATCTGTTTAAATACTCACTTTTACTGTGGGCAAGCCACTTGAGTTGTCTGAGAACTACTTTTCACTCTCTTAGATATTTCAGAGAAACAGGGGGTTTAGTTGGTACAAAATCCATTATTTTAGATTTCATTTTCCCAGTAGATGGAATCTCGATCTTATTTCTTATCCCTTGAATAAGATTCTCAGATTTTCTATGCCTGAAATGCTAAGAGTATGACAAAAGCAATGTTTATATAGTTTCTAGATTAGTTTTGGAAGATATATTCCTAGGTATTTTATCCTATGTATGATTAAAACTAATGTAGTGAGGGGTGGAGTCAATATGGCAACTCAGTAGCA
The DNA here is from genome assembly GCF_016433145.1 of Gracilinanus agilis. Taxonomy (NCBI): domain Eukaryota; kingdom Metazoa; phylum Chordata; class Mammalia; order Didelphimorphia; family Didelphidae; genus Gracilinanus; species Gracilinanus agilis. Next base: position 445,504,807 of record NC_058131.1, on the reverse strand, counting down.
GCAAAACCCTAAATCTCTCTTGCTATCCTTCCATACCAGTCTTTAAAAAGAGCTTCAAAAACCAGGAATCCAAACCCAATAGCAAGATGGAGTCACAGGGCTCTCCTGCTGAACAAAACTTGAAAGGTAGGTAAAGTAGTTAAAGGTAAGATTTTCACAGGATGAGGGGGGACTGGAAGCAAAACTCCACAAGAGGACCCCATTCTGGGTTCTGTAATTGAGTTTAGGCTGATTTTGGGAGCCTAGGATGGGGGTTGCGCTGTAGAGGAGCACTTTAGACACACCCTTTGAAGTCCTGGGCCCTGAAAACAGTTGGTTACATTGAAGACTTGCCCCCAGGGCCAATTAGCTCACCTGGCCTAATCCAGTAAACCAGCAGAGGAGAGAGAATAAGCAATCTTACAGTCCACAGGCAAAAAAACTCCCCCAAAACCAAAAGGCTGAGAAAATGAGTAAACGATAGAAAAAGAATATAACTTTTGAAAGCTTCTATGGGAAAAAAGAGCAAAGAGCAGAACCAACAGAAAATGATGGGATACAAGGAATTGCAAGAAAAACCTCAAAAAAAAAAAAAAAACCAAACCCTCTAGGAATTGGGCTCAAGCTCTGGGAGAACTCAAAAAGAAATTTTAAAAAATCAAATAATATAGGTTGAAGAAAACTGGTAAAAAGAAAATAATAGCTTAAAAAGCAAAACTGGTCAACTAGAAAAAGAAGCCAAAAAATCTAATGAAGAAAAGAGTGACATGAAAAGAAGAATGGACCAAATGGAAAAGGAGGAACAAAAGGTCATGGAAGAAATTCAGTCTTTAAAATTTTTAATTGGGTAAAAAGAAGCCTAATGACTTCACAAACATAAAAAACAAGTGACTTGTAAAATAGATCCAGGAGAGACAATCTAAGAATTATTGTACTACCTGAAGGCCATGACCAAAAGGAAAAAAGAAGCCTAGACATCATATTATAAGAAATTATCCAAGAAAACTGCCCTGTTATTTTCAAACAAGAGGGTAAAATAAGAGATTGAAAAAATCCACAAATCACTTCCAACAATAAGTGCCCAAATGTTAACTCCCAGGAATGTTATAGCCAAATTCAAGAGCTCTCAGTCCAAGGAGAAAATACTACAAGCAGACAGAAAGAAACAATTCAAACATCTTGGAGCACCAGTCAGGATTACACAGCATCTGACAGCTTCCACATTGAAGAACTGGAAGGTTTGGACTATGATATTTCAGGAGGCAAGGGAACTGGATTTACAACCAAGAATCACCTACTCATCAAAACTGACTATATTCTTTCAGGGGAAAATATGGTCATTTTAAACAATAGAAGATTTCCAAGCATTCCTGATGAAAAGACCAGACTTAAACAGAAAATCTGATGTCCAAATACAAAATTCAAGAGAAACATAAAAAGGTAAATAAGAAAGAGAAAAAAATTGAGTTTCAGTAAGGTCAAATTGTTTATATTCCTATAAGGAGAGATGATATCTATAACTCTTAAAAATTGTTATCATTATCATAGTAGTTAGAAGTATATAAAGGGTGTCATAGTAAATTGTTTAGAATGATATGACAAAAACAACAACTAAAGGTGAAAAAGAGGATTGTATTAAGAAAAATGTCAAGAAAGAAGTAAAATGGCATAAATTATATCACACAAAGAGGCATGGAGGTGGGAGGAATACTATTACAATGGAAGGGAGGAAGAGATTGGTGATGGGTAACACTTAAACTTAATCTCATTGGAATTGGCTCAAAGAAGGAAGAACAGCCAGATTCATTGAGATACAGAATCTTAATTTACTCTGTAGAGAAGTAGAAGGAAAATAAGAAATGAGGTGGTGGGGGAGTAATATAAGGAAGGGAGAGGTTGGGGTGAAGTGATCAAAAGACCCTGTAGAGAAATAGGAGGGGAATAAGAAGGGAGGCAGTGGGAAGGGGAGTAATATAAAGGAATCCCCTCCTGACTAAAAGAAAAACACTGGAGTGGAAGAAAAGAGTAAAAACAGGTCAGGATAAAAAAAGAAGTAAAATTGAAGGGAAATATACAGATGTTAATCATAACTGTGAATGTAAATGGGATGAATTCACCCAATAAAACAGAAGTGGATAGCAGAATGGATTAAAAAAACAGAATCCTATTGTATATTATTTACAAAAAAACATTTGAGGAAGGAGTAAAGGTAAGAGGCTGGAGCAGAATCTATTGGGCACTGAGACAAAAATTAATGTAGCTAAGAATATAATGAAAGCAATAAGTTTGGAGAAAATTTTTATAGCTAGGTTCTCAGATAGAGGTCTCATATCTAAAATATAGAGAACTTTGTCAAATATATAAGAATATGAGTCATTTCCCAAATGATAAATGATCAAAAGATATGAATAGACAATTTTTGGATGATGAAATCAAAGCTATAGATAGCTATATGAAAAAATTCTTAACATGATTGTTTATTAGAGAAATGCAAATCAAAACAACTCTGAGATATCATCTTACACTTATCAAATTGGCTAAAATGATAAAAGGGCAAAATGACAGATGTTGGAGGACATGTGAAAAAATGAGGACATTAATATATTGTTGTTGGACCTGTGAACTGATCTAACCATTATGGAGAGCAATTTGGAATTAAACTCAAAAAGTAATAGAACTATGTATACTCTTTGACTTAGCAATACAACTATTAGGTTTGTTTTCTATGTTGATCAAGGAAAAAGAAAAAGAAACTCTATGTTCTAAAGTGTTTATAGTAGTTCTTTTTGTGGTGGCAAAGAACTGGAAACTGAAGTCCATCAACTGGGGAATGGCTGAACAAGTTGTGGTATATGATTGTAACAGAATAATTTTGTGCCATAAGAAATTACAAACAAGATAATAACAAAAAAAACCTGAGTTCAAAGTGAAATGAGCAATAGTATATGATGTTCAATTGTGAATGACTTAGCTATTATCAACAAAGCAAGGAGCCAGGACAACTCTAAGGGAATCATGACAGAAAAGGATATACACTACCAGAGAAGGAGCAGACCAAATGCAGATTAAAACATACCTTATTTCTTCCATGAATTTTTCTCTAATGTAAGCAATTAATATATGTCTTCTTGTTACATAATATGATGAAGAGGGAAATATGTATTATATGATAACATATGTAAACCTATTTCATATTACCTCTCTTCTTGGGAAGCGGAAGAGGTGAGAGGAAGGGAGAGAACATGGACTGCAAAATGTTAGAAAAATGAATATTAAAAATTTTAATGTAACTAATTGACATGTAATTTGGAAAAAAATATGAATGGGTAGGACAGCACCAACGTGTTCCCTGATGAAAAAGTCTATCCACTGCTATGAAATAAACTGGTGGAATCTGAATACAGATTTCTTCCATGATTTTGTACCATACTGGATGCCCTGACTGGTTGGCTCCTTAAAAAATAAATAATAATTTAAATAGTTGTAGGAGTCTTCAGAATTTGTGGCTAGGCTGTACCAATGCAATAAAAATGATACTAATTAGTTTGCAAATTTATAAATGACAAAGCACTTTTAATGCTATGCCTGTCAAATTATCCAAAGCATACAAAAGGAAGAATTCTGAAGAATTCTTCCCAAATTCAAATCTGGCCTCAGATACTTACTAACTGTGGGACCCTGGGCAAGTCACTTAACCCTATTTGCCTCAGCTGTAAATGAAACTCATCTGTAAAATGAACTGGAGAAGGAAATGGCAAACTACTCTGGTATCTCTGCCAAGAAACCTCAAATGAGGTCACAGAATCAGGCGTTCCTAAAAATGACAATGACAAAACATTTTACTAGGGTCTGTTCTTAGCTGCATTTTAACAAGTGATTCAAACTAATGTGTTCATAACGCATGGAGATGAGGTCACTTGGAGAACCAGCCTGGGTGTTTTAAGTTTTAAGTTCCTGAAGTGTTTTAAGAAGACACCTGGATTTGAGGTGTTGTAGGGAGACTAGGTTCAACTAGTACTAGAATAAAGTTTGAGACTCATATACATTTGTAAGGGAATAACTAGCCCTTGACATTTCACTTGCCTGAAGCATGTTACTTTTACATTCTAAAAGAGATGATTGATGAGTTGAGTCTGCCATGATAGTTCATTTGTCTGGGGTATGTCTGTTAGAATTTCTAACAGTATATATACACATACATACATACATATATATGTATATATTTATGTTGTTTTTTAGGAGTAGAGTTGGAGAAGCTTTTTGCCAGCTTTAGGATTTCATTACCTTTTCCTAAAAGAGTATGACATTGTTTCAGCTGTAGCTATAAGTGATTTTCAGCTGTAGCTAGAAGTGATGAATGTAATTGTTGCTATAGTTCTCTTATACTTTACTCTGTCCCTTTTCCTGAACTTATCACCAGAAACTCATCATTCTGCAGTATGAAATCAACTCAGAGACATACTTGGTTGATTGACTGCATCATGTTTCTGCTCTACTCTCCCCTTACCTCAATCTCCTACTTTTCAGATTTCAAGCTCCTTTAAGACAAGGATTATCTATACCTTTCTATGTACCCCCAGTGCTTAGTGCAGTGTCTGGCACATAGTAGATTCTTAATAAATGTTTATTGATACTGGCTCTCTCATTCCCTTCCATGTACTCAGTAATCTAGTGACAATGACCTCCCATCTGTTCTTTGCCCATGGCTTTCCTAACTCCAAACTCAAGTGTCTGAACTCCAAACTGCCTTTTCACTGGCTGTTTCCCATGCCTGGAAGTCTCTCCCTCCTTATCTTTACCACCTGGCTTCCTTTAGAACTAAGCCCTTCTCTGCCCCTAATCTGCTGCTATCATTTCCCCTCAAAAATTACCCTCCACCTATTACTCCATATACATAGTTGTTTACATATTGTCTCTACCATTAGGATGTGAGTGCCCTTAATGCAGGGACCATGTTTTTGCTTTTCTTTGTATCTTCAATGTTTAGCACAGTGCCTGGCATATAATAAGCACCACATAAATGCTTGTTGAATTGTTGACTCAATTCAGCTGAACAGAGGAACAACTTGGAAGCAGAACATGAGATAAGCAGTCCAGTGTATTTACTAGTTTGGCTATGACTCATGCCCAGTGTCAGTCAAGCACAGAATGAATCAGTTCTGCTTAACTATGGGAGCATCTGTTCAACATTGAAGCTATGCTCATCAAAGAACTTTTATGAATTTTTTTTAAACCCTTATGTTCCATCTTGGAGTCAGTACTGTGTATTAGCTCCAAGGCAGAAGAGTGGTAAGGGCTAGGCAATGGGGGTTAAGTGATTTGCTCAGGGCCACACAGTTAGGAAGTGTCTGAGGCCAGATTTGAACCTAGGACCTCCCATCTCTAGGTCTGGCTCTCAATCCACTGAGCTACCCAGGTGTCCGCTTTTTATGAATTTTTTGAGACAGAAAGAATACACTGAAATCTGTAGTTCCATTAGTGTGAGTAATCCTAGTTACATGTAATAAGTATATATATATACATATACACAAATATGTATATATACTCTCTACCAGTGATGGCAAACCTATGACACATGTGTCAGCACTGACACGTGTAGCCATTTTTGATGACACACGGCCACATGTGGCCACATAAAGAGAAGTATGGGGCCACATGCCAAGGATGAAACATTTGCTGTAGTGTAGTGTAGACACTCTGTGCATTATAGTTAACAATTCTACCTCTATTAATTTACCTATTTTGGTTTATTAAATACAAGCATATTTTGGCCTTTCCTTGGGAAATTTTCTCTCCTGGAGTTCCCTTTTCAAGTATAGCAGAATTGCTAGGCATGGGCTGAGGATCTCATTTATATGACACCACTTTTCATTCAGTTTTTTTGACTCTATTGTTTTGTTGCGCCTGTTCTCTTTGCAACTTGTTACCTTCTCTACTGGATCTCCTGCTGTATGTATCCCTATGCCTGCTATGGAGGCTGGCCCTGTTGTTAATATTTTGCTTCTTATTTATGGTCATTAACACTTTGCTCACAGAATTGAGAGCCTTGCCCTAGCTGGCCTTTTTATTCTCTTTCTGTTCTCAGCTACTTGTCATCCTTTTGCCCTTGTCCCCCAGCAGGGCTTAATTTCTGCTGGATCTGTGTCCATAACAATGTTTCTGGCCTTGACTCAGAATTACCTGTCTTGCCAATCCAACCAAGTGGGTAAACCTAATATAGATCTGGGTATTTTATAGGAAGTTCTCTTAATCATTTCTGCTTTTATCAATTTTGCCACATCCTTCTTGACCCCTGTGATGAAGGCTGTTGTCAGTGCCTCCATTGGTCAACAACAGAACTCATTTTGACCAAAAAGACATTGAAAATAGGTAGCCTTCAGAGAAGCTACTTGACCCTGACCCTACATTTAGAACAGTTTTATCAATTAAAGCTGGTCTTGTGGCTTCTCTGAAAACTCCGTGTTGTTGCATCTGCAGTCAGTTGTTCTGATCAGATGTCACAACTCCCAAGCACTCCTCCCAGTTTCTGCCCCTCCTAAGAACTTCTATCTATTGAAGTGTATTTAAATCTTGCAACTTTTGTCCCTCTTGGAGATTTCTGCACTCAGGTGTGGTGCAATGTTCTGAATTATAATTGCCTTATCTTGGTTAAAGACCTTTGTTTCTGTAGTCCTTGCCTTAAGAGAAGGCACTAGCTATGAAGCTCTGGGCTAGTGTGAAGACTGAGTATGAGAAGATGATACAGTGGTAAAGACCATTGGTTTTGGGTTTATATCTCAACTGTATCATTTATTACCTATATCACATTGAGCAAGTCATTGCTCTGTAACTTAATTACATGAACTTTGTAACTTAATTTTCTTCATTTTGTCTATGTGACCAGTAAGATCCTTTTTACCTGTAAATCTATGATTCTCATTCATATAACCTCTGTAAGCCTCAGTTTCCTTACCTATCAAATGGGGACAATAATATTTTCCATACTTAACTCATAGTTTTGTAAAGACTTTAACATTCAAAATGCTATGAATTACTTTCCTAAGTCCTATGCTAGAAGAAAGAAAATTGACCTAGAAATTAATAGACCTCTGCCATGAACTATGTAACTTTGAGTCTTTCATCTTACACTTCTCTGGACCTTAATTTCTTGATCAGTAGAATGAGTTAGATGGAGTAGATTAAATATTTAAGGTACTTTCTAAGGTTTAAATTCTGTCATCCCACACTTTAATTTTAAATTAAGTATCTTCAGATATGTAACTAATCTTTTCAGTCTGGTGTTTCCCAATCAATAAGTTGGCTGCATCCTATGAAATTTTATACTTTGTCTAAATTGTTGTCATTCTCTTCAATGAAATTCCTGATTGTCTCTATAATTTGTTCCTTGATTTACCTGTTCTTTAGAATTAGATTCTTTAGTTTCCAACTAATTTGTCTTTCTATGGCCTCTTTTTTGTGTTGTGATTTACAAAAGCTATGTTTGTTATTTCTTTTCTGAATTTTGTTGTGAAATTTTTATGCCCTGGTATATGATTAATTTTTCTGGGTGCCATGTACTGTTGAGAAGAAGGTATATTCATTTCTATTCCTATTTTATTTCCTCCCAAGATCTACTAAATCTAACTTTTCTAAAATTCCATTAACCTTCTTCATTTCTTTCTTGTATATTTTTTGGTTAGGTTTTTCTCATTCTGAGAGGGGAAAGCTGGGATCCTCTACCAGTATAGTTTTATTGTCTATTTCTGCCTTGTAGATGATTTAATTTTTTCTTTAAAAAATTAGATGCTATGCCAATTAGTGCATATAAATTTAGTGTTGATAATACTTTTTTATATATAGTACTTTTTATCAGAATGTAATTTCTTTCCATATCTCTTTTAATTAAATCTATTTTTGATTTTGTTTTGTCTGAGGTCATGATTGCTAACCCTGGTTGTTGTTTTGTTTTTGTTTTTGTTTTTTTTTTACTTCAGCTGAAGCATTAATAGATTGTATTATGTAAGATTTAAATCAATGTCAATAACTCCAAGTATTAATTTTATAAAGTTTATTAATAATAACTTCAAGTAGAAGGAATAAAAAGGAAATAGAAGTATAAAAACCTAATAATCTAACAAAAATAAAACCATGTGAGTAAGTTCTCCTGCCTGGCCCACAGCCAGCTTCTGCAGCCATGATCATGGGAAGAGAGTGAGGGATGGAGCTAAGCAAAACTTATATCCTCCCTACTTTAGCACATAATGTGAAAGGGAACATGGGAAGCTGAGATTTAGAGCTCTGGGAAGCAAATCCTAATTACATAATTCCAACCCCTTACCTTTACTCTGTGTGTGTCTCCCTGCTTCAAATGTGTTTCTCATAAACAGCATATAGCAGGATCCTGTTTTTTAATCTCCTCTGTGATCTGCTTCTATTTTATGGGTGAGTTCATCCCATTCATATTCACAGTTATGATTACTATGTATTCCCCTCCATTCTATTTTCCTCTTTTGATTGTGCTCTTTTTTTCTCATTTTACTCTGTCCCTCCTCACAAGCGATTTGCTTCTAACTACTACTGGTTTAACCAAATCATCTTCCTTTTTGTTATTTTATTTTATTTTTATTTTTTCTTATTCTCCTTTTCTTATTCTTTTCCTATCTCTCTATGGGGAAAGATAGATTATTATACCCAAGTATGGATAGTATTCCTTCACTTTTTGTATCAGCTGAAAGAGAGTATATACTGCTCTAGCTCTTTATTTTTTACTCTCTCTCTCTCATTTTTAAATGTGTTTCTTATAAACAATATAATGTTGGGTTTTGGTTTTTGATCCATTCTGCTATTCATTTCTGTTTTATGGGTGAATTCGTCACATTCAGATTCAAAGTTATTATTATTAGTTGTGTATTTTCCTCCATTCTATTTTTTTAATGCCTTCTATCTTTCTTTTTAACTTATCCCTTTTCAGAAGTCTAATTTTCTTCAGACTACTACATCCCTAATGGAGCACCTTTTCTAAGAATTCCTTTCTTATCCTCTTTTCTTGCCCCACTAGTTCTAAGTCAACCTATCATTCTAAGAGTCCTTCCATTATCCCCTCTCCTTGTTCCTCTGATTTCTCTGTAAATTAAGAGGACTTTTACCCTGCTGGATATACGTGTTGTTCTCTCTTTAACCCAGAACTGATGAGAATAGGATTCTAGCACTATCAACCCCTTATTACCTTCTCCCCTTCATTTTAGCAGTTTTCTTCTCACATGTTTTTTTCATATCCTTTGTAACTGAGACCAGATTTGAACCCGGGACATTCTGCCTCTAGGCCTGTCTCTCAATCCACTGAGTCAACAAGCTGCCCCTATTAATATAATTCTTAGGGTTTTAGATAACATTTTCTCATGTAAGAAATCAGTTTGAACTTATTGAATCCCTCAAAATCCCTTTCATATTTACCTTTTTGTGTTTTTTCTGATTCTTGTAGATCACATTTTCTACTCAGTTTTGATCTTTTCCTCAAGAATAACAGAAAATCTTTTATTAAATATCCAATATTTTCTTGTATAATTCAGTTTTACTGAATATGCTATTCTTGGTTATAAACTCTGCTTCTCTTGTTTTCACACTATTGTGTTCCATAATTACAAAACACTTTTCATGCAAATTAAGGTAGATCTAAACAACTGAAAACCTAATATAATAAAAATGACAATTCTATCTAAATTAATTTACTTATTCAATACCAATTACACAGCCAAAAATTATTTAATAGAACTAGAAAAATTGTAAGATTCACCTATAAGAACAAAATATAATGATATCAAGGGAATTAATGAAAAAATGTGGATGGCCTAGCAATACCAGATCTCAAACTGTACTATAAAACAATGCTCATCAAAACAATCTGGTCTTGGCTAAGAAATAGAACGGTGTACAATGGAATAGATTAGATACAAAACATACAGAAGTAAATAAATTACTTCAGCAGTATAGAATTTGACAAACCCAAAGATCCCAGCTTGTGGGATAAGAGTTTACTATTTGACAAAAACTGCTGGGAAAACTGGAAAATAGTATGTCAGGAATTAGATTAGACCAATATCTCACACTCTATGCCAAGATGCACTCAAAATTGATTATGATTTAGAAATAAAAGGTGATACCAGTAAATAAGGGGAACATAGAATAGTTTACCTGTCAGCCTTATGGAGAGGGAAGAATATATGACCAAATGAGAGAAAAAGAACATTACAAGATGTAAAATGAATAAGTTTGACTATATTACATTTTTTAGATGTTGTACAAACAAAATCAACATAATCAACAAACTGGGAAAAATTTGTATAGCAAATTTCTCTGATAAAAGTCTCATTTCTCAAATATATAGAGAACTAGGTCAAATTTATAAGAAAATAAGCCATTCTCCAAATAACAAATGGTCAAAGGATATGAATAAGCAGTTTCAGATGAAGAAATCAAAGCTATCAATAATCATATGAAAAAATCCCTCTTGATTAGAGAAATGCAAAAATCCCTCTAAATCCCTCTTGATTAGAGAAATGCAAATTAAAACAACTCTGAGGTTCCACCTCACATGTATCAAATTGGCCAATATGACAGTAAAAGAAAGAGACAAATGCTGGATGGTATGTGGCAAAATTGGACACAAATGTAGTGTTGGTGGAGTTGTGAACTGATCCAACCATTCTGGAGATCAGTTTGGAACTATGACCAAAAGGACTATAAAACATAAAATATCACTACTATTACTACATCTGTATCTCAAAGTGATTTTTTTAAAGGTCAAAGGACCTACTTATACAAAAACATTTATAGCAGTTCTTTCTATGGTGGCAAAGAATTTGAAACTGAGATGTTCATTAAGTGGTGAATAGCTGAAGAAATTGTGGTATATGATGGTGATAGAATACTCTTGTGCTATAAGAAATGATAAACAAGATGATTTCTGAAAAGCTGGAAAGATCTATGTAAACTGATGCAGAGTGAAGTAAGCAAAACTGGGAGAATATAGTATACAATAACAACAATATTGTATGATGATCAACAGTGAAAGACTCAACTGCTCTCAGTAATACGATGATCCAGGGCAATTCTGAAGGACTTATGACAGAATGTTGTCTCCCTCCAGAGAAAGAGCTGTTGAAATTGGAATGCAGACCAAAGCATACTATTTTTCACTTTAGTTTTTTTGTGTTCTTATTTTGGGATTTTGGTTTTACATGAGTATTCTCTTACAACAATGAACAATATGGAAATATGTTTTCCTTGATAATACATGTATAACTGAGATCAAATTGCTAACTGTCTCCAGAGGGGTTAGGGAAGGGAGAGAGGGAAATAATTTGGAACACATGACTTCAGAAAACCTAGGTAGAAATTTGTTATTACAAGTAATTGGGAAAATAAAATATCTTAAAAAATATTGTGCTCTATGCCCTTTGTTCTTTTAATGGTGAGGCTGCTAAGTCTTCTATTATCTTTGTTATAGCTTCACAGTATTTAAATTGCTTTTTCCCCCTCCCCTGATTGGTTGTAGTATATTCTCCTTAACCTGGAACATAAGAACTTAGCACTAATGTTCCTTTGAGTTTTCATCTTGGGGCTCTCTTTCTGGTGGTGATCTGTGGATTTTTTCTATTTCTATTTCATTCTCTAATTCTAAAACTTCTGGGCAATTTCCTCTAATAATTTCTTGATAAAGATAGCATTTAAAGTCTATTTAAAAAATCATAATGTTCCAGTATTCTGTTTTCCAGTTCAGTTGTTTTTGTAATAAGATATTCTCCTATTTTTTCATTCTTTTGATTTTGTTTGATTATTCCTTATTGTCATAAGAAGACTTTAACTTCCTCTTGCCTACTTCTAATTTTTGATGAGTTATTTTTTTCAGAGTTTTTTAATCTTTTCCAAATTGGTCAGCCTTTCTTTTCATAATTATCTTTATTTTCTTGCATTTCTTTCCCCCCCTAATTTTCCTCTATCTCTCTTATTCACTCTCTTCTGAATTTAAACCCTGGTCTTCTCTGTCCCCACAGCATCTATCTGTTATTCAGTCCTGCCTCTTTTGTTTACTCATTTTAAAATTCTTTATCAGTAGCCTAAACTAGACTTTGTAAAAATTAACTTTATGCTGGAATTGGGCTCTGTTCCCAGGGTTTTGAGGGTTGATGTCTCAGGTTTCAGGTTTTTTTGTACTTATTTTCTGAGCTTTATCATAATGGCCTTTAACTTCTTGGTTTTTCCAATTTTATAATCCAGGGCCAAGTGTAGTCTCTGCTCCCCCAGCTCATATCCCAGTTTGTAAATGGCCTCAGGTGCTCCTTTTTCCCCTTGAGCTCTGATCAGGGCCCCAGCAAAGCTGCCACCTAAGCAAACATTTTTATTCCCTGCAATTCCAAGTTGACTACAAATATTAGATTACTTCTCTGCCCTGGAATCACAACTAGGAACTCTACTCTTCTGGGAGTGACTACAACCAGTAGTGTCCTTTCCTCTCAGAAACCAAGTTCAACTGGGTGTGCTTGTTCCTCACTCCTCTTCTCCCTAAGTCACAGCATGGTTTGGTGTGGGGTCTGGTCAGTTTTCCTGGGCCCCCAAAGTCTTCCCTTGTCAACTGCCCCACCCTCCCACAATGGGTGTGTAGAAATCTCAGGACCTGAGGCTTCCACCTACACAGGTTCCCCCCACCCCCACCCTCAAGATTTCTTGTTGTTTCTGGTGGCATTTTCTCCTGGGATATAAGCTCTCAAGTGAAGCTTTCACCTGAGCGTGTTTGGTTTCAATAAGGTGAGACCAGTACCTTGGGAAGTTAGAGCCTTCCTCCCAAGTTGTCATAGGATATGCAACTCAACTATTTCTGCCACTTTAAAGTTGACTCTGAGGCATTTTAAAAATTATGTGTAGAGAAATTTGGAGAATGAGTTAAATTTGTGCCCTATGTATGCCACAATCTTCCTATTTTCTTAAATTTTCATAAATCTAGATAATTTTCTTAAATCTAGATAATAATTTTCTTAAAATGTAGATAATCAGCAAAAAAAAATAAATTTATGCTATTTGCTGATTTCCAAGCTATAAAAGTCCACAATGAAGATTTAACAATCATCTCTCCAGGCCAAATGACTTCAGCACAACCCTGCCCTCAGCTAAAAGTTGCGGTTGACCATTGAAGAGCAATGTCAGGAGACTTGGTAATGGACCTATCCAGCTGAGGCTCTGGGCTTTGAGAACAATGTAGCTAAACAAGTTGCTCAATTTGCCTCCATATGATAGAGTTTGAGGAGGAACTGGAATAACCACCAAGCAATCTATCCAATTCAATCCAGCAGACTGACAATATACTGAGCCCTAGAAGGAGCAAGCCCAACTGAGATCCAGTCCAATGAAGACCCTGTGCCCTCTAAAGAGCCAACCCTGAAGAAAAATCAGCTCAGATGAAGAGTTAGGATGAACTTTGTGAGTATTCTCTGGAGAAAGAAAAGACTTCAAGTCACTGCAGTACCCGAGTTATGAGCTTCCTTGTGCATGTGTGTCCCCTGCATATATGGTAGAATGATGTTTAGGGCTGAATTTGGAAAACACCGCTTTCTCTGATAATGTGGTAAAGGTATTATTTATAATCACATAGATGTCATGACATAAAACAAGGAAAGGGTGGGCATTGCTACTACCAAGTAGTTCCTGTGGTGCTTATGCAACTCCAAAATGGATGGGATTTCCTGAGTCATGTGATGATGTCATTTCTTGAGATAGAAGACCTTTCCAAAATTTTATTTGGGAGCTTGGAATGGAAAAATTTCATAATTGGTCAGATTGACTTGGGAAGGAGTTTTCATTTAAGAAAAAGTTTTATATTTGTGTATATATTGAAATGAAGGTATGAATTCTACTCTGAGGGCTGTTCAAGTCATAATATTATATTAACTACAAGGGCACTCTATAGCCATTGCATATATGAGGGGCTGATTCTGGATATACACAGTTCTCCTGATAAGGAGATGCCCTGCATTTTGTATTTTCCCATCAAGTGCAAGGTCATAGCCTTTTTTTTTTTTTTTTTACATTTATTAATATTCATTTTTAACATGGTTACATGATTCATGCTCCTCCTTTCCCCTTCAACCCCCCCCCCCCCGCACCCCCCCTACCCATGCGCATTTCCACTAGTTTTGTCATGTGTCCTTGATCAAGACCAATTTCCAAATTGTTGGTAGTTGCATTGGTGTGGTAGTTTCGAGTCTACACCCTCAATCATGTCCACCCCGACCCATGCGTTCATGCAGTTGTTTTTCCTATATGTTTCCTCTCCTGCAGTCCCTCCTCTGAATGTGGGTAGCATCTTTACCATAGATCCCTCAGAATTGTCCTGGGTCATTGCATTGCTGCTGGTTCAGAGGTCCATTACATTCGATTTTACCACAGAATGTCAGTCTCTGTGTATAGAGTTCTTCTGGCTCTGCTCCTTTCGCTCTGCATCAGTTCCCGGAGGTCTCTCCAGTTCGCCTGGAACTTCTCCAGTTTATTATTCCTTTTAGCACAATAGTATTCCATCACCCGCATATACCACAGTTTGTTCAGCCATTCCCCAATTGAAGGACATACCCTCCTTTTCCAATTTGTTGCCACCACAAAAAGCACAGCTATGAATATTTTCGTACAAGTCTGTTTATCTATGATCTCTTTGGGGTACAAACCCAGCAATGGTATGGCTGGATCAAAGGGCAGGCATTCTTTTATAGCCCTTTGAGCGTGATTCCAAATTGCCAGCCAGAATGGCTGGATCAGTTCACAGCTCCACCAGCAATGCATTAATGTCCCAATTTTGCCACATCCCCTCCAGCATTTATTACTCTCCCCTTCTTTCATTTTAGCCAATCTGCTAGGTATGAGGTGATACCTCAGAGTTGTTTTGATTTGCATTTCTCTAATTATTAGAGATTTGGAACACTTTCTCATGTGCTTATTGATACTTTTGATTTCTTTACCTGAAAATTGCCTATTCATGTCTCTTGCCCATTTATCAATTGGGGAATGGCTTGATTTTTTATACAATTGCTTTAACTCCTTGTATATTTGAGTGATTAGACCCCTGTCAGAGTTTTTCGTTATAAAGATTTTTTCCCAATTTGTTGTTTCCCTTCTGATTTTGACTACATTGTTTTTGTTTGTACAAAAACTTTTTAGTTTAATATAATCAAAACCATTTAATTTACATTTTGTAATTTTCTCTAACTCTTGCTTGGTTTTAAAGTCTTTCCTTTCCCAGAGATCTGACAAGTAAACTATTCTGTGTTCACTTATCATGTTTATAGTTTCCCTCTTTATATTCAAGTCGTTCACCCATTCTGAATTTATCTTGGTGTAAGGTGTGAGATGTTGATCTAGACCTAATCTCTCCCATATTGTTTTCCAAATTTCCCAGCAGTTTTTGTCAAATAGTGGATTCATGTCCCAAAAGTTGGGCTCTTTGGGTTTATCATACACTGTCTTGCTGATGTCATTTATCCCCAGTCTATTCCATTGATCCTCCTCTCTATCTCTTAGCCAGTACCATATTGTTTTGATGACTGCTGCTTTATAGTATAGTGTAATATCTGGTACTGCTAGGCCCCCTTCCTTCGCATTTTTTTTCATTATTTCCCTTGATATTCTTGATCTTTTGTTCTTCCAGATGAAATTTGTTATAGTTTTTTCTAATTCAGTAAAGAAGTTTTTTGGTAGCTTGATAGGTATGGCACTAAATAGGTAAATTAATTTGGGTAGAATTGTCATTTTTATTATGTTAGCTCGACCTACCCATGAGCAATCAATGGCTTTCCAATTGTTTAGATCCAGTTTTATTTGTTTGGAAAGTGTTTTGTAGTTGTTTTCATATAATTGCTGTGTTTGTTTTGGTAGGTATATTCCTAGGTATTTTATATTGTCTAGGGTGATTTTGAATGGTGTTTCTCTTTCTACTTCTTGCTGCTCTAGTGTGTTGGAAATGTATAGAAATGCTGATGATTTATGTGCATTTATTTTGTATCCTGCAACTTTGCTAAAGTTGTTGATTATTTCTACAAGCTTCTTAGTTGATTCTCTAGGATTTTTT
>NC_058131.1:445441274-445483855 GCF_016433145.1 Gracilinanus agilis | reverse complement strand
CTCGATTCCACGTACCTTCCACGCTGTGCCCTGTTGTGGGGTTCCTCCGTTCGTCTGGACTTGTTTTTATGTCCCCTTGAGGAGTTTTGTATGTTTCGGTCAGGAGAGGTTAAGAGCTGCTTCTTACTCTGCCGCCATCTTAACCCGGAAGTCTCTCACTTACATATTTTGAAAACCCCATAAGAACCCCTCCCATCAAACCACACTCGACTCAGAATGCCATTTCACGACTCAGAATAACATTTCTGTTGACTTAGACTGTATCAGTGAGCACTCGGAATCAAACCATCCTCTTGGAAGAAAGGCATGGAAGCTGCATTCTCCTCCCCTGGCTCCGGCGGGTCGGCGGCCGACCTTATCGAAGGCGTCCCCCGTGCGCAGGGCGGCCGGCTCCTCGGAGCAGCGGGACCGGAGCGCCCCAGCGTAGCGCCATAGGACTCCGGGACAGCCGGAAGGTCATAGCCTTTTGACTGACTGTTTGTTGGAACATTTGGCATCTTTTAAAACTAGCCAGATGGAGAGAGTCTTTTCTCCTGCTCAATCTCTTTCTTGCTGCTTCTTTTCTGCTGTTGCTGCTTAAGATTACACTTTATCTATAGAAGAACTGATTGGCACCAGGAACTGAACCAGGAAGGAGGATACCTTCTCTTTTCTTCTCTTTGATCATGGCTCTGAGATATGGGCTTAGGGGTGTTTGTCTTATTCTGTTTCAGTTGTATCTTTCAGTTTCAGGTATTTGTTATTATTTCCACCTGACCTAGAGTTTGAGTTATAGCTTTGCCAGGATTGCTGGCAGGGTGTCATAGTCAGCTAGCGTAGGAGAAAAACTTGGAAAAATCAGGGTGCTTGGGATGCACCCCCTGGGACTTGATTGTGCTTTTTAGGACCTGGACTAAGCTAAAAGCTTAATCTTCTGTATTTTGGGAGATTAAGTTCATATATTTATGATTATACTTTTGAAGTAACTATTCTTTTGTAAAATCTAATCTGACTTTAGTTTAATGGAACCAGGGTATGTATGATAATATGTGGGATGGGTTGAAGCCATCTGCAAAAAGCCTAGAGGTAGCAAAGCAAACGGTACTGGAGAATTTTGGTTAAGGGGTGAAATGTAAGGTACCTGGCCTTCAAGCAGTGGAGCAAAGTAATCAATTTTACAAATAGATGACAAAATCTGCAATGAAAAGTCTTTTACTCTCCTAAGAATCACATGTGTTTATTTTCAGGATGAATTAACTCAAAACTTACTAACCCTCTTTTGAAATTATTTTGATGAATGACAAAAATCTCTAAACTATGTCAAAAATCATATGGGTCCTTTAGAAATTTCATATCAGTGAAAAAATATTTTAGTGTATAGTATCCAAGTTGGGAAAAGATAATTACGTCAATCTGAAAAGTGATTTTTGAAAAAATAATTAGATCACACATATACAGAGTACCATTTTCTACATTGAATTACTAAGGAGATTTTTTTTTCTTCCAGGCTAGGATGAAAAATTCTTCTAGAGTTACAGAGGAAGTGAATTTTGCCCATGATCTTTGAGTAAGTCACCTCATGCAAACACTGGTGGTCAGTAATTGTTTTCTCTTTCTAGCTGTCCACTTTGATAGTATTGTACAATATTCAAATACTTTGATGCATTCATTCTCCATGGGGTTTTGGTGGTGATGCATATACCCTATGAATGAAGTTTTCCTTTCCAACCCGCAAACATTTCATTCTCAGACTAATACTTCAAAAAAATTAAAGAAAACATTTGTTTTAACAGAGTTTATTTAGAGTATTTTGTTGCCAGTGTTATCTCATAGATTGGGGAAGTTCCATAAAAATAACTCTCAAACTATTTGTACTCAATTAAATGTTTATTTAAAATTTCCTTTTGGTTCAATGCTGTGAATGTATTGTTCATTTTTTACATACCAGGCTGTGTTGTTTAGTCTCAAGAGCATTACTTGCTACAAATTTAACAACTATGACATTAAAACACAGCATTGAGGGAAGAAATTAGGGTTGACAGGATGTGACCAGTTTCCATGGTATATTGCCAACATGTCATATAAATGCCAATAAGATTTTATTAGAGATTTTTTTCAGACTCCCTCTACCTCATGGTAATGCATCCAAAATAATTCTGCCATATCTTAGCTGTTATGGAATTTTATTTTCATATAGATTTCTTGGGAGTGTCTAAAACATGTTCATTTTGTTTAAATTTTTAAAAAAACTAAATCTTCATCACCTAAAATAAAAATAAAAATTGTCCTTAGAATTCAATATGCTAAAGACACGAAATCCTAATGCAGTCTGCTGCTTTGTCTGTCAGTTCAATTCTTTGGGCCTCAGTTTCTTTACCTAAAAATTATCTATAAATTCTTTCAGTTCTTACAATGTAGTATTCTCTGGCCGTGAAACAGAAAGTACTCAATGTCCAGGTTTAATCTGGAAAAGAGAACCAGAAAAGTTATTTTACTTCTGGGCCCTCTTCAACTTTTTGGCTGAACCTGTGAATGAGCTCAGGAGGGAACTGCACAATTATGAAATAACTTTAACAAAAATTCACTGTTATTTCCAGATATATTGAGTAGGTTAGATCTTCATAGACTGATTTCTGAATTTGAGGGTTTTTAACAAAGGCCTAGAAAAGCATACTTTCTTAGGAAACAAATCTTCAATATACTTTTAAACCACTTCCTTATAATACTTCAGACTTGGTTATTGTTACTATACTGTGCCCACATTCCAACAGCACAGTCAAAGAATGGAATTTTTGGAATGTCTCCACCCTCTAAAATATTTTTTGGATTAGGCTTATGTCTTTTCCCTGAAAACCTTCTGTCAAACATCATTCGTCTAATGACTTTTATATTTCATGTACTGTGGAACATTGACCAAATCATGAAAAACTGAGTGATTAACCACCAACAGCCCAAGACCATTCACTTAAGAGTACTATTAAGTCTTTTTAAAAAATCCCATAGGGCAAAAGGGTTGGTACTCAGAATCATCTCCCCTTTAGGTTTCTGTTTTGCTGAATTTACTACATGTGGTAGACACTGGAGAATACATAGCATCATTGACTCGAGAATATTTAGTTCAGATTCTACCTCTGATGCTTATTACTTTTTATATATATTTATTATATTATGGTGTGTGACCTTAGACTCTTCTCTAGACTCAGTTTTCTCATTTGCAAAATGCAGGAATTGGCTTCTGGGTCCTTTTCAGTTCTGTACTATGATTTTTGTGCTTTGAGTTCACAACCGGATCACTGTGCACAGCCATAAGGCCAGATAATGTGTATATGTTTGGGAACCCCAAATACTTCAAGCTCCATATTCCTTTTGGAACCATGGCAGGAGGAGTTCCTTAAACCAAATCCAATTTCCAGTAAGTGGTGGGACCAGCTTCTAGTTAGTAATTGTACATGAAAAATAGAAGAGATAAAGTGCTATGACTAGAATCTATGTTGGATCACCAAGAGGAAAAGCCAAGGCATAAGGTGGATTGGAGAGGCCTCTCCATTTACAATTGTAGAAGATGAAGATGGAACAGGATCAGGCAGGGTTTGCCTCTCCTGTCCAACAGTGGAAGAAAAATCAGAGCCTGGCCCAATGCAAAGTTCCAATATAGAGATTAAATATAATCCTAAAAGACAAAAAAAATGAATCTTTGATAGGAAAGAGAATTTTCCAGGTTCCTGACAAAACAGTGTAGGACAGAATCTTTAAAATGTAAATGGAGAAACCAGAAAAGTAAATACACTGGATAAATAAAAATTAAGTACTAGAATTCTAATAAAAGGAGAAAAGAAAAGTGTTCTTTCAAAATCCCACTGCTTTCAAGGGCAATAGAGGGAATAGACACAGACAAACAGGATTTGGTTGTAGTATGGTTCTGCTTTGTCAGTCTTATGAGAGGACAGAAAAAGATGAGGGAAAAGAATACTTTAGAGAAAAAAGGCTAAAAAGGGAGAGAAATTTACTATTTCTCATGTAACAGTTATTTGGTTTTGCTCTATTGTCTGGTGCACAGGTATGTTACGTTTCACTCTTCCCCCAGATTATCAAGTTCCCTTGGAGGGGTTTGGAGAATCTCTCTGTCTCTGCTATTAGTTATAGACCCTACTGATAGTGTTTCCACAATATTAAAGGTCCAAGCATCCTAGTTCTATTGAATCACTTAGCATCAGATTTGCTTTTACAGAGGATTATTTACTTCAGAGCACATATAAATTATTATTATTATTTTTTTTTTTAAACCCTTGTACTTCGGTGTATTGTCTCATGGGTGGAAGATTGGTAAGGGTGGGCAATGGGGGTCAAGTGACTTGCCCAGGGTCACACAGCTGGGAAGTGGCTGAGGCCGGGTTTGAACCTAGGACCTCCTGTCTCTAGGCCTGACTCTCACTCCACTGAGCTACCCAGCTGCCCCTCATATAAATTATATTTACCAGAACCCTAGGAAATAATCACATCCCCCTATACTAACTCAACCTCTGAGGAGGGGTGGAGCATCATTAGGCTTAAAACTAACTTAGTTCCTATATAGCATTAGTCCCATCACATTCAAATTGGATAAGAATGAATGGTAGGTATTTGGACACATACAAAAAAAGTACAAAGTTCTCTACTTGTATCCTGGGAACCTGGCTTCTCAGGGTTTCATTCCTGGACCTGATGTAACAGTGGAGTCTAGAGTGGAATCTTTCAAAGCTTTCTAGGTAGCTTTCTACTTTTTATAGGACCTGTCTCTTGACTCTTGTTTTCTACTCTCCCTCATACATATGGTAATTCCCTGATCTACAATAACAGGTTGAGTCCTAACTAAAGTTTGAATCACAGTAACTCTTGTCACCACCTGCTTCATCTCATTGTCCAGCATTCCCTACATTTTTGTTCTTTTCACCTGGCAATTTGCTGGGCAGCTTGCAAGAAATCCCACCATGTGCAGTATGCAATGCTCCTTCTCATGGCTTACTTTATGAGGTTTCCATATTGGCAAAGTACCCTTGAAAAACTGGCATAACTTGTTGCTTACCATCTGCACTGGGTATTTGTCCACCTATCCCTGCAGAAACGTTCCAGTTGTTCACAGTCCTTCGTCAGATAAGGTCAGTGTCTAGGACATTGTCCCCCAACTTGACACATGCTTCTGCTAAAAATGTTAAATTTGGATTAGATTCCAGAGCCTTAATGCTTTAAGGTGCAGATCTTTTAGCTAATGCTATTGCTGTTACTATGGGGTCAAAGGGGAGAGCTGTTATCATTGAACAGAGTTGGGGAAATCCAGAAGTAAAAAAAGATGGTGTGACTGTTGCAAAAGCAATTGAGTTGAAGGACAAATATAAAAACAGTGGTGTCCAACTTGTTTAGGATGTTGGCAATAATACAAATGAAGAGCCTGGGGATGGTAATACCACTGCTACAATCCTTGCATGCTCCATTGCTAAAGAAGATCTCTTCTTATTTTATTTTATTTTTGTTTTTATTTTATTTTTTAGAAAAATTTTCCATGGTTACATGATTCATTTTCTTACTTTCCCCTTCACCCTCCCAACCGCTCCACCCCCACTATAGCCAACACGCGTTTCCACTGGTTTCAACATGTGTCATTGATCAAGACCTATTTCCATATTATTGATAGTTGCATTGGTGTGGTAGTTTTGAGTCTACATCCCCAATCATGTCCGCATCAACCCATGTGTTCAAGCAGTTGTTTTTTTTTTTCTGTGTTTCCTCTCCTGTAGTTCTTTCTCTGAATGTAGGTAGCGTTCTTTTCCATAAATGCCTCAGAATTGTCATGGGTCATTGCATTGCTGCCAGTACAGAAGTCCATTATATTCAATTTTACCAAAGTGTATTGGTTTCTGTGTACAGTGTTCTTCTGGCTCTGCTCCTTTCATTCTGCATCAATTCCTGAAGGTCATTCCAGTTCACATGGAATTCCTCCTTTGAGCACAATAGTATTCCATCACCAGCATATACCACAATTTGTTCAGCCATTCCCCAATAGAAGGGCATACCCTCATTTTTCAGTTTTTTGCCACCACAAAGAGCATAGCTATAAATACTTTTGTATAAGTCTTTTTATCTATGACCTCTTTGGGGGTACAAACCCAACAATGGTATGGCTGGATCAAAGGGCAGGCAGTCTTTTAGCGCTTTTTGGGCATAGTTCCAAATTGCCATC
Organism: Gracilinanus agilis; assembly: GCF_016433145.1. Classification (NCBI taxonomy): domain Eukaryota; kingdom Metazoa; phylum Chordata; class Mammalia; order Didelphimorphia; family Didelphidae; genus Gracilinanus; species Gracilinanus agilis. The sequence continues at coordinate 445,477,662 of NC_058131.1, read as the reverse complement.
CAGAATGGTTGGATCAGTTCACAACTCTACCAGCAATGCATTAATGTCCCAATTTTGCCACATCACCTCTAACATTTATTACTCTCCCCCATTGTCATTTTAACCAATCTGCTAGGTGTGAGGTGATATCTCAGAGTTGTTTTGATTTGGATTTTTCTAATTATTAGAGATTTAGAACACTTTCTCATGTGCTTATTGATAGTTTTGATTTCTTTATCTGGAAATTGCCTATTCATGTCCCTTGCCCATTTATCAGTTGGGGAATGGCTTAATTTTTTTATACAATTGATTTAGCTCTCTTCTTATTTTATTAATATAGCTAAAGTTCAGAAATGTGAATTCCTGGATGCCTATGTTCTCTTAAGTAAAAAATAGAAGATTTCCAGTGTCTTGTACCTGTACTTGAAATTGCAAATGCCCACTACAAGCCTTTAGTCATAATTGCTGAAGATATTTATGGAGAATCATTAAGTACAGTTATTTTGAACAGGATAAAAGTTGGACTGCAGGTTGTTGCAATAAAAGCTCTGGCTTTTGGTGATAATGGGAAGAACCAGCTTAAGGATATTGCTATTGGTGGTATAGTATTTGGAGAAGAGGGATTGACTCTCAATCTTGAAGATATTCAAGTTCATGACTTTGAAAAAGTTGGAGAAGTTATTGTGACAAAAGAAATTATTGTGACATGCTTTTGAAAGAAAGAGGTGAAAAACCCCACAATGAAAAGCATGTTCAAGAAATCATTGAACAGTTAGTAAGTTACTGCTGGTGACTATGAAAAAGAAAACTTACTGATGGCCAAACTTTCTGATGGAGAAGCTGTAATAAAGGTTGGTGGAACAAGTGACATAGAAGTGAATGAAAAGAAAGGCTGAGTTACTGATGTACTGAATGCTACATGTGCTGCCATTGAAGAAGTTATAGTTCTGGGAGGTGGCTTTGCATTGCTTCAATGCATTTCGGCCTTAGAATTGTTTAACTCCAACTAATGAAGATCAAAATATTAGAATAGAAATAATTAGTAAGACACTGAAAATCCCTGCAATGACCATTGATTGCTAAGAATATTAATGTGGAAGGTTCATTGATAGTTGAGAAAATGTTACTGAGTTCATCAGATATAGGTTATGATACCATACTTAGAGATTTTGTGAGACATTTTTATTACTATTCTCTTGAATTAGAATTTTAGCATTTGGCATCACTAGAAGGAAAGTTCAGAAGCAGCCTTTCTGTGCAGTGAAGGATAATTAAAATTGTATACAAAGTAAAGTATCCAAATATGAGACAACCTTTGTGTAATAAAATTGTTTAAAGTAAAAAAAAAGAAAGAAAGAAAAACTGGTGTAGAAAGTATCTAATGCCTCCTTATCAATTCCTTGGTAACTATCCCATTAACAGTGACACCCAACCCAATGATCTCAGCTTTTTGGGATAAAAACTCATTATTTGACAAAAACTGCTGGGAAAATTGGAAAATAGTATGGCGAAAACTACGTTTAGATCAATATCTCACACCTTATGCCAAGATAAGTTCAAAATGGGTACATGACTTAAACATAAAGAATGATATTATAAGTAAATTAGTTGAACGTAGAATAGTTTACCTGTCAGATCTATGGAGAAGGGAAGAATTTAAGACCAAACAAGAGAAAGAGAACATTATAGGATGCAAAATGAATTATTTTGACTATATTAAAAAGGTTTTGTACAAACAAAACCAATGCAATGAAGATTAGAAGGGAAGCAACAAACTGGGAAAATTTTTTTAACATATTTCTCTGATAAAAGTCTAAGTTCTCAAATATATAAAGAACTATGTCAAATTATAAGAAACCTAGTCATTCCTCAACTGACAAGAAATCAAAACTATTAATAATCACATAAAAATGTTTTAAATCCCTCTTGATTAAAGAAATACAAATCAAAACAACCCTAAGGTACCACCTTACACCTAGCCTATCAGATTGGCCAATATGACAGTAAAGGAAAATAATAAATGTTGGAGGAGATGTTGCAAAATTGGGACACTAATGCATCGCTGGTGGAGTTGTGAATTGTATCCAACCATTCTGGAAAGCAATTTGGAATTAAGTCCAAAGGACTTTAAAAGAATGCATGCCTTTTGATCCAGCAATACTAGTATTAGGTTTGTATCCCAAAGAAAAAAATGGTGATGGTGCTTTTTTGTGGTGGCAAAAAATTGGAAACTCAGGGGGTGTCTCTCAATTGGGAAATGGCTGAACAAATTGTGGTATATGATGGTGATGGAATACTAATGTGCTATAAAGAATGATAATCCAGATGGTTTCTGAAAGAATTGGAAAGATCTGCATGAATTGATGCAGAGTGAAATGAGAAGAACTGGGAGAACATTATAAGCAGTAACTGAAACATTGTGGGACAATCAAATGTAATAGACTTTACTACTAACAGCAATACAATGATCCAGAAGGATTCTGAGGGACTTATGAAAAAGAATGCTATCCACAGTCTAGAGAAAGAACTGCTGGAGTAGAAATACAGATGAAAACATGTGATTTATCACTTGTTTATTTGAGTATAAGATTTGGGGTTTTGGTTTTAAAAGATTATTACAAAAAACGAATATGTGAAAATATGTTTTGAGCGATAATACATGTATAATCCAGTGGAATTGCTTGTGAACTCTAGGAGGGGGAAGGGAAGAGGGAAGGGAGCAACATGAATTATTTAACCATGGGAAACTTACATGTAAATTTGTTACTGGGATAAAATAAAGAAAAATTTGAAGAAAAAAATAACAGTGACACCTGAAAGTTTTGCCCGAATTATCGTCTTCCTAAGTGTTTTGAGGGAGACATGAGCCTTAAACTACTATCCAGTCTCAAGAAACTACCACCCGACATCAAACCATTGGTGATATTTACACTTATGTCTGTCCCCATCCTCCACTTCTTTCTGAGAAATCCCGAAAATTCCCAGCCCCTGCTCTGTCAGGGCTTCTGCCTATAACTCAGAGTCCTCTGAGGGCCTGTGACCTTGAGGACCTCTGGCCTCCAGGGACCCTTTCCAAGGGCTCCTGTTCTTTTTGACCTTTGGGTGAACCTATTACATGAATTAGTTTGATATAAAGTACATTATCAAATAATCACACACATAATATTTACATATTAACATAATTGTGATTAATATAACAATATTATATATTTATATTATATGTAATAATATAATATTATAAATATAGTTATATTATATATAAATGTTGCTACATTTATATATAATATAATGTATAAATATTGTATTATAAATATTATAAATATAATAATATTCTCAGACTACATTATTAATCTGGTTACATACTCATACTCTTTTCTGGAAATAAATTCTTACTACAAATTTCTCAGTTATATCTTATGGTTTTAAAATTATAACTTATTATAATTTTATTATAATAATCATATAAATAAAAATTATAATAATCACACTTCAAGCACTATTAAGCTGTTAATTATTAATTTTCTGATTAAACACCTCAACTTGGATTTCTTATGGGGAAAACCAGGGAAATTAACTTAAATACTATATGTGGATCCAGAGGGGTGTGAAGGAGACAGGAATATTCAGTAGGGGAGACTAAACAAGTTAGGGAGACTGGGTTTAACTGCTAAGGAAAATGTCTGTTAACAGAAGTGGTAGTGTAAAAGTGAAATTTGGGAAATGTATCAAACTACATTTCCCGTGGCCCAACGGGTTTCCGTTTCCGGTTCTTTGGGTGTGGGGAGGCCTACATCGAAGCAGAGAGGAGTTTATAATCTCCTGGGTTAGGAGGGAGGCTCTCTCTCTTGGCTAGCAGACTCGGAGGAGGAGACAGGAGACAAAATGGAGGCGGCAAGTTTGAATGCTTACAAGCGCGTGGTCTAATAACTTTATCTATCAACATGGCTTTAATTAAATTACTAATATATATATATTTATACCAGCCTTTATTATTTTTCATATTTATAGTAGTTAGGCCCAACTGTCACCCTGCACCATCTAGACAAGGGGCCTGTGGAAACTAGCAAGCAAATGACAAGAGTTTGTAACAAATTTAATTAAGGGAACTGGTAAAGGATGGGAATAGGGGTTTCTACACTTCCAGACTAAGGGCAAACCACAGGGTCAGGGGAGGGACTTATCTACACTCAACTGAGACCTAAACAAGACAGGGCCCAGAGAATAGTGGGACTGAAGTGGGTATCCTCACAGCAGAGTCCTGACACACTCCAGCGATGTTGCAGCTCCTCCAGAACCACTAGCTGTACTCTTTCAGGTGGGTAGATTCTGGGAGCTAACCCAGCCCAAGTTAGCCTGCAACTCAGATTGGGATTAATAGTCTACCAAAATCTCCCACAAGTCTGTCTTCATTCAGGATCCCAGGGAATCAGGGTACAAACTCCACTTCCTCTGAGGTCTCCCAAGGTCAGTTACAACTTCGTCCCAAACACCATGGAGTCTGTCTCAGAGAGTGAGACCACACTTCCTGCTTCCCTATTCCATTTGGAATTCTCAAGCCCTTCTTGCTAGGTCTCCTAAATAATAACTAAGTAATCCTCCTCATGACAGTTTGGACTCCAGGGAAAATCATACTTTCCTTAGGATAATCACTTGAAAACTCATCATCATGTAAACTTCCATTTTTCCATCAGCAGCTCAGCTCGGCTTTGTCTCCATTGAACATCAGAGAGAGTTTGGTGTAGAAATACTTTAAATTTAACAGGGAAGAAACCTCAAATAGAAAACACACAAGAATGATATAGAAAAATACTAGAACTTCCAGATTAAATAAAAAATACTGTTATCAGCCTCAAAGAAAGAGCTCAAATACCAAATAAATACAATCAGTATCACATAATAGAAAGGTGAAGACATTTCAAACAGAAAATAAGACATAGGTAGAAAAAGAGAGAGGGAAGGAAAGCAGGTTTAAGAAGGATGGTAGAGTCAGAGATGGAAAAGTAATAGGGAAAACACACATCAAGTCTGGGGGATTGATTTTATATTATCCATATATAATTACAATTCCATTATATTAAAAGAATAGAAATAAAGTGATGGTCTGGCCTAGCTGAATAGAGGAATTATAGAGAAGTGGGATCAGACCACTACAGTTTTCTTTACTACTACTGATGTCATTTCTTTTCTTTCTTCATCTTATTATTTTTTAAAGAAGGGAAGAGGGGCAAAGAGAGGAAAAATTAAAAGAAAATGATGGAATTAAAAGTCTTAAATTGCTGTGAAAAGGGTAGCTACCTATTAAATGGAGGAGAATAATAGAATCCAAAATGTAGTCTTAGTAGGAAAATATGTGAAATAGAAAAAGGTACATAGAATTAAAATGAAGATCTGGAGTAGGATTTACTATACCCCAGAAGATTAAAAAACAAGAAAATTGATCATGATCTCAGATAATACAAAAGTAGAAATTAATGTGATTAAAAAGTTAAATATAGATTCATGTCAAATTACAAACATTGTGAAGCACATACTAAGTACCAGGCACTGTATTGTGTAAAGATATAAATAGCAAATCTCCCTCCCTTCTCCCCAGCCAAAGTCTCTATTCTCAAGGAATTTATAGGCTAAAGAAGAGATAACATCAAAAAAACTATATACAAACAAAACATTTGCCAGATAAATTAAAAATTATCTATAAAAGGAAAGTACTCAAATGAAAATGCATGAGTTTAAGATGAAAAGCTCTTGAACAAACCAAACTGGAGGTTAAGAGAGATATTAGATCTGAATGAATCTATTATCTTAGAATCATTGCCATAGAGAGGATAATGAAATTCTATCAATACTTCATTTGTGTACTCTGAAAGACATAGATAGTATTGAAGTACTTATATCAAAAGCTAATTGAACTAGGAGGAGAAATAATGAAAGCATAATACTTGGGACCTTCAATGTGACTTTTTTCAGACCATGACAAATTTAACAAAAAGCGAAACAAAGTTATGGACTGGAATAGAATTTTAGAAAAGTTAGATATGATAGACCTTAGGTCATTAGTGAATAGGAATGAAAAAAAAATATTTCTCAGCATTAAATGGTACATTTACAAAATATACCCTGTCATGAGCCAGAGCATAAAATACTAATAAATAAATGAAGGAAATATTTACAATATTCTATACTGATCAAAATGAAATGATGATTATAATCAATAAAGGGCTTTTGAAAAAAAAATTGAAACCCAAAAAGAAACTAGTATAATCTCAAAAAATATGTGATTAAAAGAACAAACCATTGACACTGTATATAATTTTATCAAATAAAATTAAAACAATGAAACAACATAGCCTAAATTTGGGAAGCAAAGTTGTCCATAGAACACGATTTATATATTAAGACTCTTTTCAACAACAAAAGAGAAAATGAACTAATGAATAGAGTACATGAATAATAATAATAAAAAAAACCCAAAGCAAAACAGAGAATTTCCAGTGATGGAGTCAAGATGGCAGAGTAGAAGCAGGAAAAGCTCAAACCATTATGAGAATCCTCTCCAACTAACTTTAAAATAACACCTTAAAACAAAAACTGGAGTGAAAGAACCAACAAGAAGATGCAGTAAATCAGCTTTCTTGCAGAGAATAACTTGAAAGGTAAGCAGAAAGGGTCTAGTTCACTGGAGTAAGAGGGGAGCACAATCCTTAGGAGGCAACACACCAAAGAATGCCCAGGAAAGCCAACAGCAAAGTGCCCTCCTCCCCCCATATACTGTTCCAGGTTCTGAATATGGGCCCAAGACAACATTGAGATCCTGAGACCCTGACTAAGTCAACAGCAGTGCAACCCTACACACATCTTAAAGTTCCATGTCCCAACCCAAGCCTGAATTCTAGCACAAGGCAGTATGAGGTACATCTGGTTTGTGTAAGCTTAGAGTGAGGTCTGGAGCCTCAGTCCAAGCAGGCAGTGAGGGCTTGAACCCCAACACAAGGTTGTACAAGGTACATCTGGTTTGTGTAAGCCCAGAACAAGGCCTGGTACCTTAGTCCAAAACTGCAGAGAGAACCTGAACCCTATTGCAAGGCAGTCTGCAAGGGCCTGGCCTGTGTAAACCCAGAGTGAGGCCCAGAGATAGCCGCTAACCAAACTGAAGGTGAAGTTATAAGCCTCAGGGCAAGGCAGTCCATAGTTCGCCTATCCTGATCAAGCCCACAGTGAGACCAAAAGACTCTGCCCAAGATTCCTCAGGTCAGAGCAGAGTCCCAGCATAAGGTAGCTCACGGTGTTCTGAGCTCTGAAAGCCATCAGCAGTTCCAGTGATTAACAGTATTAGAGCAGTTAGAAATAATATACATAAAGGATGTGGAAGTAAGCTGATTAGGATGATATGATATGCACAAAATAAAATCAGAGGGTGAAAAAGAGGATTTCACTGAGAGAAAAGGGAAGGGAGAGATGGAATGGGGTAAATTATCTCACCAAAAATGTGTGAAAAACTAATATAGTGGAGGAGAAAAGGAAGGTGGTAATTGGCTCAGAGAGGGAATAACAACTGTACCTTATCCTATAGAGAAATAGGAGGGGAATAAGACAATGGGATACAGAAGGGAGGGGAAAATAGGGGTGGTGGTGACTAGAAACAAAACATTTGTGAGGAGGGACAGGGTGAAAGGAGAAAGAGAAGGAACAAAAGGGGAAAATAAGATGAAGAGTAATCATAATTGTGAAAATGAATGGCATGAACTCACCCATAAAATGTAAGTGGATAGCAGAGTAGATTAAAAACCAGAATCTTATGATATGTTGTTTAAAAGAAACACATTTGAGGGAGACACACACAAAGTAAAAGTAAGGGACTGGAGAAGAATTTATTGTGTAGTACTAGAAGGAAAAAAATCAGGAGTATTAATCATGATCTCAGAAAATACTGAAGCAAAAATAGATCTGATTAAAAGAAGTAAAGAAAGAAATTACATCTTGCTAAAAGGTACTCTAGATAATGAAGTAATATCAATACTAAACAGATATGCTCCAAATGGAATAGCCTCCAATTTTTTAAAGTAAATGTTAAATATGTTTCAGGAGGAAATAGACAGTGAAACTATGAATAATGGGGGGAATCTCAACTTCCCCCTTTTACATCTAGATAAATCAAACCAAAAAATAAATAAGAAAGAAGTAAAGGAAGTGAATGAAATTTTAGAAAAGTTAGAATTAATAGATCTCTGGAGAAAATTGAATGGGAATAGAAAGGAATGTATTTTCTTTTCAGGAGTACATGGCACCTACACAAAAACTGACCATGTATTAGGGCATAAAAACTTAACAACAAAATGCAGAAAAGCAAAAATAATAAATGCGTTCTTTCAGATTATAATGAAATAAAAATGATAATAAGACTTCATGGAAAGACAAATAAAAATTAATTGGAAACTAATTATTCTAATGATAAAAAAGGGGACAAATCAAAAAACAAACTATAGAAACAATCAACAATTTCATTAATAAGAATGGCAACCTATTAATAAGACAACTTATTAATGACCACTTATTAATTTCATTAATGAGGAGACAACCTATCAAAATTTACGGGAAGTCTTAAAAATTAAGAGAATTTAATAAAGCTGAAAGTAAGAGAACCATTGAACTCATAAATAAGATGAAAAAATAAAATAGAGAGAGCATTGATTAATTTGTTTTAAAAAAGGAAAGAATAGAATCAAATAATCAATGTAAAAAAACAAAAAGGGTGAACTGATCAACAATGAAGAAGAAATTAAAACCATAATTAGGCGCTATTTTGCCCAATTATATGTCAATAAATCTGCTAATCTAAGCAAAATGGATGAATGTTTACAAAAGTATATATTGCGGGGCAGCTGGGTAGCTCAGTGGAGTGAGAGTCAGGCCTAGAGACAGGAGGTCCTAGGTTCAAATCCAGCCTCGGCCACTTCCCAGCTGTGTGACCCTGGGCAAGTCACTTGACCCCCATTGCCTACCCTTACCAATCTTCCACCTATGAGACAATACACCGAAGTACAAGGGTTTAAAAATACATAAATAAATAATAATAATAAAAAAGTATATATTGCTCATATTAACAAAAGAAGAAATAGAATACTTAAATAATCCCATATCAGAAAAAAGAAATTGAACAAACCATCAATGAATTCTCTAAGTAAAAATTCCCAGGGCCAAATAGATTTTCAAGTGAATTCTTTCAAACATTTAAAGAACAATTAATCCCAATACTATATAAACTATTTGAGAAAATAGGTAGAGAAGAAATCATATCAAATTCTTTTTATGACACAAATATGGCACTGTTACCTAAGCCAGAAAGAGCAAAAACAGAGAAAGAAAATTATAGATCAATTTTATTAATGAATATAGATGCAAAAATTTAAATAAAATACTGGCCAGGAGATTGCAGCAATATATCACAAGGATCATTTATTATGATCAGTAGGATTTATTCCAGGAATACAGGACTGGTTTAATATTAGGAAAACTATCAGCATAGTTGACCATATCAATAACAAAACTAACAGATACCACATGATTATTTCAATAGATACAGGAAAAAACCATCAACAGAGTACAGCACCCATTCTTATTTAAAACACTAGAAAGTATAGGAATAAATCAGCAATTTCTTAAGATGACAAATATTATCTACCTAAAACCATCAACAAATATCATCTGCAATGGGGATAAATCAGAAGCCTTTCAAATAAGATTAGGAATGAAGCAAAGCTGCCCATTATCACTACTATTAATTAATACAATATTAGAAATACTAGCTTTAGCAATAAGAAAAGGAAAGGAAATTGAAGGAGTTAAAGAAGGCAATGAGGAAACTAAACTATCACCTTTCAAGATGATATGATGGTATACTTAGAGAATGCTAGAGAATAAACTAAAAAACTAGTTGAAATAATATTTAGTAAAATTTCTGGATAGGAAATAAATCCACATAAATCATGAGCATTTCTACTAATAATATTTATTACCAATAAAATTTGCAGCAAGAGAGAGAAAGAGAAATTCCATGTAAAATTACTCTAGATAATACAAAAAATACTAGGGAATCTACTTGCCAAAACAAACCCAGGAACTATATGAACATAATTATAAAACACTTTTCACACAAATTTAGTCAGATCTAAAAAATTGGAAAAAAATTAACTGCCCATGAATAGGCTGAGCTAATATAATAAAAATGACAATGTTACATAAATTAATTTACTTATTTAGTGCCATGCCATACCAATCAAACAGCCAAATAATTATTTTATAGAACTAGAAAAATAATAAAATTTATCTGAAAGAACAAAAAGTCAAGAATATCAAGGAATTTAATGTGAAATAAGGTTGCCTAGCAGTCCTAGATCACAAACTGTACTGTAAAGCAGTAATCATCAAAACAGTCTGGTACTGGCTAAGAAATAGAATGGTAGATCAATGGAATAGATTCATACACAATATTCCTGAGTAAATAACCTTAGCAACCTAGTGTTCGATAAACCCAAAGATTATAGCTTTTGGAATAAGGACTGACTTTTTAACAAAAACTACTGGGAAAATTGGAAAATAGTATGGCAGAAATTAAGTATAGACCATGCTATACCAAGATAAGATCAAAATAGATATATGATTTAAATATATAAATCAGGGGAATATACGATAGTTTACCTGGGAGATCAATGGAAAAGGGAGGAATTTATGACCAACCAAGCAATAAAGAGTATCATAAGATATAAACTAAATAATTTTGATTATATATTAAATTTTAAAAAACTTTTGTATAATCAAAGCCAATGTAACCAAGATTAGAAAGGAAACAATAAATTGGGGATAAATTTTACTACAAATTTCTTTGATAAAGATCTAATTTCTCAAATCTATAGAGAACTAAGTAAAAGAAAAGGATATGGACAAGCATTTTTCAGATGAAGAAATCGAAGCTTTCAAGAATTATGTGAAAAAAATGTTCTAAATCACCTTTGATTAGAGAAATGCAAATTAAAACATCTCTGAGGTACCACTTCACAACTATCAGATTGGTCAATATAGTAGTAAAGGAAAGTGATAAATGTTGGAGGGAATGTGGCAAAAATGGGACATTAATGCCTTGATGGAGGAGTTGTGAACTATGCCCAAATGGCCATAAAATTGAGCAAACCAATAATAGCAATACTGACTGGGTTTGTATCCTAAAGGAATAATTTTTAAAAGGGGAAAAGGCCTACTTGTACAAAAATATTCATAGCAGCTCTTTTTGTAGTGGCAAAAAAATGGAAACTGGCAAGATGTCCATCAACTGGGGAATGGCTGAACAAATTGCAGTATATGTTGGTGATGGGATACTGTTGTGCTATAAGAAATGTTGAACAAGATGATTTCAGAAAATACTAGAAAGATCTACATGAATTGATTCAGAGTGAAATAAGTAGAACTGGGAAAACATTATACACAGTAACTGCAATATTGTACAATGATCAACTGACTTTGTAATATGATAATAATGTAAAGTAAAACAACTTTAAAACAGGAACACTATTTAGTGAAATGTCTAATTATAACTAAAAATGATTAATGATAAAATATGTCCAAAAATTTAACCCACTGCTGGAACCTTGCTTCCCTTTGCTTCCCTTCAGTAAAGATGCTTAACTGTTTTGGACCAAGGCAAGGAGAGACCTGATTCAAAGCAAGGAATGATTCTTGGTAGTCTTAGCCTCTACTGAGAGGTGTGGAAGTAAAAAAATGTTCAGTGTATATAATATGAAAGGAATTTGGGATGGTTATGTACTCAATGCCAACAATATCTAAACCCAAATATTCATAAACAAAGATTGACAAAAGACTCAAAACAGGATGTAGTAAATATATAATAATTGTTATGATCACTTAGGAAGTTAATACCTAAAAGAACAAGACATGATGTAGTTTGTGAGACTGTTAAATAATCATTTTACATTTTACCTTGGCTCAGCATTGTCCAAACAATACTTTCCAGGTCCATTCATCTATTTTTTTGTTTTAACATTTCTTTTTAATTTTTTATATGTAACATAATATAACATATAAGATAATATTGTAACAACACATATGATTTGTTATAAATGTGTAATAAATTAAAATATGCTTATCTAAAAGAAAAAAATTCTTACATTAGTTATGTCCCAAAATCTGCCTCATTCTTTCCCTCCATTCCCACCTCACCCATTCTTTCTCCCCAAGAAGGCACATCATTTGATACAGGTTGCACATGTAGTATCATGCAACACATTAAAAATATGGAGCACTTCATAAATTTGCATATCATCCTTGCACAGAAGCTATACTGATCTTTGGTGTATCCTTCCAATTTTAATATATTTGCTCTTGAATTTTAAAAAATTAACATGTTAGTTTATTACATAAAAATTTGTATGCATTTCTTCCCCTTATACTAGAGAAGACATAATTCAACAAATATGTATATATGTGTGTGTTTATGTATATATAAAACTATGTCATGCATATTTCTGTCTTTTCTTTTTCTGGAGGTAGACATTCAGAGTTATTATTCAAAAAAATTTGTTACTGTATATCATGTTCTCTTGGCTCAGCTAATTTTTTCTTCATAATATGGAAAATTAATATTTTATTGGGACATTTTTTGAAATAATTTTCTCTTTCCTTCCCTCTGGCCCCCAAAAGCCCAGTCTAATTCTAAGCTGAAGTTATAAACAGTTTCTTCCCCAGGCTTTGAAACTGGTTTGGCTGCTCCTTTTTGTTGAGATCTTTGTTGAGGATGGCAAGATTTTGGTCAGGGCTGAGCAGTCACTTGATTTATCTGAAAGATTAAGTAAGCAAGTTCTAGCATCCATGTGCTAGGCAGTCATGTCAGGTAAGAGAAAGGAGTTTCTTAGTGTCCTTAAGACCCACCTTTTCCTATGATAAAGTAATGAGGGAGGAGTTGGAATTTCTAAGTTCACCTTCTCAGTAAGGGTTTTCCAATTAGAAATATCTTGGGGAAAGTATCACAAGGAGTATATGTGCTAGAGGAAGTTGCTCTCTTTGGCCATGCAGGCTTGTATGGCGCATCTCTCTCTTGCCCAGCTGTTCTCTCTTTTTCCCTGCTTGCACTCCTTGATATCTATCCATTTGGATTATGGGGAGAGTTAATATTTTCTTGTGTCTTTAATCAGATTTTAATTCAATCATTAAAATAATTTTATATAAGTCTTTCCATGTTTTTAAATTTTAACCTGCTCATCATTTCTTATTGCAAAGAAATATTCCATCACAATCATATGCCACACATTATTTAGCCATTTCCCAATTGATGGGCATACCTCCAATTTGTAGTTCTTTGCTACCACAAAAAGAACTGGTTTAAACATTTTGGAATATATAGGTTCTTTTCCTTTACCCCTAATTTCTTTGAGAAACAGATCCAGCAATACTATTGCTAGGTCTAAAGGTATACGCATAGGTATAATTCCAGATTACTGTCCAAAATGGTTTGATCAGATCACAGCTCCGCCAACAGTGTACGCTTATGATATCTCCCTTAATGTCTAGGTCATGTATCCATTTTGATCTTATTTTGGTAAATGATACAAATTGGTTTATGTCTAGTTTCTTCCAGGCTGCTTTCAAGTTTTCCTAACAATTTTTTCTAGGTCAATAAAATAATTGTTTTGTAAATTAATTGGGATGACATTTAATAAATGGATTAGTTTAGGTAGGATTGTTAATTATATTAGCTCCGTCTACCCATGAACAATGAATATTTCTCCATTTATTCAAATCTGAATTCATTTGTATAAAAGTGTTTTATAATTATGTTCATTAGTTCCTTTTTTTTTGCAGGTATAATCCAAAGCATTTTATATTCTATCTATAGTTATTTTAAGTAACATTTCTGTTGTTATCGCTTCTTGCAAGTTTTTGATGGTGATACAAAGAAATGCTGATGATTTATGTAAGTTTATTTTATATCCTGCTACTTTACTAAAATTATTAATAGTTTCAACTAACTTTTTAGTGGAATCTCTAGAATTTTCCACATATGCTAACATTTTATCTGCAGAGATTGTTTTATTACCTGTGCCTATTCTGATTTCTTAAATTTATTTCCCTTCTCTTATTGCTAGAGAGATTACATTTCTAACACAATATTGAATAATATTCATGATAATGGGCATCCATCCTTGTTTCACTCCTGATCTTATTGGGAAGGCTTCTAGCTTATTGCCATTATAAATAATGCTTGATGATTGTTTTAGGTAGAAATAATCCATTTCCACTGGTAAGCCAGACTATGGTTTTGGCTCATTTCTAGTAATTTTTCTCTTTTCCTCAAAAAAGTGATACACAGTAGTAAATATAGAGAGATTGCCTTCTGCACTGACAAAGGACCCAGGAGCTCCTGCTTTTCTGAAATTACATGGTAGTTTCCAAAGCTGAAACTGTTCATCTTAGTACCAACTATACTCCACAAAGCTGAAGAAACAAATTAGTTAATCTCAGGTTTGCTTAAGCTAAGATATGTGGGGAATAAGATGAGGAAAAGTCCCTTCCCTACTTCTTAAGGCAGAAGCTTGGTGATTTTGGAAGGTCTGTGTTTTTTTTTTTTAAACAAATGTAATACCCTAACCTTATTCTGCTCTTATAAGGCAAGAGGGGAAGATCACTTAGGGTTTTTGTTGTGTCATCTCAAGAATCAGTCTATTCATCACTGATTTTTTTGAGAGGCAGAATTTCCAAAATGAAAAGGATAGGAAGTAAGTGAAACAAAGAAGGAAAGAAAAGAGAGAAGAAAGTTCAGGAGGAAACACAATCAGTAACGTTTTGTCACTATTGTGTTAATTTTAACATATACTTTAAAAACTTTGTAAACAGAAGTTCAACTTCCATATAAAAATAGGATTAGGGAAAAATATAGAAAAACTAGGGAAAATTTTGCAGGCCAGTTCAAATTAATGAGGCAAAAATATTTTTAAAACATATTGTAGGGCAGCTAGGTGGCTTGGTCCACAGCCAGGCCTGGAGACAGGATGTCCTGGGTTGAAATATGGGCTCAGACACTTCCTAGCTCTGTGAACCTGGGCAAGTCACTCAACCTCAACTGCCCAATTACTGGTTTTCTTCCTTGGAAACAATGCTTAGTGTTGGTAAGAGTTTTTTGTTTTGTTTTTTTAAAACATTGTGAACTGGATTACAATATTGGATAAAATATTGAATACTATTTTAATCAAAATATCAATCACTGCAGAACTTCTTTAAAATTATGCTTTAGACTCCATAAAGTCAATAAAACAACAAATAATAATAAAAATTTATTTACACTAGGAAAAAACCTCATTAGACCCATGTTCTAAGACAAAGTAGTTTTACTCTTTCCAGGTACTTTTTATCTGAGCTTACATAACTACTAAATTGTCTTCTTAACATAGGTCTTTATTCTTGGATGTGCAATTTTCAAAATCCTCTTAAATTTTTTTTACAGAACGCACCTGCAGTATTAGGTATATGCCACTATCTCCATTTTATAGACAAGGAAACAGAGACATAATAAGTAAGCTACTTTTGAGAGTCAGTCACATGATGAGTCATTTAATGAACTTAGATTAGGACTGAGTTTCTGGCAACGCTTATAGGCCATCAAAATGGAGTAGTGTGAGGTCTTCAAAACCTTAGCATAGGGTTTGGGGAAAAAAGTGACATGCTTCCATGTAAAAAAAAAAATGATAGCTAATCTTTAGAGTTCAATCTGCCCCTGCCCTGTCTGGCTTACATTATAACTTATCAGAAAATGCTCCATAACTTTGATAGATAGCAGCTGTATTGCCAAACTGAGAAGTCCCGAAGTATGAAAACATAAGGCTTTTAAGTTTTAAAATATTAGTCTAGACACATGTATATATACACATAGTCATTGCTGTTCCACTCCCTAACCCATTATACACTCAAATTATTTTCTGCTTTGCATAACCTGTGAAATTTACCAGGGTTCTATTCTCTGTAGGTTGTTATAATACAAATAATAGTAGACAGAAATGGGAAAAGTTGTTTCAAACTATCAACTGCTTAATGAATTAACAGATATATATCAAAACAATGCTGAGGTACTACCTCACACCTAGCAGATTGGCCAATATGACAGTAAAGGAAAATAAATGTTGGGGGGATGTGGCAAAATTGGGACACTAATACACTGTTGGTAGAGTTGTGAATTGATCCAAACATTCTGGAAGGCAATTTGGAACTATGCCCAAAGGGTGTTAAAAGAATGCCTGCTTTTTGATCCAGCCATATTACTACTAGGTTTGTATTCCAAAGAAATAATAAGGAAAAATGTTTGTACAAAAATATTCATAGCCCTGAAGAAATGGATAGAAGTGAATAGATGGTGAAATGCACTATAGGAAACTGGGCTAGATACTTAATTAACTAACTGTAAGTATCTCAGTTCCCTATTGTGAAGGGAAGGCAAAGCGAACCTTCCTTCACTGGGCCAGCGCACACAAGCTTTGGAGACTGATTTGTCTAAAAGTATCTTTGTTTATTTAGAAATCGAGGGTAAAATATGAAGATTAAAACACAAGGATGCCCTGATTCTAATTCCTAAAACTCCAACCCTTCATTCATCTCACAATGGAGTTTTCAGGTTTTCAGACTACACTATTTTTCCCTGGCTATAGCTGATTCCCTACCAAAACCTTTTCTTGTCTACCTGACTATAATCCTCAGTCGTTGGTTTAATTACTTATCTCAGAAGTCATCTCAAATTTATTAAGAATGAGCTCAAGCTGGCTGAGATCACTCAGAGCTGAATATGATTCTGAGGTAAAAACCTCAGAGCTCACCAAGCTGGATCTCCAGATAAACCTCTCAGGCAGTGTTGGTAAAGCAGCAGGTATAGATTCAACAAGGTGTTCTCTCCAGTGAAATAGGAACCTCCAAAGGCAGTTTTCTTCTCCCATAAAAGGTTGAGGTAGGGAACAGTCAAAAGAGAGCAGTAACCTTCCTCTCCCAT
The DNA here is from genome assembly GCF_016433145.1 of Gracilinanus agilis. NCBI lineage: Eukaryota > Metazoa > Chordata > Mammalia > Didelphimorphia > Didelphidae > Gracilinanus > Gracilinanus agilis. The sequence goes on along the minus strand of NC_058131.1, from coordinate 445,460,648 downwards.
TGTAGGACAGGAAGTGACAATTGCTCACTCAAACAGCTTCTTCCAGTTCCCTGTACATTCCAAGATCCTTCCCAGGATTCTTGGGATGGACTCATGCTAGTAGCTCTGGAGACAGCATCCAATATTCTTAAACTTAACTTTATCAAAGTTTATCTTTCTATTATCTTATTCTTGTACCGCACTCTTTGTGGTGTCTATAAATTGCGGAATGGCTGAATAAATTGTGGTATCTGATGGTGATGGAATACTATTGTGCTATAAGGAATGATGATCTGGAGGATTTCTTTGTGAACTGGAAGAATCTAGGAAATGATGCAGAGTGAAATGAGCAAAACCAAGAGAACATTGTACACCGAAGGTGAAACATGGAACAATTCAATGTAATGGACTTTGCTACTACAAGACAATATCAAGGGACTTATGAGAAAGAATGCAATCCACATCAAGAGAAAGAAAGGTGGGAGGAGAAACAGAGAAGAAAAACATATGACATCATTTGTTTATATGGGTATATGATTTGGGGTTTTGGTTTTAAAAGATTGCTTTATTGCAGAAATAAATAATATGAAAATAGGTATAAGTGATAACATTTGTATAACCCAGTGGAAGGGCTTATTGGCTCTGGGAGGGGGAGAGCAGTGGGGAGGGAAAGAAAATGAATCATGTAAACATGGAAAAATATTTAAAAATAAATAAATTGTCAGATAACAGCACTTAAAAAATCCTTACCTTCAATCTTAATATCAATTTAAAGGCAAAAGCAACAAAGGACATTAAGTGACTTGCCCAGGGTCACACAACTAAAAAAGGTCTAAGGCCAGATTTGAACCCAGATCTTCCCAACTTTAGGCCTGACACTCTATCCACTTTGCTACCTAGCTGCCCCAATGACATTTTTCTAAATTTGCCTCCAGAAATAAGTATTAGAACAATGTCACAAGACAATTTATTTTTATATTGTTTTCTTTTCAAGGTTTTAAGCTGTCAGTATGATGTTTCTGTGACACTTTAATGAAAGAGTATCATCTAAATTTGCTGATACATCAAACACTAGCAATTGACATGAGGCCTGGAAAATTCCCTTGTCCTCAACCAAATTAAAATATAATTGAAAAATAAATGACAAAATAAACAAAATTATAAAACAACATAGATAATGTTAATTTGTGTTTTTTTAAAGTAATATGCAGCTTGCAGTGATTTCTACTTGAGTGTGACACTACTGATCTAAAAGATTCTCTGCTACAAAGTTGGAAGCAAATGTTTAAAAGCTAAATTAAAAAGTAAAGGATAGTCAAAACTTTTTTGAGCTTAATCCCCTTCATCACTCCCCCCAAATATAGGTCTGGTATGTGTCTTATGTTTCCAACTCAATGACAAATTCTGGGTTGTAGAATTCTTATGGATTTAAAAATTATGCTTATTTAAGGGAAAATGCAAAATCAGTTTCCCTTGTAATAAACTGACCCAGAATGGAGATTGGTAGAAGTGGGAGAGAGGGAGACAGAGTGTGGTCTGTGTGGTAACTCTCTCCTCTCCACTCCCCGGGGGCCAAAAATATACTAAGGAGACTTTAAGAGAGTATCACCCTAATACTGGGTGACCTAATTGATTGTGCCACACCTCAAGAGTTTAGGGGAAGGCTTCCCTGCAAGAGGAGGTAGGTGGTACCCCAATCTGGTCTTGAATAAGATCGAGGCTCACTCAAACCTCCCCCTATGTCGATTAACTGCACCCAGTGTGGTCTGGCTCAAAGATGGAGGCAGCCAGATCAAGCTGTGGTTTCCCTCTCCCTGTTGTCTCCCAGGCACTCACGAGCGCTATCTGGCTGCTAGTTGTCTTTTATTATTAACAAATCAGGGATCAAGGAAAGGGTTGAAGGGCAGAGGGATTTGGGGGAGCCCTCTTCACTAATCTTAATGGGTCTTTCACTTAGGCAGGTACAAAGACAGTTCCAATTCCTAAACTTCTCTCCCACTTCCCCATCTATTTCTTACTTCTAATCTTCTTCTATAATTGTAGTTTGTCTAAAAAGGTTTCTCAGCAAGGACAGGTAATGAGTGAGGAGTCTGAGAGATTTGCTCCCAGTGGAGTCCAAATCTCAGTTGGCTGGATGGTGTAGTCTTGAAAGATGGTGTAGTCTTGAAAGATGAAAAGTGTCTAAATGGCTGTGGACAGGGAATCAGGACTTCAATTTCCAAGGGAAAGATCCTCAGGAAGACCTCCGGATAGATCACAGCGGGGTTTTCCCAGTCCCCAAACCCAAAGACCACTCTCTCGCCTCCTCCTGGGAGAAATCCCAGAATCCCTTGCTGGTTCCAACTGTCAATAACTGTCTTCTCCTCCTTTCGTTCCACCTCCTCTCTTCAAAATTCCATCCTTACACCCTTGGGGAAGTATAAAATACTTTTTAGAGTAACATACTTATATGGTCATATATTTCTTGACCCTTAAAATAATATTTAATTTATCCCAACCACTATTCACCGCAGGTAAATAACCCTATTCTTATTTTACCATGGATCTAGTCCAGGCATTGTACTCAATATATCTATCAAGGTGTTGAGATAACAGGATGCTTTTCATCTACCACTTTAGCTAAAGGCTACATTGCAAGAAATTTTATTGCTATAATTTGTAACTACTATTACAATGAAAGGCTTCTTAAGAGAGTATCTCATAACAATCCTGAAAAAAACAGGCATCTATAAATCCCTTCTGGACTCATAGAATGTTCTCTGAGCACTGTGGACAAAATGGTATGTTTAGAGAGAGAACTGAGATTGTTTAAACATTTAGCTATTATCATAGCAGCAGATATTGAGTATATGTTGCATGGCAAAGGTCACATGAAATCTAAGGAATACTCTCCAAAAAGTCTCCATTTCTCACAGGTAAGAGAATTTCCATGATAAGAGAAGCATTATGAAAGAATGTAGTAAGAGTAAAAAAGATGGAAATTAGAAGCTAAAATTATCTATGTTTTTGTGTGACTCAAGGTAAATTACCATCTTTTCTGTTACTTTTTTTGGTAACATAAAGTCATACAAATAAGTTTTTTTTTAAGTTTTTAGGCTTCTGTGCAAGTTTTAATTAAAACCTTTTTACCAGCAATAACATTTTCTCAGTCATAACATAAAGAAGAATCATTAGCTAATTCGATTAAGAAGAAAAATAATTACCAATATCAGAGATAAAAAATGAGAATTCAAAAATAAATGAAGACAAAATAAAGATTATCAGAAACTATTTTGTCCAGTTGCCCAAAAAACATAACACCCTAAATCAAAGAGATAAAATTTTTAAAAAATATGTAATGCTCAGACTAACAAAAAAAATGGAGATTTTAAGTAAGTTAGTCTTAGAAAAAAAGAAATTGACTAACCAGAAATTATCTACCAAATGGAGTTGAAGGAGGAACAAGAAATGATGGGGGTGGGCATTGGAGGGGGAAATGGATGAGTACTAGTTGGATTTGCAAGCAAATTCTATCATTCAAATGATGATTCCAATATTACAGAAGCAAAAAAGAAAAAAGAAACAAAGAGAGAAACAAAGAAAGAAAGAAAAGGAAAGAAAGGAAGGAAGGAAGGAAGGAAGAAAAAAAGAAAGGAAGAAAGGAAGAAAAGAAAATATCCTACCAACATCCCACTGTCTCTATTATCCCTACTCTCTCATTTATCTTCAATTTCTCTTTTTTTCCTCTTGCCTATCTCCCTATTATTTACAGACACGCCCAGGTGTTCCATATTTTAAAAAAAATCCCTTACTTGATTCATCTATCTCCATTAGGTATTATCCTATGATTTTTCTTATTTTTGTGGCTAAACTCCTTGAGTAGGTCATCTACCTCCACTTCCCTTCCTCTTGCTCTCTTCTTATAATCTGGTTTTTTACCTCATCATTCTACTCAAATTGATCTTTTTGAAGTTTCTAACAGTTTCTTAATTGCCAAATATTGCTAAAAATTGCCCTTTTCTAGGTCTTCATCCTTCTTGATATTGTTATGACATTGTTAATCACCCTCTTCTTTGATACTCTCTTCACTCTAGGTTTTTATGAAACTCTCTCCTGTTTTTCCTCCTACCTATCTGATTGTTTCATTTCATTCTCCTTTGCTGGATCTTCAATCAGGTCAAACCTACTAAGCATTGGGTTCTGCCCTGGTGCCTCTTCCTCTACCCACTAATCCACTAATCTACTAGAGAGTTCTTAGTTAAGTCTCACCAAGGTATAGCACAATACAGTTGTCCCTTGCTATATTACAGTTCATTTATCCTGGCATCACTGTATCATGGATTTTTAAAAAATCTAAGTCTGTATTGTGGAGTTTTTGCTATATCGTGGAATTTTGTGGATGAATACCATATTGTACACAATGGAAATGCAGTATGCCACTACAGCTTGTGCAATTTTGCCAATGTGAAATTGTACATGGCACACTACTGGCTGATGGAATGCAAGGAGACCAACCACAGTGTTGTGTTCTGTATCCTGGAGGCTGACTGGCTCAATGTTTATAAGAGTATGGGAAAGGTTAATAAGAGTGTGAAAAAGGTTTATAGGAGAGTGGGAAGGATTTATAAAGCCTTAAAATATATACAAATAATAAAATAATGCTGCCACTTTGTGCATTTTCACCTATTGCAGGGTTCTCTGGAACGTAATTCTTGCAATAGGTGAGGGATCACTGTATCTAGGTGGCACAGTGAATAGAGTGCCAGTCCTAGTCAGGAAGACTCCTCTTCCTAAATTCAATCTGACCTCATACATTTACTAGCTGTGTGACTCTGGGCAAGCCACTTAATCCTGTTTGCCTCAGTTTCCTCATTTGTAAAATAAGCTAGAGAAAGAAATGGCAAAGTCTTCTATCTTTGCCAAGAAAAGCCCAAATGGGATCACAAAAACCTATACATGACTGAAAACAACTGAACAAGATAGAGCCTAGTTTGGTGGTTCTGTTGATTAAACATTTCACATTTCACTTACTGGAAATTATCCAAACACATACATGGTTTTGATTTTTCTCATGATGTTTAAATCATGCAATGAAGGTTCTGTCAGCCATTGTTATTAGGAGAGATTTGCTTCCATTGCTTCCATCTTGCTAATCAAACTAGAATTTCTTTAGACTATTCAATGTTTACAAGATCAATGCTAAAAGTAGAAAACACAAGAGAGACGCCCTGAAACAAGCTGAGGGGGAGTCTTCACTTCATATTGGGAGCAATAATCTCTGCTGCCATTAGTCATAAAGAATTCCCTTTTCTCATTTTGGAGGTTTTGTCCGAGAGGGCATCATCTCAGAAGTGCCTATTCTTCTACCAGATAGGGTAGAATTATAATAATTGGTGTCAATATCATCTGCTCTTTTAGTTTTGTGGCTAATTAGGGGATTCTCCATTGCTGAATCATACATGACTAGAAGCTATCACAGAGCTCATCAAGAATAGACAGAGGGGGCAGCTAGGTGGCTCAGTTGATTGAAAAGTCAGGCTTAGAAAGGGGAGGTTCTAGGTTCAAATATGGCCTAGGACACTTCTGAGTTGTGTGACCCTAGATAAGTCACTTAACTCCCATTGTATTGCCATTAGCATTCTTCTGTCTTGGAACTAATACATAATATTGTAAGGTAAGGTTTTTTGCTTTTGTTTTTAAAGAAAGGACAGAGAAGGAGGAGAATCTTTTACAAAGAAATATTTACTTCAAAAAGTGTAATCATAGATATCCAAATTTATTTCCTCTAATACATAGGAGACATTATCCCCCTCCTCTCCTATATCCCCTCAACTCCCTGCATAGAGGATTAGATATAGTTTAGTTTGATTCCTCTATAGCAGTGATGGGCAACCTTTTGAGCTTGGGGTGTCAAAATTCACCAAAAAAACAAGCATAACTTAGGTGGTGTGTCACTTTGAGAAAAAAACCATAATTTCACAATATTTATATTTTAAATAACAAAAATGTATAGTTGTAATATGTAACTGTATTTAATAAACTAAAATAGATAAATTAATATAGGTAGAATTGTCATCTATAGTGTACAGAATGTCTACACTACACTACAGCAAATGTTTCATCCTCGGCATGTGGCCCAATACTTCTCTGTATGTGGCTGCATGTCATCGAAAATGTCTATGTGTGTCATAGGTTTGCTATCACAACTCTATAGCATGGTTTCCAGGTCCTAGTCTAAGCTTCCTTGGGCTTGAGCCCTAGGTACCCTGGTATCTAAGCAATTCCATGCTAGCCTAGCTGTGCCACCTTACCTGAAATCCTGGCTCAATTGCTATGGCTAAAAACCTGAAACTGAGATCAAACAACACAGAATAGTAACAAATATTTCCAGGCCCATTTCTCTGAGTTGAGGATAAAAATGAGGTAATGAAGGCAAGGAAAAACCTTTTCAGTGGTATGGTCAATTGTATCTATGCTAGATGCAGCATTCAGGTATAATTGAAAAGAACACAGCCAAAAAGATGGTGGAAAAGAAGGTAGCAAGCAATTCAGTCTCACAAGGAAGTTTAATACAGTAATTATTTTTGGATTTCAAATGTTCTTAGCTGCTTACCTGCTGCTACTACAAAATAATTTCTTTGCATCGAAACAGTGATTTTAATTTCTCTTCTCTGTCTTGTTCCCCAGTTTCCCATTTAATTGTCTCCCAAAGATGTTAGAAGGATGACAACTTTGATGGTAAAGTTGACAAATCTTGTCTTTTAAAGAAACCATTTATATAAGTTAAATTCCTTGGAATTTTGAGGTTTTCATACTTATTTTTGTATCCATTTTACTATTAATTCTCATGTCACTTAAGATGCCAAATTCATTTTTCTACCAAGATTATGTTAATACAAAAAAAAGGTGTGACAATAGTGATGAGTTTGACAAGTGTAGAGAGTTGTTTAAATAATTCATATCTCCATATCTTCCTCAGTAGCAAAAGTTGTTTGGGCTTAAATTTTCTCATTAACTACTCACCTCAGTCTTTTACTGCCCTTTACTTATGTAGATTTAGGCAAAAATAGATTATATATCTGACATTGAGCTATACTTGCAAAAATTTCAGAATATTAGACATGAAAAAGGATAAACATAAAGCCAGAGAGATGTAAGGAAAACTACATATATCATGACTATTTACATGAACAATAGCTAGCTAGCATCTATTTATCCCATTTATCTCTCTATTGTCCATTACAACAATCTGTAAGGTAGAAAGAAAGGAGAAGGAAAAGGAGATAAAGGAGAAGGAAGAGAAAGGCAATGATAATGAAGAGAAAAAAAGGAAAAAAGGGAGGAAAGGAGAAGAAGGGAAAGAGGAAACAGGAAAGAAGGGGAGAAGAGAGAAAGAGGGAGAAAAGGAGGGAGGGAGAGAGGGAAGGAAACAAAGACAAGTGAAGAAAGGAGAAAAGACAGGCAAAAGGACAAAAATAGAGAGATATATAGAAATAGAGACAGTGTGCTAGAAAGTCATCAAAAGTGTAAAAAATCTAAACTTTTAATAGACCTCTAAGGGGACACAGACAAAAATATCTTATATTTGTTTATGAATTCTTTTGCTTCTGCCTTATTAAAGACTAGAGAAGATTTAGGGCAAGAGTTTGTCTCTTGTTTTATGTTTATTTGATTGTTTTTGTCGGCAATTAAAAACCACACATTATGATAAGCATTTATACTTTAGTAGACAACCTGAACCTTGGGTTTTATTGATCTTCTTATATTGTATATCTTCATGTCTGTTTGTATGCCTACTCATAATTCAGTATCTCCATATTTTAATGACCTGTGATTTCATTGCTATGGGCACTCCCTCCAAATATACAAATGAGAATCTCTTTCTGTGGTCTTTGAAAGGTGCTGTGGTCCCCAAATTTGTCACCTACTAATATAGTTAGACTTGACTTAGACAACAGACTATTCTTCTTTAAGTCTTTCCAACTTCATAAGAACTGCTTATAATCCATACTATAATTAGACATCAGAGAAGGCTTGCAGAAGAATATACACATGCATACAGATCTGAATCCATATCATATTTTATCTATCTTGCCATTTTGCCATTTGGGGATCCCTGGTTTTGAACAAAATAGTATATTCAATGAAATGTACTGTGGAGAAATCTGCTAAAAATTTAAATTAAATGTAATATTTTAAAATGTAAAAGTTGAACTTTAATAATTTAAATTATAAAATTAATATTTTGAACTTTTAAAGAAATTTTATGTTAAAATTAAGCAAAGAAAAATGGAATAAATGAGTTAGCTGGGATCTGATAATTCTATTGAATATGCATGAAATGTTCCCCCAATTCAGAGGAATTCAGAAAAACCCGGGAACAATTATATAACTGAATGTATGCTGAAATCAACAAAAGGAAGGAAAAATATACATTGCTACAGTAATGTAAATGAAAAACCAACTAAAAGTTGATCATTTTCTAGTTAAAATTTCCACTATTTGTCCCCTCAGAAGAAATAAGGAAGTTCATCTTTCTCCTTTTCTTTGAAAGGCACAGACTGTGGTTTAAATCTTAAACAAAAAAATTTTTAAGGTAAATTTCACTGGGGATATTGTGTATGTGTGTTGCGGGAGTGTGTTTGAAAATAACTATGATTTTTTAAAAAATCCAAAAGACATCAATAAATTGTTTATTCTAATAAATAAATAAACCATAGAATCCTATGCAATATAGTAACACTTGGAGGAAAGAAAGAAAATCTTAGACCTCTGGGGCAGTCAGGTAATGCAGTTGATAAGAGTTCCAGGTCTGGAATCAAGGAGTCCTGGGTTCAAATATGACCTCAGACTACTTCCTAGCTTTGTAACCCTAGGAAGGTCACTTAACTCTAACTGCCTAGTCCTTGCTTCTCTTCTGTCTTAGAATTGATTGTAAGACAGAAGTTAAGGGTTAAAAAAAAAAAAGATCTTAGAACTCTGTATAACACTAGAAGTGGTTTAAGTTGGTTGACTAGAAAAACCCGATTTAAATATTAGTGTTACAAATTAAAAAACAAAAAGTGTTCAAGTAATCCACTTCATTTTATAAAAATGAGTTGGGTAAAAACCGTAACTTGCACAAATTGCATATGATTGTAATGGAGTATCATTTCAGCATAAGGAGCAATAAATTTGAAGAATTCATTGAAATATGAGGAAACTTTTATGAACTGAATTCCTTATTGCCTACAAAAGTGCTCATATTTTACTGTAAAAAAGCACTATGATCCTCATCATCTCGTACTCTTCAATCTTTTGTATTTATCTTCCCTAAGAAATCATCTACAATAGATGCCTCCACTTCCTTTCTCCTCACTTTTCTTGATTCTAAAGTCTAACTTTGGAACTCCTCATTCAAGACAAGCTACTCTTTCTGTAGTAACTACAAATGTCGTACTTTTTAAATCCGATGACTTTTTCTTGATTCTTATCTTTCTTCACCTCCCTTCAGATCAAAACTATTCATCACCCTTGTTTCCTTGACATTCTCTTCTCTCTAGATTTTTGTAAACCTGCTCTCTTCTAGTTCTCCTGTCTTTCTGATTCAACCTTCTTAATCTTCTTTCCAGAACTTTAACCAGATCAAACCTTCTAAACATAGATGTCTTATAGAATTCTGTCCTGGATTCTCTTCTCTTTCCTCTATAATTTCATATAGTGATCTCATTGGCTTTTATTGATTCAATTATCCATCTTCACACTAATTATTCTCAACTATACTCATCCAGTCCTAACTTCTTTGATGACTTCTGATCTCACATCTCTAGTTCCCTATTGGATATCTCAAACTGGATATCCTGTAGTGTTATGTTGATAATAACAGAGATATTAGGGAAGCTGAAGAGATGGCCTGAAATTAGTAGCCTGCAGGACTCACTCCTCCCCCTCACACAGGCTAGAGTGAGTAGGGAGGGGCAGGTACTCCTTACTCTTCACTCTTCCCACTAAGCAGTTGGAATCAGTTGGAAATGGAGGCAGAATTGATGTCCCCTAGCTAGGCTCAGCTAGGCAAATCTCAAAAGATGTTCAATTTATATCCCCACAGGCTTAACTGAGGGACAATAGGAGAAGCTGCATGTCTTGTTATCAGGGACGGTTGAGGATCTGACTTTTTTGGCTGGCAACTGAAAGGAACCAAGCTTTATGGTAGCTGTGAGTATGCCCAAAATAATACCCAGGCACAGCTACTCAAAGATAAAGTTTATATTGATAAAAGAAGGAAGGGATAGGCGGGGGGGGGGGGGGGGGTATCTAGGATTTGGATAAGGTCTGGGAAGCCCTGAACTGCTAGGTAGAAACTGCCCCTCCCCCCCAGGAAGGAGTTACAGACTATATATCTAGCTGGCCCTCAAAGCTTATAATAATCACTTCTAATATCTAAAATAACTCGATGAATAACAGAATGCTATTGCAATAAAAGTCTAACTCCACTCGACAGGCAAACTCCTGAGAAAAACCCAAAATGGCTTTTGCCACTATGGCCACCAAGGCAATCCCAAACTGGGACCAGCAAGCAGAGTGACCTTCTCACTTCAACCCCAGGAATTAACTGTTAAACTGCTTTCAAACTGTTCCCTCACCCAGAGTTCTCCGGGGGGGGGGGTCCCCTGGAATTCTGGGTGGGGCTTGACCCTGTATCTTGCAAGAATTCCACCCTGCCATTTTCCATTTACAGTAGACATCTTTAACTCATCATATTAAAATGGAATTCATTATCTTTCCCCACACCCTTCCTCTACTCCTTCCCTATTTCCGTTGAAGGTAACTTCATCCTCCCCTGTCACCCAGACTGGCAAACTAGGTTTCATTTTTTTAACTTCTCACTCGTTCACCCCCACATATCTTTCCCGTGGCCAACACCTACTGATTTTCCCTTCCTAATTGTAAGTGTAAAATTAATGGTTTGGCTACATATATGAAAATTATAAATCCTTTATTTATAAAAGAAGTGGAAAAGTGAAAGTAGAGAAATACTAAAGGGTAGAGAAGACATTAACCTATCTAACTAAATATTGTTCCAGTGCTTGGCTCAGCCAGGACTTGTTAACCTTCAATCAGAATTAAACTATCTCCAGAAGACAGAAAGGGAAAATTAGCTATCCACTCACCCAAGTTCCCTCCAAGAGGCAGTTCAAAACAATGACTGGAGCTGAAGGTGACTCCTGAGGCAGACTTTCTTCTTTGAGTCAACCTTCTTCTTAAAGCCAACTTCCTTCTTGGAGTTCACTCTCTCTCTTAGCCTCCTTCACTAGACTCCCTGCTCAGGGATTTTCATGGCTTTTATGGTGATTTCCTGTCCCTCCCCCTTTTCATGGGGGCCAGTCACAGTTTCCAAATTGTCTGAGTCCAATTGTCTGAACCTTTGGATTCACACCTTTCTGAGTGTGTGAATTCTTAAAAGAATTCAAGTTTCTGGCTGTTTGAGTTTGGGGGAAAAAGGGTGGAACTCTCCAAGTATCTTGCTGGCTTCTCACCTAACACTAGGTAGGGTGTGAATTCACAAAGTGGTTTTCAAGCTTCTCCCACCTAGTTCAAGCTTGTGTTGATTCAAAATTATTGCCAACTAAAGTGTTAACTCCAACTAGTCAAAGAGAACAAAGGATTCTCTTTTCACAAGTGTGAACTCAGAGAACCAAGAATTCCCTTTTACAGTAACATCTCTTCTTCATGTACCACCTTATTGCAAGCCTTCTTTTTTAAATATATTTTAATATATTTTTTTAAACCCTTACCTTCCATCTTGGAGTCAATACCGTGTATTAATGAGTGGTAAGGGTAGGCAATGGGGGTCAAGGGACTTGCCCAGGGTCACACAGCTGGGAAGTGTCTGAGGTCAGATTTGAACCTAGGACCTCCCTTCTCTAGGCCTGGCTCTCAATCCACTGAGCTACCCAGCTGCACCCACCTCATAGCCTTCTGGCTGGTCTGCATGCCACATTTCTCTTCCTACTCCAATCAATTCAGGAATCAAATTGATCTTTATATAGTGGAGGTCTACATGTCACCTCCCTCTTCTCAATAAACTCCAGTGGCTGCCTATAATGTTTAGGATTAATATAAAAATCTGTGTTTGGCATTCAAAGCCTTTCATAATCTGCTTAACCTCTTCACTCTTATTATATCTAATATCTCTTAAAATTCCTCTCATGAAATTCCATCTCTGAGACTGCACTCTTTTGTTTTTTCTCTCTTCCTTTAAGTCCTGCTAAAACCAACCTTTCAGAGGAAGCCTCTTCAGATCCCCCCTTAATTCTAGTCCTTTTCCTCTTAATTATCTTGAATTGACCCTGTTTTTAGCTGTTTGCATGTCATCTTCCCAATTATACTGACTTCTTTTATATGCCTGACATATAACTGGCATTTAATAAATGTTGATAAACTGAATGATGCAGAGATAAATATGCAAGTTAGAGAACTTAAGTCTTGTAACAATTAAAATCAGAAGTTACTAATTGTGACTATAGTTTTTTTCTTTTAACCCATGCTCTCATTTGGGGAAGGGACATGATATTTTATGCTTTGTAAAATTTTTAAAAAAGTGATTGCTGTCTACATAGAGAGTAGCTAGTTAATGCAATTGGTTAGAGCTCTAAGCCTAGAGCAGGGGTCGGCAACATATGGCTCTCGAGCCATATCTGGCTCCACCTCCCAACTGGCCAGTCTAGGCAGAGCCCCAGGATGTGCCCCAGGGGCCCTTCAGCCCCCACCCAATATTCCAGCACCTTCTGCCTCCATCCTCCTCCTTCCGCAGGCGTTTATGGCTCTCATGGCCAAAAAAGTTGCTGACCATTGGCCTAGAGTCAGAAAGAACTGAGTTCAAATCTGGTTTCAAACACTCACATTAGGCAAGTTTTAACCTGTGTGTTTCAATTTCCTTAGCTGAAAATGTAGATGATAATACTTGTGAAGATGGGATTAACTTTTCCCTTCCCATTTTTAGATTTAATCACCAGAAGCATATACACCTCACTTATCCTTAAGTGGGGGAGGTCTGTGACCCACATCTGTGATAGTGGGTGATGAATCAGAATCGACTGACTGCTCCATAGGCAATCCTAAGCAGAGCTATAGCAATAATTAGTCCATGTAAAGTGAAAGGAATGTTGCCAGTATGGAATGTGAAAGGAGTGGCCACAGAGGAGGAGAGGTTTTTCAACTGTCAATTCACTTCTGACCTGAGAGGGAACCAGAGAGAAAGGAAGGTTGGGTTTTAGGTGGATCCTGAGTGAATCTGGCTCCTCTGTACCCCTATATTTGAGGTTATTGGGAGATCACAACTACTGACCATCAATTTCTACAAACTTCATTTATCAACCCAGAAGACATTGAGCAGCAGTTCTCCATTTTGGCTGGAGAGCCTGGACTCTGGGGGAGTGGGCTGGAAGAGGGAGGGTCCCTTCCCTGACCCTGCTTGAATCATTTATCCCTATTACTTCCCTTTTATATTAGTTTAGAGATAATCGATAGGAGATTGTAGGAGGAAGAGAGTCAGCTACTGAGACCAAGCCTCAGAAGAAGTCCAGAGCTGCTTTCTTGGGGAGAAGACCATAGTTGATAGTGAAATTCATCCCTTCCCCTCCATACTCGATTCCCCAATACCTTTTCCCCAGCACCCTGAATTTATCTATCAATAAATCCCTGTTAGTTTTGCTAATTAGAGTTTGGAGCAGTTACAGTTGAGGGGGGAGGTGACTTGGAGTGGCTGAGGGAAAGACTGGTAGGTACTATTCTCCATCTTGAAGGAAAAAAGCCATTTGAATAGGAGACTGGGGGAGGGGGCTTGTCTATACATTAGTGGTACTGAAGATTAGACCCATCCCACTAGGGTCTCAATTGATCCCTAACATCTTCCTTCAATAATCCCACAACAGCTTTCCCATTTTGGGGAGCCCCCTTGAGAATTACACCCTCAAAGGTCTTCCCACTGGAAGGTGGGGAATTAGTTACTTTGGCCCATTGATAAATACTGATGGGGGGGGTCCAGATAAACACCTCAGATTCCATCATTACTCATCCTCCTACACTACTATTCCTTTAGGTCGTGAACTCTCAATATAGGTAAAATTAACATTAAATTATTTTAGTTAATCTAATTATTGTTTTTTATTTGTCTATGTGTTATTAGTGTATATTTACTAAAATACAACTCCATGAATGGATGTAACACCTTATTAAATCTGTGCTTTCTGGATGTCTGGAATGGATGAATTTAATTTATATTGTTACTTCTGAGAAAAATTCTTTTGGTACTCAACCTGCCTTCTGGAATGAATTAATGAAAAGTAACAAGGTACCACTCTATCTGAAGAGCCTCTCATATACCTACATGAGGCTAGAAGTAGATCTAAGCCTAAATATACACTTAATCCAAACGTAGTCTCTGGTGGGACAACAATGATTTAGAGAGCATAAATTCTGCAAAAGTCTTACTTTAACATTCACCATACTGTATAGGTAATGCTTCCAGTGGGAAGACCTTTGAGGGTGTTGTGGCATTGGAACAAAAGTTCCACTTGGGTGAGTAAAAGCTATAAAGATTTGGTTTTGTAAAGAGTATGGTCCTGGCAACAGATTGTGCCTGCTATCTAAGGACTAATCTAGTTAAATACGGCCCTTATAAAGTATGTTAACTGAGAACCAGATGGCTTAAGTTAATCAAATTAAATGAGCATAGGAACATGGAGAAACAGGCCTAATGTTGTTAGAGAAGCTGTGAATTATTTTTTATAAAAATAAATGGAAATATACATTAAGATCTGTAAAGCTGTTTATGCTCATTGACCTAGAGATTCCATTACTAGGATTAGGCAATAAGGGCATTATTGAGAGGGTAGAAAGCAGTGTTTGTATGAAAATATTCATGGAAACTTTGTAAAGCCTAGAAATAACATATGCAATAACTGAGAGAAATGGCTGAATAAATTGTGATATTTTAATGTAATGGATTATATTATGTTATTAGAAATGACAAATATTGAAAATATAAAGGAAATAAGGGAAATATATGAAAAAGGAATAAAAAGAATACATATTACGATTATTGTAAAAAAAGTAATAGCCACACAATCAAGAGAAGGTATCAAAGTAAAACAAATCCAAAGGTAACTCAAAAGCAAAAGGTGTTTATATTGAACATATATATATATATACAATTTACATATATTTAAACAAATGATAAACAACATGGAATTTGTGGGTTTGCACATAATTTTAAGGCATTTATTTAAAAATGTTTTGTAAGTAGTAATGGTTATTAAGTATATAATAGAAATATTTGGAAAAAAAATATGGCATCACAATCAGATCAACCAAAATTGTGGGCATTCAGAGGTAGATGGTTTTGGGATATCTAAAGTAATATATTTGCCATCAACCTAGATCATTTAAAGAACATTGCTGAGGAATCTTCTAATATTTCAATCTGAGGATTTCACTGAGGATATGAAGGGGAAAACCATTTACCAGAATGGATTGGTTCAGTTAGACAATATGCATAAATTTCTGGGGTCCAGTTGCACAAATAAAACCTTTCTTACAGGTGGAATTCACTCTGTGCAGACAGGAGAGGGTTCTGTGACATTGGAACTAGAATAAAATGCAGAGGAGATGGCTAAGCTGGTTGATTTCACTAGTGCCTGGCTGGCAGGAGAAGTAAAATCTTTGCCAGATTCAGAGTTTATTTTAAGTGTAACTAAAAGGAACTAAGTACCAGTTACCACAAGTAAGGGTGATCTTTATCTTCTTTTTTTGGTCTGTGGGAAGGGGAAGGAATCTTAAAAAATTCCAGCAGCTGCAGACCAGAAAGTCTCCCACATATTTCTAAAGGATCTTGTATTTTCCCAACACTACCTTGCATTAAAAAAAATTAGAGTTTCATATACTTCTAAGCTTAACTTAGCTGTTAGCAAGTTGTTGTTAGCAAGTAGCTAAACATTTAATAGAGTATTTTTTCCCCAGAAAATATTTATGTGTTCTAGGCAATTATTGTTTTGCTGAAGGCTCTTGGCTATCCTCTTTCACTTGGTTTTCCTTGTGAATAAATTCTGTGAGGGCACCTGTAAGACCTCACTTTGAGAGATGGCTAATGTGTTGATTATCCAGAATGCAAAATGTAAGCTATCAACAAATGAGAGTTGCATTTACAATCAATCAGATTTATTTACCTTTTGTGAAATTTAAATTAATATCCAATAATTCCAAGTATTATATTTTATAAGGTTTATTACTAACCACTTGAAATAGAAGAAAATAAAAAAGAACAGAAGTAAAAACCTGAGTAAAAAACACCTGAGTAAAATTTTCCTTCCTCTCACCACACCCCACATCCACAACCACATTTCCATAAGAAGAGAGAGAGACGGGGTGGAGCTACACAAAATTTATATCCTTCCTATGTTAGCACATAACATGAGAAGGAACATAGGAGACTGGGATTTAGAGTCCTGGGGAGAAAAATCTAATTATACACTTCTGATGGTGAAAATATCAACACTGTTTACTCTGAGAGACCTAACTATTTCAGAACCTCTGGGTGCTTAATTTCAATTAAAATCAAGGAAGGCAGGAGTCATTCATCAGAGCTTCTGCACTGAAAAGAGTTACCTTTGTTAGCTGGCTCATCTTGGTATTTTTTTTTCCTAAAGAAAGATATATTTCTCTAAATTGCAGAATTATCTTGGATGATTTTCAAATGACATCATTTGGAGGTTCCTACTTCACTTCAGAATAATGTATTAGAATTGCTTTCTTTCTATAAATTATTCTGATATTCTTTTCCTCCTGCTTTCTTTTCTCACTTTCCCTCTCTTTCCCTCTTCCTCCCCAATTCTCTCCGTCTCTGTCTCATTTTCTGTTTCTCTCTGTCTTTCTCTGCCTCTCTGTGTCTCTATACCTTTCTCTCTGTCTTTCTCCATCCTCTCTCCCTCACTCTATGGAGATATAGGCCTAATCTAGCAACTGTCTGGCCTGACACCTTTGCGAGCATGTATCCTTTAGTATCTTGAATATATCTAGTAACTAGTAGTTTTTAGTAACTCAATACCACTTTACCTCTGCTTCTTTGCTTGAAAAATAGGAGAGAATTACCTACCCACATAAGTTAGTACTTTTGTTAACAAAAATATCAATAACAACACTATAATTAAAAATGTGGTAAGATTCATCATAAATATCATAAATATTTATCAGCATTCTGTTTTTTTCCAAAGCCAACATTGCTGAGCCTTTTGAATGAAAATTCCTTGCCCCACATGGAAAATAACTAGCTTTGCTTGCTACTTAGAAAATATGATTTGTGTTGTGCTCAATAATGACCAAAGGATCTATATAATCTGCTTCTTTGGCTGTATTCTTTTCAAATTTCATCATGCCCATGTATTGCAATCAATATAGGTACATGAACTCTGGTTGTATTCTGGGATTGTTAACCATCTCAAAGGATTTGTCAGTAAAATCTCAAGTACATTTTGCCCCCAAGCACCTTTCCTTTCATTACTACCCTGGAGAAAATCAAAACCATCTGTTTTTCATTGATTTGCATGTACTTGTCAAAATATGTGCTACCCCCAGTAACATGTGTGTGTGTTATGCCAGTGGTTTCCAAATTTTATATAGCAAAGCTTTCATGTTTTTCAAAAGAAAAATTTATTGCCTACCCTTCTTTTCATAAAATAAATTATTTCATTTTCTTAGCTTGCATTTTATTCAATTTTATTATTGATAATTTTTTATAATTTTATAATGGCATATTATTATCATTGGCACATAATAAAATAATGTATAAATGCAAGGTAATCATCAATAAAATCCTTTACAATTTTGTTATTTTCTTGTTCTTTTTTATATCAGCCTCTCCCCACACACCCCCACCCCACTCCACAGCAGGGTTCATTCATCAAACAGTTATATGTATGTAGATTATGCCCTTTGTATCTCCACTTCTCAGTTCACTCTGCTGAGATGAACATTCATGAGCTATTTTTCAAATACCGAGTCTGCAACTGTATACAAGGCTCATTTAGCTCTATTTATTTCACTCTTTACCATCTCATGCAGTTTTTTCCAAGCTCTTTTAAAACTAATGTGCTCATTTTTTCCCACTGAGCAATAATATTTCATCACAACCAAATATCACAATTTATTTAGTCATTTTCCAATTGATGAACATTCCCATGACTTCTGATTCCCTATTACCACAAAGAGGGCTGATACAAATATTTTGAAACATATAGGTTCTTCTTCCTTTTTCCTAATCTCCCTAGAAATATCCTCACAATGGTATTGCAATTTAAATATTTACAAGTAAACTTCACAAAGTAAAAGAAAATATTATTAATGTGATGGATGAATTTATTTTTTGGTGTAAAGTTTTAAAAAAAGTGTTATTGGTGATACTTCTACATAATTCTTTTTCAATCATTATTGAAATAAGCATTTATAATATTTATAAAAGAAACACAAATAAAATGTTGTCATAGTAAAATGTTTCTTTGTTTAATAAATCAGAGATTTCTTTATTTCTTTTAGCCAAAAAATATAAAAATTTCCAATTTCATATGCTTATTAAAATACTCTCACATGCAAAAATTTTAAATAGAATACTAGCAAAAAGACTCCAACGAGTTATCCTGAGAATTATTCACTATGATCAGGTAGGATTTATACCAGGAAAGCAAGGATGGTTTAATATTAGGAAAACCATTCATATAATAATTGACCATATTAATAACCAAACCAACAGAAATCACATGATTATCTAAACAGATGCATAAAAAACCTTTGACAAAATACAACACTCATTCCTATTTAAAACACTAGAAAGTATAAGAATAGATGGGCCTTTCCTAAAAATAATAAACAGTATACATTTAAAAGCATCAGCAAGCATTGTCTGCAATGGGGATAAGTTAGAAACCTTCCAAATAAGACCAGGAATGAAGCAAGGATGCCCATTATCAGCTCTATTCTTTAACATGGTACTAGAAATACTATCAGCAGCAATTAGAGAAGAAAAAGAAATTGAAGTAATTCCTTCAATTAGTAGGCAACGAGGAGACTAAACTATCACTCTTTGCAGATGATATGATGGTCTTGTATAATTTTCACAAAATCTAAGATTTAAAAAATTTTGAGAGAAATTTCAGGAAAAGATGCTCACTAACTCCCTGAATCAAGAAAGTGAACTCTTTTAAAAAAGGTACCATAGTTTTTTTGATTTCCGGCTTCCGGGTTAAGATGGCGGCAGAGTAAGAAGCAGCTCTTAACCTCTCCTGACCGAAACATACAAAACTCCTCAAGGGGACATAAAAACAAGTCCAGACGAACGGAGGAACCCCACAACAGGGCACAGCGTGGAAGGTACGTGGAATCGAGACA
>NC_058131.1:445389486-445426384 GCF_016433145.1 Gracilinanus agilis | reverse complement strand
AGCTGCACATGGTACATTCACAAAGACTGACCATGTAATAGGACATAGAAGCATTGCAAACAAATGCAAAAGAGCAGAAATAATAAATGTAACCTTCTGAGATCATAACGCAATAAAAATAATAATTAGTAAGGGCACCTGGACAGGCAAATCAAAAACCAATTGGAAATTAAACAATATGATTCTCCAAAACCAATTTGTCAAAGAAGAAATCATAGAAACAATCAACAATTTCATTGAAGAGAATGACAATGATGAGACATCCTACCAAATTCTGTGGGATGCAGCCAAGGCAGTCCTCAGGGGGAAATTTATATCCTTGAGTGCATATATTAACAAATTAAGGAGGGCAGAGATTAATGAATTGGGTATGCAACTCAAAAAATTAGAAAGCGAGCAAATTAAAAACCCCCAGATGAAAACTAAATTAGAAATACTAAAAATCAATGGAGAAATCAATAAAATTGAAAGTAAAAGAACTATTGAATTAATAAATAAGACTAGAAGTTGGTACTTTGAAAAAACAGATAAAATAGACAAAGTACTGGTCAATCTAATAAAAAAAAAGGAAAGAAGAAAACCAAATTGACAGTATTAAAGATGAAAAGGGAGACCTCACCTCTAATGAAGGGGAAATTAAGGCAATCATTAAGAACTATTTTGCCCAATTATATGGCAACAAATATAACAATTTATATTATGGATGAATGGATGAATATTTACAAAAATATAAATTGCCTAGATTAACAGCAGAAGAAATAGAATACCTAAATAATCCTATATAAGAAATAGAAATTGAACAAGCCATCAAAGAACTCCCTAAGAAAAAAATCACCAGGACCTGATGGATTCACAAGTGAATTCTATCAGACATTTAAAGAGCAAATAATCCCAATACTATACAAATTATTTGATATGATAAGCAAAGAAGGAGTCCTACCAAATTCCTTTTATGACACAAACATGGTACTGATCCCAAAGCCAGGTAGATCAAAAACAGAGAAAGAAAACTATAGACCAATCTCCCTAATGAACATAGATGCAAAAATCTTAAATAGAATACTAGCAAGGAGACTCCAGCAAGTAATTAAGAAGATCATTCACCATGATCAAGTGGGATTTATACCGGGAATGCAAGGATGGTTCAACATTAGGAACATTAGGCCTAGCAGTACCAGATATTAAACTATACTATAAAGGAGCAGTCATCAAAACAATATGGTACTGGCTAAGAGATAGAAGGGAGGATCAGTGGAGTAGACTTGGGGTTAATGACGTCAGCAAGAGACTGTATGATAAACCCAAAGAGTCCAACTTTTGGGACATGAATCCACTATTTGACAAAAACTGCTGGGAAATTTGGAAAACAATATGGGAAAGATTAGGTTTAGAACAACATCTCACATCCTACACCAAGATAAATTCAGAATGGGTGAATGACTTGAATATGAAGAGGGAAACTATAAATAAGCTAAGTCAACACAAAATAGTATACCTATCAGATCTCTGGGAAAGGAAAGATTTTAAAATCAAGCAAGAGTTAGAGAAAATTACAAAATGTAAATTAAATGGTTTTCATTATATTAAACTAAAAAGCTTTTGTACAAACAAAAACAATGTAGTCAAAATCAGAAGGGAAACAACAAATTGGGAAAAAATCTTTATAACAAAAAACTCTTACAGGGGTCTAATTACTCAAATATACAAGGAGTTAAATCAATTGTATAAAAAAATCAAGCCACTCCCCAATTGAAAAATGGGCAAGAGACATGAATAGGCAATTCTCAGGTAAAGAAATCAAAAGTATCAATAAGCATATGAGAAAGTGTTCTAAATCTCTAATAATTAGAGAAATGCAAATCAAAACAACTCTGAGGTATCACCTCATACCTAGCAGATTGGCTAAAATGAAAGAAGGGGAGAGTAATAAATGCTGGAGGGGATGTGGCAAAATTGGGACATTAATGCATTACTGGTTGAATTGTGAAATGATCCAACCATTCTGGCTGGCAATTTGGAATTATGCTCAAAGGGCTATAAAAGAATGCCTGCCCTTTGATCCAGCCATACCATTGCTGGGTTTGTACCCCAAAGAGATCATAGATAAACAGACGTACGAAAATATTTATAGCTGTGCTTTTTGTAGTGGCAAAAAACAGGAAAAGGAGGGTATGTCCTTCAATTGGGGAATGGCTGAACAAATTGTGGTATATGCTGGTGATGGAATACTATTGTGCTAAAAGTAATAATAAACTGGAGGAGTTCCAGGTGTACTGGAAAGACCTCTAGGAACTGATGCAGAGGGAAAGGAGCAGAGCCAGAAGAACACTGTACACAGAGATTGATATACTATGGTAAAATCGAATGTAATGGACTTCTATACCAGCAGCAATGGAATGACACAAGACAGCTCTGAGGGATTTATGGTAAAGAATGCTACCCACATTCAGAGGAAGGACAGCAGGAGAGGAAACATAGAAGATAATCAATTGCTTGAATGCGTGGGCTGAGGAGGACATGATTGGGGATGTGGACTCAAAATTACCACACCAATGCAACTAACAACAATATAGAAATAGGCCCTGAACAAGGACACATGTTACAACCAGTGGAAATGTGCGTCGGCCATGGGTGGGGGGAGAGGGGGAGGATGAAGGGGAAAGTAAGAGTATGAAGCATGTAAACAGGTTAAAAATGAATATTAATAAATGTTTTAAAAAATTTACCCCCAAAAAAGAAATTAATAGAAATTTGGACTCCATACTAAAAGAAATTATTCAGCAAAATCGCCCTGAAGTTCTACAACAAGAGGGCAATTATAGGCATTGAAAGGATCCACAGATCACCCTCTACACTAGACCCAGAAAAGACAATCCCCAGAAATATAATAGCCAAATTCAAGAGCTTCCAAGTAAAAGAAAAAATTTATGAGAAGCCAGAAAGAGGCAATTCAGATATCAAGGAGCACCAATCAGGATCACAAAGGATCTGGCAGCCTCCACACTAAAAGACCGCAAGGCTTGGAATATGATATTCAGAAGGGCAAGAGAACTGGGTCTACAACCACGGATCACCTACCCATCAAAACTAACCATATACTTCCAAGGGAAAGTTTGGGCATTCATCAAGATAGAAGATTTCCAAGTATTTGCACAGAAAAGACCAGGACTAAATGGAAATTTCAATATCCAACCACAAAAATCAAGAGAAATATGAAAAGGTAAATAAGAAACAGAGGGGAAAGAAAGAAAACTCATATTTTTTAAATTTGCCTCTTTAAGGGCTTCAATATGATCTAATTATTGGGATTCCTATGTGGAGAAATGTTATGTATATTTCGCTGTAAGGAACTCTATTCACTATTATAGTATTCACTATTATAGTAATTAGAAGAATTATTGGTAGGGAGAGTTTGGAATACTAAATGGTCTAAAATGATATATGAGGGTGAGAAAGAGGGAGGTGAATAGTAGAGGACACCAAGAGAAACTTGAATGAATAAGAAAAATAAGATATTCTATTACACACAAAGAGGGCATGGGAAGGGGAAGGGATGAATAATGTTACATTGATTTTTAATAGATGAGATGTTTGATTTGACTACTAAATTCTATAAGGATTTACATTCTAAAAACATTTTCCTCTCCCTCGGTATCCTGCTACTCTATGTTCCCAATGATATTTAGTCAGTATTTGTTTTGATTAAAATATTTAAGACCCTGTTTTTTTGGGTAAGGATGTCAATTTATTAATTAAGCTAGCATATGATTAAATAGATTGATGACCAAAAACCTTGAAGGTCCTTTAGGCAGATTTATAAATATAATTTTGAAGTCTCATTATTCAGTCCCTCCCTTGAACATCTCACCATCTCTAATTGTTAAATAGCAAATTAGGAAGCTGTCCATCAAACTCTGAGTCCTTTCCACCCCATAGGTGATGGGAATCATGTAGGCAGGAAGAAAATCATTTGTCTACTTTACCTATTAACCAAGATTCCTTGGAATTCCCAAGTATAAAAGCGATGTAAAAAGTCACATGACTGCTTGTAGATTTTTAATCAAGGACTGTACCACTGAGAAATAACAGTATATAAAAATATATTCTCACAACCCCCCTCAATTATTGGGGTCAAGAGGGGATACTTGAACCAATCTCCAGAGTTCAGTCCATAATCTCTACGTGATCAGACTCTCATGATGTACCATTCTGATTTCTGGGGTTATCTCCTATTGTTCTGATCTTTCTAAGCCATCTAGAGTCATGCTGGTCCTCAGAACAGTTTCTCTGGCAGATCTGCTTTCTCCTAGTCCAGGTCATTGGTTAGCATCATTTACTAAAATTGCTTGAAAAATGAATCTTAATATAATTAAATAGTCACTAAAATTTTCATTGATAATACTTAGATCAGGTGACAAGAGTTAATTTTAGGATTCTAATTTTATTAATATAAAAGATAACCTTTTACCTAAACCAGGTACCTGTTTTGGAAAGTGACAATAACAAAATGAAAGGAAATTTAAAAGAATTTATGGTTATCTAACTTTTAGAGTTAGTTTCTTAGTTAAAAATTTTGATATTTGCCTGATTTCTACATCTTAGTTTTAGAACATGCTCAATGTCTTAGAAACAATTATATTAGATATAATTTGATTTCATTTTACTACAAAATTCAAATTTTAATTATTATCTCCCTTTCATTATTCATTCTTTTTATATAAAATTATTATATCTCTGAAATTATTCATTATTATTTTCTCACTGTAATCTCAAAATTTAATTTTTCTCAATACCTTCTCAGTTGGATGATTTTGTTAATGATCTTAGACAAGAGTCATAGATATGATTATTTTCCAAAAAGATTTTTCTTCCTTATATAAAAATAGGTTTGGGATGGAATTCTTAAAATCATGGGTAAATTTTTTCATAATATATCAACTAAGTTACCTATATTCAAATATTAACAGATTCTAAACATGTTCAAATAAACTAGACATTACTCTCTGGCTGAGGATTACCTATCCCTGCTGGGGCTGAGCTGGACACTGGAGCAACATTTAGTATGATAGGTGAGACATCTTCTCTACCCTCTTCTCACATTTCTCTACCTTCACTCTTTTCACCTTTCTGTAAATAAAGCTACTAAAAGTCATTTTGGCTTAAGCTACAATATTTTGAATTGGTGACCACAATATTAATTTAGAATTCTCATATATTTTAGTCAAACCCTTAATTTAATTCCTTACATTACCAAATTTTCAAGTGATCTTATACAGAATCATTTAAATCTTTACCTTTTGCATTATTTTTATCACATTTAAAATGTTGAAAAATTACATTTAAAATTATGTTTATCACATTTATAAATCTAACATGTAGTTATTAAACTCCATTAATGAAAAAAAAAAGAAAAAGAAACAGACTGACAGAAGAGCATTTCCTTTCCTTTGGCCCCCTCTTTAAAAAGTTTGCCCATCATTGCTAGCCCTTACCATTCTTCTTCCTTGGAACCAATATACAGTATTGATTCCAAGACGGAAGGTAAGGGTTTTTATTAAAAAAAAAAAAAAAAAGAAAGTGTGGGAAGCCGTTCTATGTATTAAAGCCTTTGGAGAAATAGGATCAAATTTAGGGCCTGTTATCTGGATTCCCTATGTGACCAATCCAGGCTGAGGCAGTCTTTGTGTTTGGTCCTGGTCACCTGAGCCCCAAAAGGCTCTGGTACCAGCAGGTAGGTTAATCCAAAATCAACTTGATCCCTCCAAGAGGCTATTAGGAGTCATTTAGAGAAACAGAGTCTGTAACAGATATTTTATCTGGATCCCATTACAAAATCATCGGCAAGTAAAACTGTGTGTATGATTTTTCTGCACTGCATGTCAGGAATGCAGACAGAATGGGCCATCTAAGATAAAAATCTGAGGCTCCTCTTTTGACTCAGTTTTGATCCCCACCTTTCTTAGAACTCCTATTGGAAAACTTTGAAGCGGCAGACCAGCATCTACTGAGTTAATGATTCCTCTCCTTGATAATTAAGAAGCCTGGATCCTGACAAACATTACTTAAGATAAGTCTGCATACTTAGATAAGTATGGCGCTTTTAGTCTTGACTTTATTTGTCCAGGTGCCTATAATCCTGGAAGATAGAACTCAATAAGTGAGCATCTCCATAAAAATATTTCCTCTCCCAGAATTATCCCTACTAATTGATGGTTGGAATTTGGCCATTGTCTTGGTACTTATACCTTTACTCTTTAGACTTTAATGGGTTATGTATGATCTGTTACCCCTTCATAGCTGTGTTCTTTGTTTGAAACCAGTATATAATAAACTCCCAAGCCCACAGACTTTGGAACAGCATGGGCTAACCACTAGTCTAGTTGTTCTCATTTTCTTTCTCCTGCCTTAACCATTCTATGCCACCACGCCGCTCAGGACCCCAAAAAATCATATAGAGGCATGGCCCCCTATAAGAAAGAAATAATTCATTGGGGAGACTAGGCATGTAAATCTCAGAGATTTCAACATGCTCCCAATAGAATCACAGGGATGATTGTTAAAGGGAATTTTTTATTCCCTTTGTCTATTTTAAGTTAATCAATCAGGAACTTAAAGTACCCCTACTTAACACTTAGCAAGTCACTAACCAAAAGAGTTCACACTTACTTAGTCATTAACACCTAGTTTGAGAGACTTTGATTGGTTCCTGAGATGTGATAGATCAGCCCACAGTGAAAGGAAGGCGAAACCAGAGAGACAGGAAGTGTCAGGGAGAAAACTGCATTTAAAAACCAGCTGTCGGTCAACAAAAATGTAGATTATTTTAAAAATTAAAGTATTATCATCATGAATTCTAGGCTCCTACTGCGTAAAAGACAGAAGGAAGGATGAGTGGAATAGACTTTGGGTAAATGACCTCAGCAAGACATCCCAGACAAGATAAACCCAAAGATCCCAGCTTTTGGGACAAAAACTCACTATTTGACAAAAACTGCAAGGAAAATTGGAAAACAGTATGAGAGAGATTATGTTTAGATCAGTGGTTCCCAAACTTTTTTGTCCTACCACCCACTTTCCAGAAAAAATATTACTTAGAGTCCCCTGTCACATACTATTCACCACCCCCAAATGCACCTGTGGCCATCACAGCTCCCCTGGATCGCTGCAGCACCCACTTTGGGAATCACTCGTTTAGATTAATATCTCACACTCTACAGCAAGATAAACTCAGAATGGGTAAATGACTTGAATATAAAGAAGGAAACCATAAGTAAATTAGGTGAACATAAAATAGTATACCTGTCAGATCTTTGGGAAAGGAAAGATTCCAAGATCAAGCAAGACTTAAAAAAAATTACAAAATGTAAAATGAATAATTTTGATTATATTAAATTAAAATGATTTTGTACAAACAAATTCAAAGCAACCAAAATTAGAAGGGAAGCAACAAATCTTTATAACAGAAATCTTTATTTTTAAAATAATCTTTATAACAAAATCTTTATAACAAAAAACTTCTGACAAAGGTCTTAATTACTCAAATTTATAAGAAACTAAATCAATTGCACAAAAGATTAAGCCATTCCCCAATTGATACATGGACAAGGGGTAAGAATAGGTAGTTTTCAGATAAAGAAATCAAAACTATCAATAAGCACATGAAAAAGTGTTCTAACTCTCTTATAATTAGAGAAATGCAAATCAAAACAACTCTGAGGTATCACTTCATACCTAGCTCACTTATGGCAGCAAAGGAAAGCAATAAATGTTGGAGGGGATGTAGCAAAATTGGGACACTAATACATTGTTGGTGTAGTTGTGAATTGATCCAACCATTCTGGAAGGCAATTTGGAACTACACCCAAAGGGCTTTAAAAGACTGCCTGCCCTTTGATCCAGCAATACTGCTGCTGGGTTTCAAAGAGAAAATAGGGAAAAATACTTGTACAAAAATATTTATAGCTGTGGTCTTTGTGAGGGCAAAAAATTGGATATGTCCATCAATTGAGGAATGACTGAACAAATTGTGGTCTGATAGTGATGGACACTGTACTAAAAGGAATAATGAACTGGAAGAATACCATATTACCTGGAAAGACCTCCAGGAATTGATGCAAAATGAAAGGAGCATAACCAGGAGAACGTTGTACATAGAGACTGATACACTGTAGTACAATCCAACGTAATGGACTTCTCTACTAGCAACAATGCAAGAATCCAGGACAATTCTGAGGGACTTATGAGAAAGAACGCTATCCATATCCAGAGAAATAACTGTGGGAGTAGAAACTCAGAAGAAAAACATATGATTGATCACATAGTTCAATGGGGATATGCTTGGAGATGTTTAAATGATCACTCTATTGCAAATAGTAATAATGTGGAAATAGGTTTTGAATAATGTTACATGCAAAACCCTGTGGAACTGCTCATTGGCTCTGGGAATGGGGAGAGAAGAGGGGAGGGAAAGAACATGAATCATGTAACATGGGAAAATATTCTAAATTAATTAAATAAAATTTAAAAAACAAAATAAAATATTCTCACAAGTAAGACTATGTCATATTTGCCCATGAGAAATTAATCCCTTATCTAGTTTATATAGAAATAGCTAGGTCTTTAAAATGAAATAAGAATTGTAAGAGTAGGCTGCTCAAATGATTAATACTTGCTTTTTGCAAAGTCAGTTGACTTTAGATAATAAAATATAATTTTATAAATTTTTTTTCCATAGATCCAACCTTTTCATAAATGCAGCCACTTTATCTTTCTAGATCATAGTAAAAATTTAAGAACTTTTCATTGATTTATTTAGAGTACTTGAGTTTTCAAAAATATCTATCAAATATTCAACTTTATTAAGAAATTATGGTAATGAAATTAAATTATTTAATTTACATTTTTGACACTAAGAAAAAATGTCAGTTTCTTTTTTGACTTAAACGTCCTTCAAACTACTTGGGCATGAGAAAACCAGTGTGCTTCACAATAATTTATAATGCATTCTGATTCATCACAAACATTTTTAAGAACATTACTTTTAACGAGTTAAGAAAACAAAGTTGATTACTCTTGAGATAACTTGAAAAGCCATATATAGCTTTCTTCTCATATCTCTTGATATAGGGTATTGCTTATGAAAGCATGAATCCAAATTGCATGAGAGGGTGCATTTTTAACATGTGCCTAAAGACCTTTTCCAAGGCATTAATGATCTCCATCAGTGAAAGGTCCAATATAATTTCCTCAAATTATATCATTTAGAAAAAACCCTATAAATTGTATTGAACATTTCTCTTATTGGAAGTGATAGCTCATGTTAGAGGACCTAGTTTCAAATCTTGTTTCTGCCAATGACTAACCTGTGTGACCATGGGCAAGTCATATAACTTCTCTAGGACTCAATTTCTTTATCAGTTAAAAACGGGGATTATACTATTTGTACTTTGTGATTCCTTCTTGCTCCAAAACTATGATCCTTGAAATTCAAGTAACATATTTATATACAGTCCCCTACCATATTATTTTCAAATAGAATCATTTAAAGTTCCTTTATGATCTAATTAAGCATTGTTTCAACCATATAAATATCTGTTCTTATCATTTCGATTTTTTTCTATACAATGAGGCTTTTTATACTTGGCTACTCTATAAGCAACCATCCAAAGAATCCTTTTGATGTTACAGATGTGGTTTTTGAAAATTTTGGTTTTGCTTATTAAAAGTATATCATTTTCTTTGTAAAAATTCTATCATCTTGCCAGGATGTACTATAGGTACACTTTCAAGATGCATTATTTGCAGCTAGAAAAGCCAAGATAGCCAACTTGGAGTTTGAGTGTCAGGCCTCTGTTAAATCATCTCTAAAATGAGAGAGTTGGAATAAATTATTTTTCAGAAATTCCTTTCTAGCACAAAAATACTAGGACACTATTGATTTTAAGAAGAAAATTCAGTTCCTTTATTTTTCACATAAGAGTTAAGGGGAGAGGCAGAGTAGAGAAATGCTCCAGGATGAGAAAGCTGCCAAAGCTCTTCTAATGGCTGTTTCAGGGTAAGATTACACTTAAGACATTATTGAGCTCCAGAGAGGTTATGTAATTTGTCCAGGATCATTGGTAGGAAATGTCAGAGATAATGCTTGAAGTTCAGTCTTCTTGACTTCAAGTTGAGGTGTCTATCTTCTACATCACACTGATATTAATGTTGATATAATACAATGATATGTGTAATAAGTACTGTGTTTTATAACTAAATGACTTAATAACAGCTTTTGAAATGACATGATGACTTAGCTTTTGTAGTTATCTTTTGTTTATCAACTTTATGACTGATCCTATTCAACTCTGAGGTTTGGAAACTTGATGTAAGAAAGCTACCTCTAAAGAAAATAAAGGAGCATGGACTTTTTATTCACCAGCTAGGTAATTATATACTATAGAATTATACCTAAACATTTTCAGGAAAAAGAATAGTTGGGGAGAGGCAGAGCACAGAGAGTGGAGAAAGTCCATAGACCTGTCTGATTCCTATCAAATTACCCTCCAAATAGTTTTGATATAATACCTCAAAATTCTAGAGTCACAGAACCCACAAAAGGATGGGGAGAAACAATTTTTCAGGCCAAGATAACTTAGAAAGTTAGCAGAAGGGGTCTATTGCACCGGGAGAGGAGTGGAGTACAAACCAGCTCATTAAAGCAAGCCCCATCTCAGCAAGCCAACAGTCTTTTGGGGCAGCTGAATCAGCAGCAATTGCTTCCAGAGCTTTTAATCACAGGTAAAGGGGTCAGACAACTAGTTAAGAGGAGATTACAGGGTTCCCTTAATTAGCTCTGGGTCCAGGACTCTGTTGTCCTGCCCATAGGAAGATCCAGGGTATGGAAGAGCACTAGCACACACAAGTGCTTGTGGCCACAGTGGTACAGGGGTCCCTCGTCATAATTCCAGGGTGCAAAAAAGTGCTTGTGGTCACTTGCAGACCAGAACACAAACTGGAAGCATATTAAAAACACCTCTTCTTAGATAATGCCAACTTGGGAGAAGTGAAAACTTATAGATCCATGAAGCTCAAAGCAGGTGTGCAAAGAACCTAAAGCTTAGAACTCTTCACAAGTACAGATTGTAACAATTTTTAAAATTAAAAGATAAGAAAAAAGCTAGGAAATGATTTTTAGAAAAAAAGAAACTCTATATAGAAAGTTATTTTAGAGACAGGGAAGACCACTAAAACACTAACTCAAAAGAAGGCAACAAAATCAATAATGCTATATCTAAAGCCTCCAAGAAAAACATGAATTTCTCTTAATCCCGCAAAAACTACTGTAGGAGCTCAAAAGGGATCTTAAAAATCAAATAAAAGACGTAGAAGATAAGTTGGGAATAGAAATGAGAGAGATGTAGGAAATCATGAAAAAAAAGTCAACAGCTTGGTAAAGAAGGCACAAAAAAATACTGAAGAAATCAATACCTTAAAAAACAGAACAGGCCCACTGGTAAAAGTGGCACAAAAGTCCACTAAAGAGAAGAAATACTTAAACATAGAATTGAAAAATAGGAAAAAAAGATACAGAAATTAAGAGAACTATCCTTGAAAGAGAGAATTGGCTATATAGAAAAAAATGTACAAAAATTTACTGACGAAAGAACTCCTTATAAAGTAGAATTAGCCAAATGCAGAGGGAGGTACAAAAGCTCGCACAAGAAAATCATGTCATAAAAATTAGAATTGGGCTAGTGGAAGCTAATTACTGCCTGCAACATCAAGAAATAATCAAATAAAGTCAAAAGAATGAAAAAAATGTGAAATATCTCATGGAACAAACAGCTGTCAAGGAGAGATAACTTAAAAATTATTGGACTACCTAAAATCCAAGTTAAAAGAAAAAGAGTTTAGACATCATCTTTCAAGAAGTCATCTAGGAAAACTGCCCTGATATTCTAGAACCAGAGGACAAAATAGAAATTGAGAGAATCCACTGATCATAAGAGAACCCAAAAGGATAATTCCCAGGAATATTATAGTCAAATTCCTAAACTCGCAGATCAAAGAGAAAATATTGCAAGGAGTCAAAAAGAAACTATTCAAATATCATAGAGTCACAGTCACAATTACATAATATTCATCAGCTTCTACATTAAAGGATCAGAGGGTATGAAATATGATATTCTGGATGGCAAAGGAATTATTAGAGTCACCTATCCAGAAAAACTGAGTATAATCCTTCAGGGAGGAAATGGACGTTCAATGAAATTAGAGCTATTTGAAACATTCCTGATAAAAAGATGAGAGTTGAATAGAAATTCAAATTAAAACCTCAATAGGACCATAAAAAGATAAACAGCAAAGAGAAGTTATAAGAGATTCAATAAGTTTAAACTGCTTACATCCCTAAAAGGGAATATGATACTTGTAACTCCTAAAATTTTCATCATGATTAGAGAAATTAGGAATATACATAGATAGAAGACAGGGATGTGAGGTAAATATGATGGAACTGTATCTAAAAAATAAAAGGGGTGAGAAAGAGGAATGTATTGGGAGAAGAGAGAAGGGAGAAGTAGAATAGAGCAAATTATTTCACACCAAAGAGGCACAAAATAGCTTTTACAATGGAGGGCAGTGCTTGAACCTTACTCTTATCAGAATTGGCTGAAAGAGGAAAAAACAGACACACTAAATTGAGCACAGAGATCTCTCTTACCCTACAGGAAAGTAGGAGGTGAAGAAATAACAGAAGAGGGGCTGATAGAAGAGAGAGCAAATTGGGGGGAAGTTGTGGGCAGAAGCAAAACATTTTCCAATGACAGGTTAAAAGGAAAGAAAAAGATAAATGGACAGAATAAGATGGAGGGTAATACACAGTAATCATAATGGTGAAAAAATGTTTTTATAAGTCTCTCTAATAAAGGCTTCACTCCTCAAATGCAAAGAGAAATGAGTTAATTATATGTCATTCCCCAAATGATAAAAGGCTAATGGATATAGACAGTCAGTTCTCAGATAAAGTCATTTAAAATGGTGAAAAATGCTCTAAATTACTATTGACAAGAGAAATGCAAATTAAAACAACATTGAGGTACCACCCTGCACTTATCATATTGGCTACTAATACAGAAAAGGAAAATCACAAGACTTGAAGGGATGTTGGAAAACTGAGACACTAATGCATTATTGAAGGAGTAGTGAAGTGATTCAACAATTCTGTAGAACAATTTGGGACCATGATCAAAGAAATATAAAACCATACATAGCCTTTGACCCAATAATACTGTCACTGAATATGTATCCCAAAGAGATAAAAACAAAAAGTTAAAGGACCAATAGGTACAAAAGTATGGGTTTGTTTTTTTTTTCTGGTGTCACAGAATTCAAAAGTGAGGGGATACCCATCAACTGGGGAATGCCTTAAGTTGTAGTCTATCATTGTAATTGAATTGTATTCTGCTATAAGAAATGAGGAGCAAGAGGATTTCAAAAAAACCTGAAAAGACTTATACAAACTGATGCAGAGAGAACCAAGAGAACATTGTACATAGTAATAGCAATTTTGTAAGTTGAACAGCTATGAAAAACTTGGCTATTCTCAGCAACACAATGATCTAAGATAATCCCAAATTCAAACTCAAAATGAAAATTACTAACCAGAGAAAATACTAAAGGAGACTGAATCCTAACCAAGAATAGTATATTTCGTTTTCTTCATTTTTTTTGCTTGGATTTTCTTACACGAAAAATTAATATCGAAAAAATTTATATGATTATACATGTAAAATCAAAATCAGATAACATAACCATTCTGGAAAGCAATATGGAATCATGCCCAAAGGACCTTAAAGCTACACATGTATCATTACTGAGTCTGTATCCCATAGTTATCAGAGACAGAGCAAACGGACCTACTTGTACTCAAATATTTTTGGCAACTCATTTTTGATTTGGAAACTGAGGAGGTGTCCATAAATTGAAGAATGACTGAAGAAGTTGTGATACATTACACACACACACACACACACACACACACACACACACACACACACACACATAGTTATTTAGAACCATTGATAAAAAAGGACTCCTACAAAATTCCTCTTATGAAACAAATGTGTTTTTGACACCTAATCCAGGAAGAGCAAAAATAGGTAAAGAAAATTATAGGACAATTTCATTAAAGAATATAGATGTAAAAATTCTAAATAAAAGATTACCCTGGAGACTTCAACAATAAATCATTAAGATTATAAATTAAGACCAAACAGGATTTATACTAGGTATACAGGGATGGCAAGGAAAATTATTAAAATAATTGATTATATAAACAACAACAACAAAAACCATATGGTTATATCAATAGATGTAGAAGCTTTTGACAAAATACAATAATCATTAATTTCTATTAAAAACACTTGAAAACATGGGTATAAATGGATTTTTTATAAGATTAATAAGTATATATTTAAAACCATTAGCAAATATCAATATTGAAAATAAGTTAGAAGCCTTCCCTATAAGATCAGAAATAAAACAAAGATGTCAGCTTTCACCATATTATTTAATATTGTACTAGAAATGCTAGTAATTGTACTGAGAAGAAAAAAATAAATTGAAGGTATCAGAATGGGCAAAGAGATAATAAAACTATCTCTTTTTGTAGACAATATGATGATATGTAGAAAATCCTAGAGATTCATTTTTTTAATTAATTGAAAATATCAATATTTCTTGCAAAGTAACAGGATACAAAATAAACATAAATCATAAGCACTTCCACATATCACCAACAATGTCTTACAAGAAGAGATAGTAAGATATAACTCATTTAAATGAACCATAGACAGAATAAAATGCCTAGGAGTATATCTTCCAAAAGAAATCCAGAAGTTATAAGAACATAATTATAAAACACTTTTTATATAAATAAAGTCAGATTTAGATAATTTCATAAATATCAATTGTTTATGAGTGGGAAGCACTGATATAATTAAAATGAGAACCCTATCTATAGAAACTAATCTACTTATGCAATGCCGTCCCAATTAGATTGCCAAAAAATTATTTTACTGAACTAGAAAAAAACAACAAAATTCATTTGGAAAAACAAAAGGTCAATATTAAAAGGAAATTATGAAAAAAATGTTGAAAACGGAGACCTAAAAGTACCACCAGACTTTAAACTATATTATAAAGTAGTAATTATCAAAACTATCTCATGTTGGCTATGAAATAGAAAAGTAGTGGAAGTAGTGGAAAAGAATAGACATAAAAACCAATCATCAAAAAAGATTATAGTTAATCTTGTATTTGTCAAAAGTGAAAATCCAAGTTTTTGGAATATGAATTTTGGGTAATATTTGTAAAAATTATTGGGAAAACTAGAAAGCAGATTGGCAGAATCTAGATTTAGGCCAATATCCTAACACCATTTTCTGCTATATTACAAACAATATATTATAAACAACTTACAAGAACAGGGAACAATATTACCTATTAGATTCATGGATAGAAGTAGAATATTTAAATAAACAAGGGACAGAGAGAATAATGAAATGTAAAATGGCTAATTTGGATTCATTAAATTGAAAAGTATTTGTGCAAATAAAACTAATGTAGCTAAGATTAGAAGGAAAGCAATAAGATGGAGAAAAAGTTTTATAGACAATGTCTCAG
The DNA here is from genome assembly GCF_016433145.1 of Gracilinanus agilis. NCBI lineage: Eukaryota > Metazoa > Chordata > Mammalia > Didelphimorphia > Didelphidae > Gracilinanus > Gracilinanus agilis. The sequence goes on along the minus strand of NC_058131.1, from coordinate 445,410,718 downwards.
AAAGCAGTCTCATCTAAAATCTATAGAGAATTTGTCAAATATATATGAATATAGGGCCATTCTCAGGTTTCTAACAAAAGATAGAAACAGACAGTTTTTGGATGAAGAAATCAAAGTTCTATATAATTATATGAAAAGTCATTTTTGATTAGAGAAATGCACATTTAAAAATTTTTTTAATTGTATTTTATCCCCCCCTCCAATTACATGTAAAAACAGTTTCCAACATTTTTCAAAGAATCCGGGACCTCAAATTCTCTCCCTACCTCCCCCAATCCATACTCATCTTAAGATAGTAAGCAATCTCATAGATTACTTTTAAACCCTTACCTTCAGTCTAAGGCAGAAGAGTGGTAAGGGCTAATGTGTGGTGAAAGTGAAGGGAGGAAGGTAGCAGGATTGGAGGAATGGGAGAAAGGAGAGAGGAAGGTAGAGGAAGGGAAAGGAAGGTAGTGTCCCAGCCCTGGTGGGGGAAATTGACCAGAGCCCTTCAGAGGCTCAAATAAATGATCAGAGAACAACTTTAGGGTTTTGAATAGCTAGGTTTTATTTAGATTAGGAAAGGGAAGGTCTAGAGGAAGAAAGGGAAAAAGGTGCCAAGAGAGAGATCAGGGTAGAGAGTGCTCCAGGTAGAGAGAACTCAGGGTATAGAGCCAGAAAAGGGGCCAAATTTTCTCTTTTATACTTTCTCTGACACCTCCCACAAAGGAAGTGGAAGTTGTCAGGGGAAGTTGTAGCAGAGAGAGTCCTGGGAGTTGTAGTCTTCCAGGGCTTATAACAATTTCAAATGATATACAAGGCAATGGGAGTTAAGTGACTTGCCCAGAGTTACACAACTGGGAAGTGTCTGAGGCCAGATTTGAACCTAGGACCTCCTGTCTCTAGCCACCCAGTTGTCCCCTCTCATATAGATTTTACATGTGCAATCATATAAAACATTTTTTTATATTAATCCTTTTGTGGGAAGAAACTCAAATAGAAAAAAAAAATGAAATGAAAAAAGATTCCTTTGGTCCAGATACATACAGTTCTTTTTCTCTGAAAATAAATAACATTTTTTATCATGAATCCTTTGGGATAGTTTTGGATTTATTCTATTGCAAAGAATAGCTTTTATTACAGTTGTTTATTGTAAATTAAATCTTGTCACTGTACAAAGTGCCCCTGGTTCTGCTTTTTTCATTCCACTTCAGTTTGTGTAAATCTTTCCAGATTTTTATGAGCTCCTCCTGCTTGTCATTTCTTATTGCACAATAGTATTCCATTATAATCACATACTAACTTATCCAGCTATTCCCCAATTGATGGGTATTCCCTCACTTTCCAAATGTTTGTCTCCCTAAAAAGAGCTACTTTAAATAGTTCTGTACATATACTTACCCATTTTGGTTTTTTATCTCTTTGGGATACAAACATAGCAGATGTATAGTTGGGCCAAAGGCTATGTGCTGTTTTATATCTCTTTGAACATAGGTTCAAATTGCTGTTCAGAATGATTAGATCAGCTTCACAACTCTCCCAAGATTTGTCTCAATTTTCCAACAATCCAAATCTTGTCATTTTTCTTTTCTGTCATAATAGCCAATCTGATAGGAGTTTAATAGTACATAGGCATTGTTTTAATTTGTATTTTTCTAAATAATAATCTTTTTGAGCATTTTTGCATGACTATAAAGAGCTTTTATTACTTTGTCTGAGAATTGCCTGTTCATATCCTTTGACTATTTATCATTTAGGGAACGACTTCTATTCTTATATATTCATCTCATTTCTTTATGTATTTGAGAAATGAGGCCTTTCTTTAAAAAAAGAGACTTGTACAAAAAAATTTTTTTGTGCCATTATGATTACTTTGTATTACTTTCCATTCTATTTACCCTTGTTTAGTTTCTGACCTTCACCTCTCAATTTGCCCTCTTTTCTATCAGCCCAACTTCCTTTTCTTATCCCTTTCCCCTTCTACTTTCCTGTAGGGTAAGATACCTTTCTATACCCAACTGATTGTGTATATTCTTCCCTCACTGAGACAATTCTGAAGAGAGTAAGGTTCACATGCTCTCTTCCCAACCTCCACCATCTTCCTCTCTACTTTGAATATTCTTCATGCCTCTTTTATGTGCAATAATTTGCCCCATTCTATTTTTCCATTCACCCTCTTCCCAATACAATCCTATTTCTCATGCCTTTATTTTATTTTTTTATATCATCCCATCATATTCAAGTCACACTCTTGCCCTCTGCCCATGTATATTCCTTCTAATTCGCCTAATAAAGTTTTTTGGCATTAAAAGAATCATCTCTGCATGAAGGGATGCAAATAATCTAAACTTATTGAATATCTTTTAATTTCTCTTTCATGTTTACCTTTTCATGATCATCTTCAGATTTGTATTTGAGAATTAAATTTTCCATTTAGCTTTGGTCTTTTCATCAGGAATGTTTGAAAGTCCCCTATTTTATTTAATAATCATTTTGTATCTTGAAGGATTATGCTCAGTTCTGCTAGGTAAGTGATTTTGGTTTGATGCTAGCTCCTTTGCCCTCTGAAATATCATTTTTCAGGCCTACAGATCCTTTAATGTAGAAGTTACAAATCTTGTATTATCCTGACTGTGGCTCCACAATATTTGAATAGTTTCTTTTTGGCTGTTTGCAGCAATTTCTCTTTGATCTGGGAGTTTGGGAATTTGACTATAATATTCCTGAAAATTATCCTGTTGGGATCTTTTGCAGGAGGTGGTCAGTGGATTCTCTCAATTTCTATTTTATCCTCTGGTTCTAGAATATCAGGGTAGTTTTATTTGATGATTTCTTGAAAGATGATGTCTAAGCTCCCTTTTTTAACTTGGCTTCAGGTAGACCAATAATTTTTAAGTTATCTCTCCTTGACAGCTGTTTGTTCCATGAAATATTTCACATATTCTTTTGTGTTTTTTTCATTCTTTTGACTTTGTTTGATTATTTCTTGATGTTGCAGGGAGTAATTAGCTTCCACTACCCCATTTCTTTTTTACTTGTTTTCTTGCCTCTTTTATTTTAGTTCAAAAAACTGGTAACATTGGATTGTGTAGCAGTGCTGAATGGAGCACTCTTCAGGCTATAGCTTCTTTGTGTAGCTGCTTTCAGAGTTGGTGCCGTACATGTATCTTCTTTCAGTTCTTCCAAGGTGGTATGATGTAAGGAGAGATGTGTTTAATACTCTCATTGTCTATGCTCTGGTCTGTGCGAAATCCCAAGAATTCTTTTAGTCTTTGGAACTGTGACCAGAGTCCCCTTTTCCCATATGGCAGCAAGTGCTGGTGATTCTGGTGCTTCTCTTCACCCTACAACAGAACCACATCCAGACTCTGAGATTCTACCTGGGAAAATAGTGGTACAAGCCAACCCATCCCCCTTAAAATTTCAAACTTGTGGAGAAGTCCAGAGCCCCAGCCCAGGGAATTCTTATCTAGGATTGAGATAAGGACTTAGTTCACACTTTGGGATGATTGATAGTACTAAGTACTGATCTTTTTGCTAAAGCTAAGGGTAGAACTCCAAGACAGGACTATCAAGGGTGTGCCTGGTTGGATCGAATACACAGCCCCTGACCTGATCAAGATCAGAGTGAGATCAAAAGCTTACACCTAAGCCTGAACCAAGTCTTTAAGCTATTAGCATCTTAAGGGTCAATTGAATCAGCAGGGATAGGGGCTTTCATAGCCCTCAACCCTCAGACCATCACATCATCTGCCCAAACCTACCTATAATTAGATAGGGAAAATGAGCAAACAACAAAAATAGCACCTAAATCTAAAGAATTTTTATGGAGACAAAGAGCAAAATACAGACACAGAAGGGAATAGTGAAAGCAAACACATGCAAAGTCCAAAAGAAAAATATGGATTGGAAACAGAATCTGAAAGAACTCAAAAAAGACTTAAAAACAATTAAGAGAGGCAGAGGAAAAGTGGGAAAGAGAAATGAAATTGATGTAAGAAGAAATAGGCTCATTGAAAAAGGAGAACAAAATACTGACAGAAAAAAATCAGGTCTTAAAAATCATAATTGACCATTTAAAAGCTAATGATTTCATGAGAAATCAAGAAACAATAAAGCAGAATCAAAGGAATGAGAAAACATGAAATATCTTATTGATAAAACAACTGACCTAGAAAATAAAAGGTCTAGGAGAGACAATTTGAGAATTATGTGTGGAGATCTCTTTATCATCTCTGATAATCTGATGACAGTTTAGTTGATAAGGAAATAAGGACAGGACAAGGGAAATGTCTTTTACTTCATGCTTCCAGCTCTGGCTCCAGGAGCATGGAGTTTATTATATATATTTCAAGACTCATTTCACACAAAAGAAACCCCCCAAAACTTTGCAGATGCGCAGAAGTTACAAATTATGTCACATCAAAACACAAAACATTGGCTTCAGAATAGACCAAGGCCAAGGCTGAATTTTGACTAGGTTCTTATCAGAAATCCAAGTTGGGGAGTATCTTGGCCTTACTATAACAGGCAGCAGCATTCCTTGCTGTGTTAACAGTGTTAACCCTTTAAATTCAGGTTTGATAGGAACTTAAAGCTTTTCAGTAAGGCCATAATACTTTTCAAGAAGAAATCACAAGGATCACAAAAGGGGTCAAAAGAGGAGTCTCAGATTTTTATCTATTCTCTTATTGGCTTCCCACATATTCTCCCTTTTCTTTTAAATTGAAAAGGGCATCCACCTGTTGGGCTGTGTGAATTTCTCTTATGAGGGCCAAGGGAAACTTTTAAGTTACACAAATTTGGGGATGAAAAGAAAAGAGGACAAAAACAATGATCCAATGATTGCTAGGCGCATTGACAAAAAGCCAATTAGGGGGCAGTCCCCTTTGGCACAAGAGTGTACATTTAAAACAAATGCATTCAATTCCCCATAGTTCAAGCAACTGCACCCCAAAGTTCATTTTGGATCTTCTTGATGCAGTGTAGGTCTCTGCAGGCATCTTCATAGTATCTTCTTTCAAACAGGTTCATCGTCTGGATTCTGGGGAGGTGGCAAATTCTTATCCTGAAATTACTCTCAAAAGAATTTAAACTTTATATTATAGATTATAGATCATACATTCTCTTCTAAAGAGGGTTAAGGCAAACATCCAGATCAGTTAAGGATACATGGCTGAGTTTTGGAGTTGTGTGAATCAATTGTCAAAAGAAATTTAAAAAAATTTAAAAATCCAAAGAAAATAGAGAAAAAAAATAAGTTGTGAATGAGATGTAAAATATCAAAGTCTTATGTGCAAAAATGTAGGAAAAATTAAACTTATAGCAGGTCCTTGTATCAAGGCCCAAGTAAAGTGATTTAAGCAATGGTGCAATTACCCATTTAGAAGCCAGGACTATAGAAAGTTACCACACTTATAAGAGAAAGAAAAGGACCAAATTTTTTGTGAGAAAGGGAAGTGTCTTTTCCTGGTCTGATTTGCCTGCACTTGAGCCAGGATGATGGCCAATCTTTGGTACTTAACTAGGATGAAGCTCAAGGAAGTCCAGCCTCTAACATATGTCAGAAAAGCTGCAACCCTGAACCCAGTCGCTAAGTTTAAGTCCTTCAGTATTGGCATGAGAAAGTTTTGTCAATCCTTCTTGGATTAGTATGATCTTTTTTGACCTTGTGGTGCTAGGCATTGTGCAGTTTCTCACCAATCCCATTGGACTGGGTGGTCTCCTTAACCTTGTGGCTCTTTTGTTCCCTTCTCCTAGAATCAGACAGAATCATTAATTATAGTCTCATAATATTTACCAATTCGTGGCAGGTTTCCATAGACTTAAGGCTTTGTGGGTATGTTTTAATATTAAAATTATATTACTGTGAAATCAAAAAGGATTAACATTGATTTTATGTACTTCAAGTACAAAAAATGAGAAAAAGGGAAAAAGTCAATTACTCTATAAGAAAACAAAAGGAAAAACAATAAGAAAACCAAAAATTCAGGGAAAAATACAATGTTTTTAAGTAAAAAAAGTGTTTTAAAATTCAAAATTATATACATAGTTTAGACTTAGTGAAATGTCTTTCACCCAAAACTCAGATCCATTTCCTGTATGAATAAAACAAAACCTTGATCCCCATATTATAATTATGGGGTATTATTTGTTTCTTCGTATCTGTAATTAGCTATTCCAATTGATGGTCAGAAATTAGACAAATAAATTAATGTACAAGAGATTCAAACTAACTTTCATTGAAACAACACTTGGGATGGGTACAGTTTCTTTAGTAAACAATGGAACATATTGGCTTGCTTTACATATTCAAATTTCTGGGGCTTCAATTATTATGTTACTTTGCTTTGAATATGGCAAAAGGAGGGAAGGGAGTATAATATTGTTTGACTTGAGGTAAGAGTCAAGGATTATTTATCAATGATATCTTTCTTTTGAATGGTGAATCCAAATCAATAATCCATAAATGAGTAATATCAGTTGTAAATCCAATGACTTTTACCTTAAATAGTAATTGTTACCAATAGCATTTGAAAGTTTTCCAAGATTTACATACCCAATGAAAAATTATAATGTTACAAAATATGATAAACAAATTTTCTTTTTCAATAATTTCTCAATGAATAAATTATCTAGTAATTCTTTTCTGTAATATAGAAAAGAGTGAACAACTTTGCTTGGAATTAAGTTTTCATCAATGTTATCTTGAATAGAGAGGGTTAAGGCAGGGGCTGGTTATTCTCTTAATTTATTGAAATAGTCAGTTTACTTTAAACTTTTAGTTCATAATACCAATCATATATTATTGTAAATAGACATGATCAATTTTTAACAAATAGCTTTTACACATAGCTTACATTTGAACATGTGGTTTCAGTTTTCACAAAGTAAAGTACATGTTTTGATAACATTCAATAACAATTTTGTTAAAACCCAATATTTGTATCAGCGTTGTTTGCAAAATTATTGTCCACATAACCTCAAAATTCAATGAGACTGCTAATTACCCCTTTAAGTTCTAAATTTATTGTAAGGAAGGAGTTAATAAGTTTGTTAGAAGTTCTAAGTTTTTAAAAGTAAGGAAAATTCCTTTTTTCTGTAGTAGTTTTTTTTTTTTTTTTTTTTTTTTTATCCTCTGACTAAATGATTGTACTTGTAAGATTTATATGTTTTGATCTTGATACAAAATTACTCTTCAAAGGTTATTGATTTTAAAACTTCAAAATTTTCAACCAGGTACCTTAGAATATTCTTACTTTTACAAATAATAGTCTTATTTCAGGTAGTTTATGATTATTGAGATGATCAATATTTCTATTTAAATGCATTCTTCAATTACACTGTTATAATATTGAGAAATTTGTTAATTAGTTATTATTGCATCAACATCACTACAAAGTAAAAGATATTATGATAATATTAATGCCATCACAATCAAGTACATATTAACAATGATATCAAATTATTATGAGGGTTCTGCGTTTTGTTATAATTGTACATTCTGGATTTGAATATATTACTACAAATCACAAATATTATGAGAATACAATCAATTCAATTAACCTTTAAATACAAGTGAAATAGTGAACATAGGAGACATAATTTGACTAGGATCTAGTAACTTAAAGCATAAATTTAAGTTGTCACAATAATTATTATTGCATTTTCTAATATTATTTGAAATAGAGATGACTACTTAAGCTGAACCAGATTTCTGAAAGTTACAAAATTAACATTAGCTTCTTACTAATTGTTTCACTTTACTGAGTTTGAGTTAGTAAAAATTGTTGCTGAAAATATTTATAGTTAGAGACTCTCCCTCCTATATGTAGAAGGGGTTAAATTATTTTTGAAACATGTCCAAGGCTGCAGCCGCTTTTCAAGCTGCTGTGCTCTTTAACTCTTTAGTTACTGCATTTATAAAATTTGCCTCATTATTTTAAAACCTTGATGATTTATCACTTCCAGATGAATATTAATTTAAACTTCACTATTTCCAAATTATCCTTGATTAAAACTTCTTAACAAGGTTTCCTACATATACCAGTTATTCTTTCAGACCTCTGCTTAAAAAAGAATAAAACCTGTAGCCTGGCTTTTCCATACCTTAGGACAAATCTACATACCTGATTAAATATTTCTTTTAAATCATGAACTAGTATCCTTATATAATTTGCACTTATCATTTGCAATCCTCAAATTCAGTTTGATAAGCATTTTTGGCAAATTTGATTATTTTAATCCATATTTTACACACTGCAAGTCTTAATAGATAAGTTCTTCAATATAAAGTTTGTGCATATTTAAAATTAACTGAAATTCCATTTTCTAACTGGTAGTCAATAGATTTATACTTTACCATCAGTATCTATTCAAATTCTTAGCAAACATGTATCCTAATGAATTAGAGAAAGGGCTGTGAATTTTGAGAAAAAGGAGCTATATTTTTTGACTTTCCAAAATTATTTCTTGCTAAACTGAGGCAGCATGGATGATCCAATTTTGGCTTAAAATTTTCTCATGAATCATTTTCTGATTAAAGGGGTCTAATTACAAAATCATATTGTTTTAATAATTTATAAATTAAGATTTTCACTAACATCAGTGTAATTAATAGTAGATTAAACTTGTGGCAGTCCAAAAAGTTTTTACCACTCTCAGTTAAGCATTTAGGTGAACTGATGATTCTGATTAGCTAAAAAAGTTTTAAATTGCACTTCTGTACCTCAGTACACCGTTCAGAATCATTGCTTTTTCTGTCTGAATAAATTTTTTTTCTTAGATTGCATTTCGAATCCTTGGTAAATTTGATTAAATATACATCTTAATATTTAACCTGTTGATATAATTTGGTGGTGGGATCAAATCTGTCCCCTGTTATTGTCTTATGATTTCTTTGTTCCCTTTCTTATGGCCAGTAAGAAATGGAAGAAGAAATGTAGACAAATTATCTTGTTGATTCTCGCCTTAATGAGAGCAGAGAATATGATTTCTTTTAATCAATTAAATTCTTTTAGAGTTTAAGACACTCAGAAATCCATTAGAGATGTTATTTTTCTGAATTTCTCAAACTCCTCTGTCTGTCTTTCCCATTCCTCCGGAACGAATGAGAAAGAGATTTATTTTCTTCAAAATTCCATTGTGATCACAGACAAACACAACAATAAAACTTAAGATTCAAATTGATCAGAGACACATAGACACAACATATAGACACACAGACTGATCAAGGACATATTTCCCGGGCATCTCAAGCATACTCTAACAAATATAAGACATCCTATCAAAGATCAATAAATCACATCTTATGTGGCTAAAGAAATCTGGAGAAAAAAGAAAGTTTATTATTCAGAAAATTGATTAACTCTAGCAAGGAACTGGCTAAACTAGGATGAATTCTTGGGTTAAATTTAGTCATTGGTCGGGCTGGTAGTTGGCCTCCTTTCCATCTTCCCTGAAATCTCTTATCAGGTAATCTGTAACCATTTCGATGGAATTTGGAATTACAGCTTTTCCTCCAGTGGTAACCTTTCTCACATCTGGGACACAAAGAGTTAGGGGCATTGGAACAAGAGCCTTTTACAGCCTTTGAGCCCTTAATCATTTCAGAATATGTTTTTCCTTTCAGGGCCGCTGCGATGACTATACCCTGCATATATGCTGGAGTAAAGTCCTCACAAGCTTTCACATAGTCACTAATAGTCCCAGATTCTTTAACATTTTGAAGCATGCTCTGACACATATTATTGGCATTGTCATAGGCAAACTTTCTGACCATTATCTGAGTTGAGTATTCATCATTTGTATATTTTTTTACCTCCTGATTTAATCTTTTTATAAATTCTGTATATATTTCCTCTGGGCCTTGTCTAATCTCAGCCAAACCTGTGGACAGTTTCTTAGTTGCTGGGACCCTTTTCCATGCCTCCAAGGCACACTTTGTACACTGAATTAGAGCTTCTCTAGGTAAATTAATCTGATCAGCATGTAATTCCCATTCATCTATTCCAAGTAACATTTCTTTAGTAACTCTGATGCCCTGTTTCTTATTAATGGCTGCCTTCTGTTTTGCCAATTCATCAAATTCTGATTTCCAAAAGAGGTAGTCCCCTGCAGCAAGGGAATATTTTGAGGTCTGAATCCAATCAAAGGGGGTCATCCAAATTGTCCCCAAAGTTTCCACCAAATTTAAAGTGTATGGAGAAGCAGGACCATATGAAGCACAAGCTGTTTTAATTTCTTTTAACACTTTGTAGGGAAGAGGCTCCCATGTAGGAGCTACTTCTTCATCATCATCCAATTCATCTGCTCTAAAAATAACTGGGAAACAGAATGACATGTCTCCATCCTTTCGAGCATTTTTTAGGGCTCCTTTAAACCCTATATTCGGGGGTTGTAGCTGCAGAGTTGGAGCTTCAAGCGGCAGAGGCTCCTCTGCTTTTATCTCTCTTTCCTCTTTTGAAGAGAGGTTTTTAGGTGGGGGAAGGTCTCCTGCTAGTGACTTTTTCAATAGAATTTTAAAGCTCTGTTTTGATTTACTATGAGCTTTTTCCTCCTCCTCTGATTCTAACACTGAAACCTTAAAGATATCATTCTCTTCATTCTGACCAGATAACAAAGTTGTTTTTTCAGTAGCTGATGAAATTTTTTCTGACATTTGTTCTGATCCGTGCTCAGTATAATAATTTTTCAAATTATTGCCAACTTTTTGCCAGAATTCTAAGGGAATTGGGTTACAATTTTGAATAAGATCAAGAAATTTAGTGAGGTGTTCTTTACTAACTTTTATTCCCCATTTTCTGAGGATGTGCTTATTATATCAATTAAAAGAATTCTTTCCTTTGATTCACTGTGTCCCATCCTGTTAATCTATTCTTTTACTTCTAATGTCTTCCCTTAAGGGGAGAGTTCTGAAAACTCTGGATTTCTTGCCCTTCTTTGGGCAGAAACTAAACTGCAGTAATTTGGGAGTTGTCTGAGGGGGAGAGCAAATATTTACCTGAATCCAGTGATCCAAGGTACCTGTTCAGGCACCAATTGTGGAGATCTCTTTATCATCTCTGATAATCTGATGACAGTTTAGTTGATAAGGAAATAAGGGCAGGATAAGGGAAATGTCTTTTACTTCATGCTTCCAGCTCTGGCTCCAGGAGCATGGAGTTTATTATATATATATTTCAAGACTCATTTCACACAAAAGAACCCCCCCCAAAACTCTGTGCAGAAGTTACAAATTATGTCACATCAAAAAACTTTGCACAGAAGTTACAAATTATGTCACATCAAAACACAAAACATTGGCTTCAGAATAGACCAAGGCCAAGGCTGAATTTTGACTAGGTTCTTATCAGAAATCCAAGTTGGGGAGTATCTTGGCCTTAGCTATAACAGGCAGCAGCATTCCTTGCTGTGTTAACAGTGTTAACCCTTTAAATTCAGGTTTGATAGGAACTTAAAGCTTTTCAGTAAGGCCATAATACTTTTCAAGAAGAAATCACAAGGATCACAAAAGGGGTCAAAAGAGGAGTCTAAGATTTTTATCTATTCTCTTATTGGCTTCCCACAATTATGTGACTAACTGAAAGCCATGATCAAGAAAAAACCTTGGACATCTAAACAAAAAAATTTGAAGTCCAAACACAACACAAGAGAAGCCCAAAAAAGTAAATAAGAAAAAGAAAATTTAAGGGACTCATTAAGGTCAAAATGTTTATATATCTACATGGAAAGTGGATTTCTGTAATTCTCAAAAATTACTCTTCATAGTAAAGAAGATAGAAGGAATTTACTCAAAAAGAGGGTGGAGAAGTAAGTTGATTTTAATGATATGATATATATGATGATATGATGTATGTGTAAATGTTATGATATGGAACAATATGTATGTATATGATATGTACACATATGAATGATATGTAAAAAAATCAATCAAGGTTTGAAAGAGAGCACTTAGAGAAAAAAGAAGGGAGAGATACAGAGAGGGGAGGATAAGAGTGGTCACTGGCAATGCTTAAACTTTACTCTCTTTGTAACTGGTTCAGAGAGGGAAAAACAAATATACTCAGTGGGCTATAGAATTCTATTTTACCCTACAGAGTAGTAGAAGGGGAATAAGACAGAGAAAGGGAGAAGTAATTGGAGGGAAGGGAAAGTGGGGGAGTAACAAAAAGCAAATGATGAGGGGGATCAGAGTGAAAGAGAATAATAGAGCAGAATCTAAAGGGGATAATAAGATGGAGGGAAATACACAGTAATCATTAACTCTGAATGTGAATGGGATGAACTCACCCATAAAACAGAAGCAGATAGCAGAGTAGATTAAAAAACAGAATCCTACTATATACTGTTTATAAGAAACACATTTGAGGCAGGGTGACACATAAAGATTCAAGGTAAAAGGCTCGAGCAGAATTTATTATGAATCATCTAAAGTAAAAAAAAATCAGCAGTAGCAATCATGATATCATAAAAAACTAAAGTAGAAATTGATCTGATTAAAAGAGATGAGGAAGGAAATTACATTTTGCTAAAGGGTACTATAAACAATGAAATAATTACTAAACATTTATGCACCAAATGATATAGCATTTAGATTTCTAAAAGAAAAATGAAAGGAGTTCAAGGAGGAAATAAATAGTAAAATTTCCCTTGAGTACTGCTTTGGGGGATCTTAACCTTCCCCTTTCAGAACTAGATAAATCGAACCAAAAAATAAATAAGAAAGAAGTAAGGGAAGTGAATGAAATGCCAGAAAAATTAGATTTAATAGCTATTTGTAGAAAACTAAACAAGAATAAAAAGGAATATACCTTCTTCTCAGTAGTACATGATACATAGACAAAGATTAACCATGTACTAGGGCACAGAAATATTTCAAACAAATGCAGAAAAGCAAAAATAATAAATGGAACTTTTCCAGATCATAATGCAATAAAAATTATAATTAACAAGGGTCCATGGAAAGGTAAATTTAAAATTAATTGGAAACTAAATAATCTAACTCTTCAAAATTGGTGGGTCAAAAAGCCAATCACAGAAACAATTATAGACTTCATTAAAGAGAATGACAATGAGGAGATAGCATACCAAAATATATGGGATACAGACAAAGCTGTAATCTGGGGAAATTTTATATCTCTGAGTGCCTATAACAACAAAATCAAGAGGAAGGAGATCAATGAATTGGGCTTGCAACTTAAAAAAATTGGAAAAAAATTAAAAATTCCCTGATAAAAGCTATATTGGAAATCCTAAAAATTAAAGGAGAAAGTAATAAAATTGGAAGTAAAAGAACTATTGAACTAATAAATAAGACTAGGAGCTGGTACTTTGAAAAAACAAATAAAATAAAGTACTGGTTAATCTAATAAAAAAAGAAAGAAGAGAAGCAAATTAGCAGTATCAAAGATGAAAAGAGTGATCTCACTTCTAATGAAGAGGAAGTTAAGGTAATTGTTAAGAACTATTTTGCTTAATTACATGGCAATAAACATGATAATCTAGGTGAAATGGGTAAATGTTTACAAAAATATAACTTGCCTAGATTTTTAAATTTAATTTTATTTCTTTTTAAGTAATTAATTTACTTGATTAATTTAGAATATTTTTCCATGGTCATGTGATTCATATTCTTTCCCTTCTTTCTTCCCTACCCACTTACATAGCCAATGAGCAATTCTACTGGATTTTACATGTATCATTGATCAAAACCTATTTCCATATTATCAATATTTGTAACAGAGTAATCATTTAGAGTCTACATCCCCAATCACATCCCCATCAAACCATGTGATCAAGCAAATGTTTTTCTTCTGTGTTTCTATTCCCATAGTTCTTGATGTGGATAGTGTTCTTTCTTATAAGTTCCTCAGAATTGTCCTGGATCATTGCATTAAAATTGCCTAGATTAACAAAAGAGGAAATAGAATACTTAAATAATTCTATCTCAGAAAAAGAAATTGAAGAAGCCATCAAGGAACTTCCTAAGAAAAAATCCCCAGAGCCAGATGGATTCACAAATTCTATCAAGCATTTAAAGAACAACTAATCCCAATATTACACAAATTATCTGACAAAATAAGCAAAGTAGGAATCCTAACAACTTCTTTTTATGACATGAATAAAGGTATTGATTCCAAAGCCAGGCAGACCAAAAATTAATTAAGAAAATTATAGACCAATCTCCTTAATGAACACAAATGCAAAAATCTTAAATAAAATATTAGCAAAGAGACTACAGCATATTATCACAAGGATTATTTACTATGACCAGTTGGGGATGTACACCAGAAATGCAAGGCTGGTTTAATATTAAGAAAACCATCAGCATAATTGACAGTATCAATAATGAAACTAACAGAAAAAACATGATTATCTCAAAAGATAAATTTAGAAATAGATAAACTAGACAAAGCCTTTAACAAAAAAATACCCTTTCCTATTGTAAATATTAGAAAGCATAGGAATAAAAGGACCTTTCTTCAAAATAATAAGCAGTATTTATTTAAAACCATCAGCAAGAATCATTCACAATGTGGATAAATTAGAAGCCTTTCCAATAAGATCAGGAATGAAGCAAGGATGCCCTTTATTACCACTATTATTTAGTAATGTACTAGAAATGCTAGCTTTACAAATTAGAGGAGAAAAAGAAATTGAAAGAATTAAAGTAGACAATGAGGAAACTAAACTATCACTCTTTTAGGATTATATGAAGCTATATTTAGAGAATCCTAAAAAATCAACCAAAAAGCATGTTGAAATAATTAATAACTTTAGGAAAGTTGCAGGATACAAAATAAACCCACATAAATCATTAGCATTTCTCTATATTTCAAAAAAATCAACAGCAAGAGTTAGAAAGAGAAACTCCATTTAAAATCACTCTCAACAATATAAAATAGCTGGGAATCTATTTGCCAAGACAAATACAGGAATTATAAGAACACAATTACAAAACACTTTTCACACAAATAAAATTAGACCTAAACAACTGGAAAAATTTTAATTGCTCATGGGTAGGCTGACCTAATATAATAAAAATTACAATCCTACCTAAATTAATTTACTTATTCAATGCCATATATACCAAACTAACAAAAAACTATTTTATAAAACTAGGAAAAACAATAACAAAATTCATCTGGAAGAACAAAAGGTCGAGAATATAAAGGGAATTAATGAAAAAAAAATGTGAAGGATGGTGGTCTAGCAGTACCAGATCTTAAACTATACTACAAATCAGTAATCATCAAAATAGTTTGTTACTAGCTAAGAAATAGAAGGGTGAATCAATTGAATAGACTAAGGGTAAATGTCCTCAGCAATCTAGTGTTTGATAAACCCAATTTTCAGGATAAGAACTCACTATTTGACAAAAACTTCTGGGAAAATAGGGCAAAAATTAGATATATATATCAACATCTCACACCCTACACCAAGATAAGGTCAAAATGGGTATATGCTTTTTAAAATAAATTTATTTTAGTGTGTCTCCTTTAATAGTCATCATCATCTCTGGTTACAGGCAATTGCCCTCAAGGTTGACTGACTGGCACTGTAATCAAAGGAAGGATCAGACTCAATCTTTCAATGGCTTGGGGCATAGAGTGAAAATGCACATATTTAGCATCTGAGAGGTCTGTGGCCCACAGTGGGGGAAAGGGAGATAAGACAGTGAGATGGCATGAAGCTTGGACAGAGGCAGAAGGAAGGGAAGAACATAGTATTCTCGTTGGTAGAGGTAGTTGCTCTGGGTCTGTGGTCAGTGTGGGTGGGAGGTGGGCTGAGACCCTCCCTCACACATGGTACAGGTTGTGACTGCAGCAGTTCCAATCCACCAGCTCACTGCTATGAAACCACAGGCTGATCTCTCTCTGGACCACTTTCACAGAGTCACTGGCATGGACAACATTCCTGCTGATGTGAACACTGAAATCTACTCCGATGGTCCCAGGGGCAGCATCTGCTGAGTCAGTGTCTCCTACCATGTTCCTAGAGGTATAGACCACATTGTACCCTTCCCAGACCATAGCAACCACAGGACCAGAGCTTATATATTTGATTAAGTTTGGATAGAAGGGCTTCTTCTTCAGGTCATAGTAATGTTCAGGAAGGACTTTTTCTGGGGCCTGTAGTAGTTTCATGCCCACTAGCTTGAACCCTCATCTCTTCAAGTGCCTAATGACATCTCCAACCAGCCTTCACTGAACACCATCTGGCTTTACTACAATTAGTGCCTGTTCCTGGGTTCTAATAAGTCTGTAGTGGAGCATAATAGAGCCAGGCATTCCTTGGTGAGGCAGGGATAGGAGTAGCTGCTTCATTCTTGGGATGTGGCTGGTGCATTGCACAAGCCTGAGGACCAAGAAGCTCTACAGTGCGCAGTGTGGGAAGAAGCCCCCTTACCCTAAGCCCTGGGGCTGCTGGGCTGCTCGCCCTTAGCCTGGCAGGTTCCCCAAGTAATGCGCATCTATGAGCAAGGGACGAACAGGGACCAGGGTGGGTCAGGTACTTGAGTATATGCTTTAAACATAAAGAGTAATATGAGTAGGAGAATTTATCTGCCAGATCAATGATGAAGGGAAGAGTTTAAGACCAAACAAGAGACAGAGATAAGATGTACATTGAATAACTTTGATTATATTAAATTGAAGATTTTATACAAATAAAACCAATGCAACCAAGATTAGAAGGGAAGTAACAAACTTGGAAAGAATTTTTATAACAAATTTCCTTGATAAAGATCTAATTTCTCAAATATATAAGGAGCTAAGTCAAATTTATAAGAAACTGAATCATTCATCAATTGATAAATGATCAAATGATCAAATAGGCAGTTTTCAGATGGAAAAAACAAAACTTTTAGTAATCATGTGAAAAATGTCTGAAATCCCTCTTGATTAGAGAAATGAAAATTTAAAACAAAATCAAAGTATCATCTTACACCTAGCAGACTGGCCAATATGACAGTAAAGGAAAATAATAAATGTTGGACTGGATATGACAAAATTGGGACACTCATGCATTGCTACTGGAGTTGTGAATTGATGTAACCATTCTAGAAGGCAATTTGGAATAATGCCAAAAGGGCTTTAAAAGAATATACCTTTTGATCTGTATTCCAAAGATTTTTTTTAAAGGATCTGTTGTGCAAAGCTATTTATAGTTGCTCTTATAGAGGGATGTCCCTCAATTGAGGAATGGCTGAACAAATTGTGGTATATGATGGTGATGGAACACTATTGTGCTATAAGAAATGATGAACAGGATGATATCTGAAAGACCTGGAAAGATCTATGTGAACTGATGCAGAGTGAAATAAGTAGAACAAGAAGAACATTATATATAGTAACTGAAATATTGTGGGATAATCAAATGTGCTAGACTTTGCTACTAACACCAATACAATGATCCAGGACAATTCCGAGGGACTTATGAAAAAGAATGCTATCCACCTCTAGAGAAAGAACTGTTGGAATAGAAATGCAGATGAAAATATATGATTTATCACTTGTTTATCTTGGTATATGATTTGGAGTTTTGGTTTTATAAGATTACTATCTTAAAAAATGAATAATATGGGAAATATATTTAGAGTGATTATATATAACCCAGTGGAATTACTTGTCAACTCTGGGAAATGGGAAGGGAAGAGGAGAAGGAGGCAACATGAATCATATAACTGGAAAATTTATGTATAAATTTGTTATTGGAATAAAATAAAGATAAAAACATTTAAATATGTGTTGGTTAGGATGTGGAAAAAATGGAGACACTAATACATTGTTGGCAGGACTCTGAACTGATCCACACCATTTTGGAAAGCAATCTAGAATTATACTCAAAGAATTATAAGTATGTATATCTTTTGACCCAGCAATACCACTATCAAAGTTGTTTTCTAAGGTGATCAGGTAAAAAGTAAAAGGAATTATATGTTCTAAAATATTTATAGTAACTCTTTTTGTGGCGGCACAGAATTGGAAACTAAAGGGTTGCTCATTAATTGAGGAATGATCAATGTAGTATCTGATTTCAATGGTACTATTTTGCCATAAGAAATAATGCACAAAAAAACAAACAACCTTGGAAAGACTTTTATGAAGTGATGCAAAATGAGAACCAGAAGAATGCTGTACACAGTAACAACAATAATGTGTGATTAGCTGTAAATAACTTAACTGTTATCAACAGGACAAGGATCCAAGACAACTGAAACAGACTTAAAAGAAAAAGGGATAACCAACACCACACAAAGAACCAAATCCAAATGCAAATTAAAACATACTATTCTTCACTTTATTTTTTCATGAATTTTTCTCTAAGGTAAGCAATATGTATCTTGTTTTACAATATGACAAACAGAAAAATGTGTATTATATGCCAATATATGTACAACCTATATTATATTACCTGCCTTCTTAGGGAGGGAGGAAAAGGTGGGAAGAGACAGGAAAAAGGGTGATGAGAACAATTTTGGAGTAAAGGAAATGTTAGAATTTGTTTAATTATATTGTTATGTTATATATTGTTATAAATTTAAAAAACAAAAAAAGAACCAAAAAAAGAAATGACAAACAGGATGAGTTAAAAATGGAAAACTTTATATAAACTGATACAAAGTGAGCAGAACCAGGAGAATATTGTACACAGTCACAAAATTCTTAGATGATGATCAACTTCTGAAGAAATCAGTTATTCAAGGTTCCAAGAGAACCTCAAGGGACTCATTTGATTTTTCATTGTGATTTTTTTGTTTTATATGACTTTTCTTTCACAATGTGACCAATATGGAAATATGTTTTACATGATTGCACATGTCTAAACTAGATCAAATTGCTTACCTTCTTAGGGAGGAATGAGAGGAGGGGAAGGAGAGAATTTAGAACTCAAAATTTTAGAAAATGAGAAAACAAATGTTAAAAATTATTTTTCACATAATTGGGAAATAATAGTTATATTTAAAAAAGATATCTCTCTACCCAGAGAAGTGTTCTTTTATGAGTTCTTTCCATTCTTTCCAAGATTTTTATCTTCCTTTTCTACTTCGCTAATTTTCTCTTCTTTCTCAGACACTTAGAGGAGTTATTTTTCCCTCATCATTTGCCATTGATATGATAGGATACATCTCCCCTTTCTCTCTTTATTCTTCCTCCTCTCTTACTTTTTAGGTTCTCTCTCATTTTTTCAGTTTAGTACTATAAAAACACTGATTCACCTATGGGCAGGGTATTTTAAGGTTTACTATACTGGTAGTTCAAGCCTGTTCCTTCACAATTATCACTTCTTTGATTGAAATTTCCCCTGACTTCATTGTGTACTTTTAGAAAAATGACTTGATTTTCTCACTATTATTTTTGTTGTTTTAGAATCATAGCTTATCTTTCTGGTTTTTTCTCTTTTTAGGAAGTAATTTATTTTCTTATTTGTGCCTTCCTTGGAAGGATTAATTATCTTTTGTTTCATTTGTCTGAGTTATTTGCAAAGACAGTTAGCTGATCACAAGATTTTCTTAATTTTTTTAAGAATATGTCAATCTTTTATTTTGTTATATATTCACTTTTCACTAATAATTAGGCCTAAGTATATATTACTTTGTTACCTTTAGAGTTATTTAGCCCTGTAGAACTCATTATTCCATTCCTTCCTGTGGTGTCTGGTGGGTAAAGAAGAATCTTATATTATACTTCTCTTTATACTTGAAGGTCTTTCTTTCAGAATCTGTTGCTTGTTGTTGGAATTGCTAAGTAACCATTACATGTCTTGAAATTTACAGCATAGTTTGTTTTTTGGCAGTGTTGGGGTAAAGGGAGAAAGAGATGATCTGCAGATCCTTTCAATTGGTAATTTATTTTCTGCATTTGGAGTTCTAAGCAGATTTTTGTATTATTTCTGGCATTATGGTGTTCAAGACTTTTGAACTGTTATGTTAAAGGAAAGCTTTGATTATATTAGGATTAAAATAGTTTTTGGGATAATTTTGGGATTTAGTGGTTAATGACAGAATGAAGATCCTGTCTGAGTAATTTGGAAGCCTAGTTGGAATCTTGAGGCAGAATTCCTGGTGAGGGGTTCTGAGAATTCTGGGAAGCTGGAAGGTGGTTGGTTTTCCAATTGTAAAACTCTCTCTGGGAATTCACCTTCACTCGGAGAGGTTGGTTGGTTCCTGCTCTCTAGAGTTACTCTGGAAAACTAGGAAAACCGTACTGGCAGTTAAGAGTGGAAGCAGATTGGAGTTTAGGAGTTAAGTTGATGAAGAAGGCCAGAAGAGAAGAAGGAAAGAGAGACTGTTTGTCATCTGTGTGGTTCCAGAGTGGAGGCAGGCTTTTGAGGCCTGCTAGGTCCAGAAACCTGACTAAGCCCAGGAAGAATTGAAAAGTGGAGAAGTGAGCTGAAATAATCAAAAGAGATAGTTACTTAAGATATATTAAAAGATTTTGGGGTTTTAGTGATAGATTTAAGGAGATCAGGAAAGGCCTGGACCCCAGGCAGAAGAAACTCCATGAGGAATCTTAGTTTGGGAGTGGGATAAGTTAGAACTCCCTTAGATTTAGGGATCCTATCCTCAACCTCTTTGTTACCATCCTTACCTATCCTTAAACCTTTTAAACCTTATTATATAGAGGTTTTTGTTTTCTTAAAACTGTCTCCAAACCATTCACTTAGTTATCCTTGCCTAGGCCCAAAACCAGTTACATTGAGCCTCAGCTCACAATAGCTCAAATTCAACTGTCAGTCAGCTATTCTTTTACTAATAACAACAGAGATTATAAAGAAGATACAGTATATCCCATTTTCATACCTTAAAGTTTATATTTTACAGTTCTTTAGTTGTCTACAAATCCCTTTTTCAAGATTAATGTGTTTTGTTTGCATAGTACTTATATTTTTTCACATTATAGCTTTCTTCTTTTCTTTGTTCATATTGTCTTTCCCTTTTGTCTTCCCAATCTATTGCTCTTTCTCTTTTTTCCCCCCTTTGGAGAAATTCACCTTAGTATTTTGAATTTTCTGTTTTGCCTATTATTTCTGCTATGTAGGTCATAAATTCTGCTCTCACAACTTTTCTTTCTTTCTTTTTCCTTCCTTCCTTCCTTCCTTCCTTCCTTCCTTCCTTCCTTCCTTCCTTCCTTCCTTCCTGTCTTCCTTCCTGTCTTTCTTTCTTTCTTTCTTTCTTTCTTTCTTTCTTTCTTTCTTTCTTTCTTTCTTTCTTTCTTTCTTTCTTTCTTTCTTTCTTTCTTTCTTTCTT
>NC_058131.1:445330072-445387284 GCF_016433145.1 Gracilinanus agilis | reverse complement strand
TGTGGAACTGATATTTGGTGGATCATGTCTTCAAGAGAGAGATTGGGGGCAATATCTCTATTAAGGGATACTGATCACAAGCAATTTGAACTTAAAAATGATCTCCCCTAGAATAACAATATGTGGGGGAATTAATAAATAACATTTTTAAACTGGCACCTTTTTTTCTGAATCAGCAGCCACTAGTTCCAACCTCCTATTTCCCCTCCTATCAAGAATCCTTTGGAGAAGGCACTAATTCTGATTCTCATACAAGGTAGAACACAGAGTAATCAATCTCCACCAATGAAGAGATTTTTATGCAAGTGGCTTTGAACTAAGAGTTTTAAAACATTCATTTAGAAGGATAAAAGATTATCCAGGAAAGTTATAAGAAGGTACAAGTGAATGAATGGGGAATTGCACTTCCATAACTTTAATTTTTTAAGACATTAATCATCAGAACCATTTGGTGCTAGTTGTAAGAGTAGGAGAGATCCATGAAACAGACTAGGCAAAGAATGTAAAACTGAGCTCAACAACCTGGAGTTTGATTAACTTAAAATCTTAAATTAATTATCTAGGATCAAGTCTAACCATTCTTCCCTAACCTCTCTACTAACTTCCAATCTGGCATTTCCAGTTGCCTTTCAGACATTTTGAACTGGAGTCCATTCAACAAAATAAAATTTATTATATTTCCCCCTAAACCCTCCACTCCCCCAAACCCCCACCATCTTCCCTATTACTGTTAAGGGTAACACCATTCTCCCAGTCATTCAGATGTGCAACCTAAGTGTCACCCTCATTAGCTCAAATGCCATCATTCACTCTATTGTTAAGGCCTGCTGATTTCACTTTTGAAACATTTTCTCAAATATGCTCCCTTCTTTTTTCTGATACTACCATGACTCCAATCATAGACTCATCAACTGGACTATTTCAAAAGCCTATTGGTGGGTCTGCTTGCATCAAATCTATTAAAATGATTTTCCTCAAGCATATCCATATCACGCTCATGCTTAATAAAACTCCAATGACTCCCTATAACCTCTATGGATAAATATAAAATCTTTTGTTTGGTATTCAAAGTCTTTATAATCTATTCCCCATCATTTTTCAGTCTTTTTACACTTATTCCTTACCATGTATTCTTACATTCAATGAAAATGGCCTTTTTGTCTAATAAGACACCATTTCTCAGTTACAAGCATCTTTCTCTGGCTGTCGACCTTAACCTGAAATGCTCTCCTTCTCCACCTACTGGCTTACTTGGCTTACTTCAAGTCCCAACTAAAATTCCATTTTCTAAAGGAATCCTTTCCTAACCCCTCTTAATTCTAATTCCTTTCCTTTCTTACTTCCTATTTTTCCTATACCATCCATTTCATTAAAATGAGGCTACAAAATGTATAAAAATCTAGGAATAGGGGGCAGGTAGGTTGTTCAGTGGATAGAGAACCAGGCCTACAGACAGGATGTCTTGGGTTCAGATCTGAACTGAACCTAGCTACATGACCCTGGGCAAGTCACTTAACCTCATTTGCCTTGCCCTTACCTCTCTACTGCCTTGAAACCCATACTTGGTATTGATTCTACGACAGAAGGTAAGGGATTAAAAATAAAAAAATTTAAATACCCAAGAGTCCAACAGCCAAGTGATATATAGGAATTACATGAATATAACTACAAAATATTCTTTATGTAAATAAAGAAAAAAGGATCAGAGAAATATTATTTATGGTTATGTTAACATAATAATTAAAATGACAATATAAGGAGCAGCTGTGTAGCTCAATAGATTGAGAGCCAGGCCTAGAAATGGGAGGTCCTAGGTTCAAATATGGCCTCAGACACTTCCTAGCTGTGTGACCCTGGGCAAGTCACTTAACCATCATTGCCTACCCCCTACTGCTCTTCTGCCTTGGATCCAATACACAGTACTGATACTAAGACAGAAGGCAAGAGTTTCTAAAAGAAAAAATGGCAATACTATCCAAATTAATTTATAGATTTAGTGCATCAAAGATCTATATTGTAGAATTTAGAAAAAATTATTTAAAAATTCTTCTGGGGAAACAAAAATTCCAAGAATAATTAAGGGAAATAATTAAAAAAAATGAGGAGACTTAGTAGCACTAGATATCAAACCATATTTTAAAAAACAACAACCATAAAATTAAAACAACTTGGTATTAGATTAAAAAAACTATATTAGTCAATGGTACAGGCTAGGTAATTATGACCTGGAAGCAACTGAATATATTTACATAATATTAAATAAACACAGGAACATCAAAAGCTGTGATATTTTCCTATTTGACAAAAAGTTTTGGAAAACTGGAAAGCAGTTTGACAGAAATTAGGTTTAGACCAACATCTCAAATAATAAACCATAATAAGCTCTGGATGAATTCATAACCTAAACATAAGAAATAATTCATAACCTAAACATAAGAAATAACATAAGAGAGGAATGAAAAGAAATACTTTAAAGAACTATAGATAGGAGGAAAGTTGTTGACCAAATAAAAGACTGAGATTATCATATAAAAATGGACAATTTTGATTTTATAAAATTGAAAATCTTTTCCACAAAGAAAATCAATGCAGTTATAAATAAGGAGAATGGTTAACTGGTTAAAACTTCTGCAGGAAATTTCTCTGATAAAAGTCTTATGTTCAAGATATATAGAGAACTGACATATATATATATATATATATATATATATATATACTAAACTACAGATAAATGGTGTGTAATTTGAATCTTTTACCCTAAAAACTATGAACCCTAGAAAAACTACAGTTCCCAGGACCCTAATTACTTCCTTTTGTTACGCGCTGACGTAGATAGGATATAAATTGGATGTAGTTCCATCTCTCTGATTCTTTCCTTTGTGCAGGTGGAAAATTTGCCACACCTGAGCTACATTCCCAGCATCCTTTTAAGTACATCCTCATTTGACATACAGGGGCTTGGTAGAAAATTTGCCACATCTTCCTGTGGCAGTTTTGGTGGAGTGGAGATTTTTTAGCAGGTAGAAAAACTTAGTCATGTGGTTCTATTTTGTCAGATAACAAACTTTATAAAAATAATATTTAAAGTATTGGACATTAATTTAAATCTTACAATGGTCAAAATGCATGAATATATAAATTTTCAAAAGAAGGACTGTAAGCTATCACAAGCATGTGACTGAACAAGAATTATCACCGTGATGTAGAAACATGGATCAAATAACTAGTAATATTAATAAGTATTACAGTGTACACTATATATAAGTACAGTGCAAATTAAAACAACATATGGCAACATATTTTTACTGAATGTATTTAGGAAAAGCTTTTCTTTCTTTAAAATTATATAGCCTCATTGATTTAATCTCTCCAATCCTTTATTTACATTTGGGAACAACATGCATGTGATCTAAGAAAAATTTGAGAAGTTAAAAGTAGAATTGTTGGAGGGCATGTGAGAAGATATACAAATTCCTATAGAGTTGGTCCATCTATTCTTATAAGTAATTTGGATTTATATCCCCCAAATCATTAAACTTTGATTCCATAATATTACTATTAGCCATCTAAAACCCTAAGAGATGAAAAGAGAAAGGGAAGGACTCTTTGTGTACAAAAATATTTACAGTAGTATTATTTGTTGTGGGAAAAAATGGAACCAAAGTTCAAGTTCTTCAATTGCTGAATAAATTATGATATATGTTAAAAGGGGTGGGGGATTGTTTCCCACTTTCATCCCCTGTTTCAACTGATCTGGTCAAAAGATATAATCATAAACGATGAGGTTAACAACGTATCAATACCCTGTGCTCCCTTTAGGAACTGTGGACATCTTTTCTCTAGCAGAATTAGAGAGAACCTGGAAATTGAATAAGCAGATAAATTAGCAATGTCTTTAGAGCTTTAAATAGCAAGTTCTGTTCCAGAAGTCTGAGAGTTGTAGAAAGTCAAATAAAGAGATTATGTGTAATGAATACAGAGAAGGTAGAAAGAACTATTTATACAAAAGCGGAATGAAGTAAAAAGAAAAAAAAAACCTGCGCAATGATAATTGAAATGGAAAGCATAACTACACACACACAAAATCAGAAGCCAATGTAGCAAAATTATAAGGAACAAGCACTACTCAAAACAAAATATTAGAGGTCATCAGCTAACTCCTTTGGAGAGGAGAGAGATATTGCACATATTTTCAGACTTTTTCAATGTATTGATCAGTTTTGCTGATTTTTCCTCTTCTTGTCCTTTTCCATTTTTTCTTCTTAAAATTACTATTTTTATGTGGGATGGCTCTTTGAGAGGAGGAGAGACGAGAGAAATGGGGAGAAACAATGTTGATTTAAAAGTAAAAGTAAAAACTCACTTAAAAAAAACTAGGGGATGGGGCAGCTAGGTGGCTCAGTGAATAGAGACAGGGAAGTCCTGGGTTCCTCAGATCTTCTCTTACTATTCCAAATCAGTCATGGGTCATGGCATCTAGGAGAGTAGCGCCCCAAAGTATTTCCTTTGTAAGTCAGACCACTTTCAGATAGCTTTTGTAAGATCCAATTTTTACTTACTTATATGGATTATATTACTGTTTCTGTCATAATTATAGCAGTGAGATGAGAAACCTAAATCTTGTATCCTTAGAATACTGGTTCCTAACAATTCTTCCAGAACACACTATTGAAACTATGTATGTTCATTTTTAATTATTTTTCCAGTTTTAAGCAAATTTTGATAGTTTGCCTTATTGTGTTATAAATTTAGACAAAGACTAATGTAAATAGTAAATACTACAAATTATAAATGTAATTTGAGACGTGGTCTATAATTTCTGAGTAATAAACCCTGAATGCTCAGTCTCTTCAGAAGCCTCATACCTCTGGATATTTTCTGAATTTATTTTCCTTTTAACTAAGGCACCAGTTTAGACTTCCATTTGAATTGTTTAATGTCCATTGAAGAATTTTCAAGTGTTCCCTGTGCAGCTGGGATCCACTGTAGTTTTTCGTTTATACTTCTTGTTGAAATTCTCTGTATTGGATGGACCCCTCTAGGAACTTTGGATTCCCTGTGTTGCAGAGACCCTGAGGAATTTTTAGTGGATTATGAGCCCCTAATAGTTGTGGGGATAGTCTCTATAGTTAATGAGTTCTATAAGGACCTACTCTTTGTCAGGAAAAGGCTAGATTTACCTTTCTCCTCTCCCTTTTCCTAACGCTTTTTCTTTCTTTCCTTTGTTGTTTTTAAAATTGGAGAAGGTATATGCAAGTCCCAATATAGTTGGGAAATTTTGATAATTTTGTATGTGTGTTTAAATTCTGGGTAAAGATGAATTTGAAAGTGATTATAATTCCCAGGCCTACCAGCTTTGGTAGGCTCATATACTTGTGGGAAAATGTAAATTTTCAGATTATTTGTGAATTATGCCACATGGACTTTGTCAAAAAATATCTTTTTTCTGAGGATGGTAAATATTTAAGTAGGATGTGTAATGGGGAGGAGGGTTCATTAGGTTTCTCCTAGAGTTCAAGCAATGTAGGATCTTATCAGAAATGACAAGGTGTTAATTCCTTAACAAGGTGTTAATACTCTGTGATTCATTTATAATGTGTGAACACCTTTCTGGGATGGAACTAAAGAGAGGCTGGCAATTGGATAAGCAAACAAATTGACCAGCCCCCTGAGGGTATTAAATAGTTAAACCCTCTACTCAGTAGGAGACTTAGAATTTCAGAGTTAGAAAGAGTTGAAGGAAGAGCTAGTATTTAAGAGAGAACCCAGCTCTTCCCCTATGAGGAGGGAAGGGGATCTTCTTCAACTCTCCACTGGGCATGACATTTAGCAAAAAAGATGATACAAATATAATAGACAAATACTGTGCCAGAGAAAAATGACAAAAGGTAAGGATATGAAAAAACTTGGGAAGACTTTATGAAGTGATATGGAATGAAATAAACAGAACTAAAAGAACAATGTATAAAGTAAGCATAATAATGTAAAGGAAAATAACTTTAAAAGACTTAAGAACTGTGATCAATGTAATGAACAATTGTTCTAGAAAATTGTCTCTAGAAAACTAAAGCATTCTTCCCACCACTTGGCAAAGGAATGATATACTAAATGTGCAGAATAAAATATATTTTCAAGTTCAATGTTTGTTTTGTGCATGATTATTGTTACAATGAATACCTGTTATTAGAATAGGAGAGAAATGGTGGAGAGAGTGGGAAGGTGATAATAAGGAATGACAGAGTTGATAAAATATAAAAAATATAGAATAGAACAAAAAGGAAGTAAAGAAAGGTACACAGACAAGCAGGACATTTTTGATATGCCGAGTTGAATTTAGTATACATTAAAAATATGTAATTGAACTTCAATTTCATTATCAATTTTCTTTTTTTCTATCCTTTGTATATTGAAAGGTTCATATTTGTTTGTTTTAAAATGAATCATAAAGAAAAAATAATTAAATAAATGTTGATCAAATAGATTAGGACTGCTGAAGTAACATTCAGTTTGGTCTATCTAGTTCATTATGCCAATGGCAGCTCCAAAGAATGTATTCAGACAATGTATGGTTGTTCTCTCTGATGTGAACCTTAAAAGTACATGCATACCAGCTTCTTGAATTACCACTTATGACTTTATCAGTCCTAAATTTACCCAAACCATTTTTGAATCTTTGAAGTTCCTTGAAATCCAGGCTTCAATTTTCAAGAGCTCTTAGAGATTATAGGATTTAGAGATGAAAGGCACCTGAGAGATCATCTAGTCTAACATCTTGTTTTGCCCATGAGGAAATGAAAACCTAGAGAAGTGAAGTAATTTCCCTAAGGTCGATCAAGTAGTAAGAAGCAGAGCTAAGATCTGAATTTAGGGCCTCTAACTTCTAATCCATTTTCTTTCCATTGCACTACATTTTAAATTTCTTTTTTCTTCGATTCCCTACTGTTTATTGATGTTATCTACATATATTTTATGTGAATAAATCTGTAAAATAACTGTTAGTTCTTTTTATTATTGGGTGTTTTCTTTTAAAGAAGCGAAATAGCTGTTGTTGTTCATCTCTAATTTTCAAAAAGGACCAGTGACATCATGGGGGTGATGTCTTGACTTGAGTTGAATTTAAGTGAGGCAGAGTCCTTCAGTCTCTCTTCCAGAATCATCAAAATCCAAATGCAGAACAAAAGTCAAGAAGACTAGTGATGGCCTGGGATGCAAATTTGATGTCTGACCAAGCTCTAAGCTTTCCACAGTACTGCTTCAATTGCCTTCAGGCTTTTGAAAGAAATAGTTTTTATCTGGCCATTTCACAGGGGGAAGTCTTCATATATTTGGGATAAACATCCTTCTTAATTCACCTATGGGTTCGAGGCCTGTTGGCTACCCTCAGTATGGTTTAGCCCATCTACTGAGATGGTTTTATTGGGATGGGGCCCCTAGGCATGCTACAAATTCTTGAAGCCACTGGTAGGAGTTGGGTGAGAGGCAAACACTAATGGTAGTTTAGCAGCCCTGAAAATAGAAGGGTAACATTCACATAAGGAGACTATATCTCTACTACTCACAAGTGTTGTCCTGAATCCCCATTAGTGTGCTTGCCATTTAAATGAATTAATCAAGATAACGCCATTAATCATGAAACACTACACAGGATACAAACCCAGAACCATTAAAACAATCTACTTTTAAACTCAAATTATTTCTTAGCTGGACCCTAAGGCACTGTGATACTATTTTAGGAGAAGTAGCTCCTTGAAGCCAGAGACCTATTGTATGATTTAGGTCAGCTAACTTGGCTGACCTCTGAGGAGCTTCTTTTTCTCAAACCTAGGTGGCAGTAAAAGGTTCTGTCCAGGAATATCCACAGAGATCATTCCAGTGCCTGGATACTAAAAGAAGACTGAACTTCTGCTCAAGAGAAAAATGAGATCCCAAATCCAAACTAGGACATCATGACTTTATACAGGAAGTGTGAACAGATGTCTACTAGCAGTTCAGTCATTCACTACCCAGATCTAGGTTACACAGTGTGGGCTAAGGAATACATACAGGAGTGATGTTCCAGGGTAGGAAAAGGTCAAGGGACCCTAGACTGTATACTGAGCAAGAACAAGTTCAGAAGCAAGCAGTAGCTATGTGGTTCCGTGTTCACAAGACCAAAGGTAGGCCTCTTTCCACAGAGCTCAATTGAGTCTGAAGCTTACAGTGAAAAATAACCAAGGCAGGAACTCAGACCAAAGGGAAGTCTTCAGTTCTGTGCACTCTGAACCCACAAAGCTTACCAGCTGGTTGATAATGACCAAGATCAGAAGCTGTCTTCTGAAAGTTCTAATCAGAGACAAATCCACAGAAATGTTATTTAGATTCAAACTTGGATCAGGAACTTGCTAAATTCAAGGCAAGAAGACAGTGGCTAGACTTTGCCCTGAATCAGATCAAAAATGAAAATTCCCAATTCTGAGGTGTCTTGTAGATCTTAAAACGACAACACAAAACTCACTCCAAGAAAGCATTAGCAGAACTGAACTGAAGAGGAAATATAAGCTTGGCCAGAAATTCATCTTCAGATGAGCAGAGATCCTAGATCTAAAACTTAAAAACCAAAGTGAAGAGGTAATCTAGAATAATGAACAAACAAAAAAGAGTTCCACCATGAAGAAGTATTTACAAGGAATCCCAAGATGCAAATCAGAAAAAAAGGACTAACTTTTAAAAAGCTACAGGCATAGACTAGAAGAAAAAAGTTTGGGCACAAGTCTAGCTAGAAAACCTAGAAGAGATGAAGCAAGAGTTAAAAGAAAAAGCTAAAAATTATTTTAAAAACCAAATGAGAGAGGCAACTAAGTGGCTTAGTGTATTGAGAGCCAGGTCTAGAAGTCCTGGGTTTAAATCTGCCCTCAGATACTTCCTAGCTGCATCACCCTGGGCAAGTCACCTAACCACAATTTTCTAACTTTTACTGCTCTACTGCTTTGGGACTTAATATGCAATTTTGATTCCAAGATGAAAGTAAAGATTTAAAAATAAATAAATGAGTACACTAAAGAAAAAAAAAAGAGCTATGGAAGAAAGATTTGGAAAGAAAAATAACACATTGAAACAAGAGAGACAAAACCTTATCCAAGAAGAAGTTCTCTGAAAATTAAAATTAGAATTGAACAAAGAAAACTACAGAATACATGACACAATATGAAAATAAAGTAAAAAAATGGAAAAAAGGGGGGCAGCTGGGTAGCTCAGTGGATTGAGAGCCAGGCCTAGAGATGGGATGTCCTGGGTTCAAATCTGGCCTCAGAAACTTCCCAGCTGCGTGACCCTGGGCAAGTCACTTGACCCCCATTGCCTACCCTTACCACTCTTCCACCTATAAGTCAATACACAGAAGTTAAGGGTTTAAAATAAAAAAAAAATTTAAAAAAAATGGAAAAAAGAGAAAGTATAAACAAAAGGGGGAAGGAAAGCCTGGAAAACAAATCAAGGAACATTTAAGAATCATTGGACTAGAGAAAGCTATGATAAAAAAAGTGAAAAGGTCCTAGAAAACTAAATTTCAAAAAATAATAAGAGGAAATTACCCATATTCCTTAGAGAGTACAAAGTACAAAAGAAGCATAAAAGGGTAAATGAGGAAACAGTTAAAGAAGGAAAAACTGTTTATAGTTTACTATGGAAAGATGATATATGCATCCTCTCAGAACTTTATCATCAGAGATCATAGAAAAAGCTTAACTACACAGACCCTGGGAGTGGCTCTTGATATCTTGATGATCTTAAATAAGAAGTGGAAAAGAAGAGGGAAATAATTATATGGGGGGGGCCGAGAAAGGAAAAAAAGGAAGGGGAAATTATTTTATGCAATTGGGGTACAAAAGTAGAAGTCCATACAACCAAGAATTAAAAGATTAGGGGTGGTGATTGAGTAGCTCTTGAACCTCACTTTCACCTGAACTAGCCAAAGGCAGAAGGTATGCACATACACACATATACACATGGTGAATATGATTCTGAATGTGATTCAAATTCTAATAGGTCTGGGTTGGCTCTGTGTTATTAAAATTGACTTAATTTCTAGCTCTTGATGATCAGGATTAACCAGATAACAGTACATGCCTTGGAAATAACTCTGTAGGAAATAACCTACACAGGAATGGTTCAGATCAGCCCTGAATGGTCCACCATAGAAGTCATGTCCTAGTCTAAATTCCAAGCTGCTAATGAACATCTCCTATTGCTAGGCATAAGATTTTTCCCTTGTTATTCAATCCCAGAGACTCTCTCCCCTCTTTATTAGGATACTATAAAACCTCTTACTTCCATGGCTTGATTCTTTTTGTTTTTTTAGGGCAAACAGTTATAATATTCTTTGTTGTTCTCTTGATTTAAGGGTTGAGAAACAAACATTTCACTCAACAGAGAAAAAAAGAGAGAAAGGGGAGGTATAAAAAGGAAGAATTAAGAGGAAGAGTAGATCAAGTGAGGGATTAGTCTTAAACAAAACAAGTTCTTAAAGAGGAGGTGGGAAACAAAGAGGAGAAAAAGCATCAAAGAATAGGGTGGAAAGAAATAAACAATTAACAATAATAAATAAATTTGAATGGTATGAATTCACTAATTAATCACTAAACATTTATTAAATGTCTACTATGTGCTGAGCATTGTGCTAAATGCTGGGTATATAAAAGGAAAAGGACAGTACCTTCCCTCAAGAAGCTTACAATCTAAAAGGTGAGGCAAAATGCAAATGAATATAATCAAAAGTAACCTACATATAGGATAAATAGGAAATAATCAACAGAGGTAAGGCATTGGAATTAAGAGGGATTGGGGAAATTTCTAATAAAATCTGAGATTTTAGTTAGGGAGCTAGGGAAGTCAGGAGGCAGATTTGAGAAGGGAAAGCATTTCAGGCATGGGAAACAGCCAGAGAAATGGAGTCAAGAGGGTCTTGTTCATGTTACTTCAAGGAGGCCAATGGCACTGGATCAAAGAACACAAGACCAGGAATAAGTTGTAAGAAGACTGGAAATGTAGGAGGGAAGAGTAGATTGTGAAGGACTTTGAATGCCAAATAGAGCATTTTTAAATATGCTCCTGGAGGTAGTAGTAAGCCCCTTGAGTTTATTGAATGACTAGAGGAAGTGGGATGGGTGAAAGTATATAACATATAACATAGTCAGAACTGCACTTTAGGAAAATCACTAATGTAGCTATATGGGAGCCGGATTGGAGCAGAGAGAGACTTGGGACAAGCAGAACCACTAGTAACACAAGTGTGAGGTGATAAGTAGAGTAAGTGGCATTATCAGGGGAGAGACACCGAATGTATTTGAATGATGCAGTAAAGGTGAAGTCAACAGGCCTTGGCAATAGGATGGATATGGGGGAGGGTGTGTGTGTGCAGATAAGTGATAATGATGGGTCCAAAATGACTCTTAGGTTATGAGCCTGAGGAACTGTAAGGATATTGTTCCATAAAATGGAAGAGGTTAGCGGTCTAGATTAGAAAAAGAGTAGAATACAACAATATATTATTTATAAGAAACACACAAAACAGAAAGCTGCAGAGTTAAAGTCTAGAGCAAAAAATGATTATACTTCTGAAATGTAAAAAAAGTAAGGGTTAGCATTCATTGTCTTTGATCAAGCAACAGTAAAAAAATGGTTCTAGTTAAAAGAGATAAACAGGGAGACTATATTTTTTTTTTAATTTTTTTTTAAACCCTTAACTTCTGTGTATTGACTTATAGGTGGAAGAGTGGTAAGGGTAGGCAATGGGGGTCAAGTGACTTGCCCAGGGTCACACAGCTGGGAAGTGTCTGAGGCCGGATTTGAAGGGAGACTATATTTTGCTTAAAAGTATCATAGATAATGAACAGCAATACCTTGCATATATGCAATATATGCATACCAAATGGCATCGGATCTAAATTCTTAAAGGAAAAATTAAATGAATTACAATGTGAAATATATATTAAAACTAAAAGTAGGGAACTTCAATTTTTACCTCTTAGACCTTGATGAATCTGATAAATAAATGAAGGACTTGAATAGAATTTAGGTATGTTAGATAAGCATAGAACTCTAGGGAATAGTGAGTAGGAATGAAAAAGAACATACAAATTTCTCACTATGAATGACATCTTCATAAAAACTGACTGCATATTAGGGCACAAAAATCTCACAACCAAATGCAGATAAGCAAAATTATTAAATTCATTTCTTCTTGGTCATAATGCAATATTATATTCAACAACAGGTCTTTGAAACAAAGATTAGAAATTAAAAAAATAGAAATTAATTAGAAACTAAACGTGTTAATCTGAAAGAATAAGTAGGTCAAACAACAAATCATAGAAACAATAATTTCGTTAAAGACAATGACAGTGAGACAATATGCTAAATATTTTGTTATGCAGTCAAAATAATACATAAAGGAAAATTTCATCAATGAAAGAGATAAATAGCAGATCAATGAAGTAGGCATGCAGCTAAAAAGTAAATAGATAACCAATAAATTAACCTACCCATTCCTTATTTAAATAACAGAATAAACATCCAGAAAATAAGAAATTGACAAATTTGAAAGCAAAAGCATTGAAAGTGGGAGCTTTTTGAAAAACAAATAAAATTGTTTTTTATAATAAATTTTATAATAAAATTGATAAGCCACATGTAACTTGATTTTAAAAAGGAAGAATACAAAATATAAGGATGGGATTTGTGCAAGGGGGATGGGACAAAGGAGGCAGAGAAGACAGTTGCTGACAGTTGCTGACAGCTGAGACTGGAGGGAATTCTGGGAAAGGGACTCGAAAGGAGGACGGAGGAGGTGAACAACCTAGCTCAGATCCAGTCCTGAGGGCTTCCTGATGATCTTTCTTTGGAAAGTGAAACCCTGATTCCCTGATCAAAGCCATTCCATCACATCTCACCCATCAAGACTTCAAATATCAAGTCAGCTAAGTGTTTGGACTCCATTTTGGGAGTAATCTCTTAGTCTCCTTTTCCCATTACCCAACCTTGCTGAGAGACCCCCTTTCAGACAAAACTTACAATTATAGAAAGGCATAGGAACAGAAAACTAGAAATAGAAACAGAAGGAGAAGGGGCGAGGAAAGTAATCACACAGATATGATCCTGATGCCAGGGAGAGTTAGAGAAAGAAAACTACAGACCAGAATCTCTATTGCATATTAAAGCAAATAATTTAAATAAAACATTACCAAAAAGACTAAAGCAATATATCACAAACATTATACACTAGTACTAGGAAGGATTTATATTAGGAATGCAGAGTTGTTCCATATTAGGTAAACTTGAATCATAACTACATTAATAGGAAAATAAAAATCAATACTTAATATTGATTCTAAGAGAGATGGTAACAATTAGAAAAAAACTACAGGCAGCATAAAATATGCAGGTCTCAAGTCACACACAGGAACTATATGAATACAATGAAACACTCCACACAAATAAAAAGATGTCTAAATAATTAGATGAATATTAATTGTTCATGGGTTCACCAAGTCCATATAATGAAAATTACAAAGCTAACTAAAATTATATTTAGTGCTATATCAATCAAACCATAGAGCTAAGGGGAAAAAAAACTCAACAAAATATCAAGGATATCAGGTTAGAATCAATAGGTGCAGAAAAACCTTTGAAAAGATACTACACTCAAGCTTGTTAAAAATGATAGAAAGAATAGGAATAAATGGAAATTTCTTGCTCTGATGTTGCATCTCTCTTAAATCAAGTGGCAATATTATCTCTAGTGACAATAAATTACAGGTCTTTTAAATAAAATTTGTTTTAAAGCAAGGTCATTCATTATCACCATGTAGTACTAAAAATCCTAACTTTGACAGTAAAATAAGAAAAAGATATTGAAAAAATTAGCATAGACAAAAAGGAAATAAAGTTACCATTTTTTCAGATGACATGATGGCTTATTTAGAGAACCCTGGAGAGTCAACTAAAAAAATTGAAACCATTAACTCAGCAAAATTATAGGATATGAAATAAATCCACACAAATCATCAGCATT
The DNA here is from genome assembly GCF_016433145.1 of Gracilinanus agilis. Classification (NCBI taxonomy): domain Eukaryota; kingdom Metazoa; phylum Chordata; class Mammalia; order Didelphimorphia; family Didelphidae; genus Gracilinanus; species Gracilinanus agilis. The sequence goes on along the minus strand of NC_058131.1, from coordinate 445,373,237 downwards.
TTTTTTATATTTCCAATGAAATTCATTGGGAAGGGGTAGAAAGAGAAATTAGATCTAAAATAACTACAGATGGGGGCAGGTAGGTAGCATAGTGTATCAATCACTAAGCCTAGAGTCTGGAGGACCTGAGTTCAAATCTGCTCTCAGACACTTCCTAGCTTTGTGACCTTAGGCAAATCATTTAATTCCTTCACCACTCTTCTGCTTAGAATCAATACATTCTAATGGTCGGAGACAATCTATACAAGAATCACAGAGGAGGCCATGTTGATACATAGGACAACCAAGTTTTCCAGAAGCAACACTTATTTTTGCCCTGGTTAGAAGGCAGAAAAGACAAAAGGGGAGGAGGAAATTCATAATGTCAGGACATATGGCAATGCAGCTGGAGTGGACAAATATAAAGATGGGGCCAGCTAAAATACAGTGAGCTTAATGAACTGTTTGTTCACTAATAAAGACAGCTCAGCTCCACTGTGGAAATTCCAAAACTGCTTGTGTGGTGGGATACCTTGATGTTATCTGGTTCAGGAGGGAGCCCACTGAAAGAATTAATAGGCTCTGATGAATCTTTAAAAATAGAGGAATTTGTTGAATGAAAGACCAGAAGCTGGTGCAAGTGAAGACTGCCTTGGTTGGAGAGAAGGAATCCAGGATTTTTATATGTTAAAGGAACAGAGACTCTATGACCATGGTGTGATATGACTTAGTGTCAGGGGCATAGTGATGTTTGAGATGCAAATGAAAGTATGCATCTGTGCTAAAACTAAGGGAAATGCATCTAAAAGAAAAGGCAATACATAACTTAGAGAATATTTTGTTTATGCTTGTAACATGGAGATGGCAGGGTGGAATATTTTGTTTATGCTATTTTTTTGGTTGCACCCAGGTGCTTTCTTCAGCCACCTGCATTCTCGGGATCTGGGTTTGACTTCCTCAGTACTCTTTCTGACCTAGGATTTATGTAGAGACTTGGAGTGTCTAGGGGACCCTACTTTCTACCCTAAGACTTCTTTTCTCCAGTTTAAAATAACCAGTTCTCTCAAGTGATCCTCCTAATGTTGTGGAAGAACTTTGGGGTGAAAAAACCCAGGTTCAGGACGGGTGCAAGAATGCAAGACCCCAAAATTTAGCTTAAAAATAAAAAGAGAAATTTATTAATTTGGAAGTCATGTTGAGAAGTCAGGGAAACTGTGCAGGTGGAGCACTGCCTCCTTGAGGAGATGGGGTATGGGGATTTTATGCTTCTTTGACAGCCAGGATTATAGGATAAGAAAATGAATCAGGTGAATCAGGAATGAGGTAATTCTTTGAGTTTGGGGTTATAAGGGATAGTCTGTAGAATTCAAAGGATGCTTAGATGAGGTACCATCTCATGTTTATCAGAGTGGAACCAGGAGGTGCACATCTATGTTAATTGAAGGTCATGGGGAAAATCCAAATCAGAGTGGAGGAGGGGGTGCATATCTGTGATTATTGAAGATCTAGGGGAAATTCCAAAAGAGGGGTAGATGCTCCTAGAAGGGAATTTCTCATGTTCCCTTTAACCTAGAGCATTTCTGGAGTTTGAGGTATCTAGGGAGAAGCCTGTACTTCCATATCACTAAGCTGCATATAATCAGGTCCTGACCTTCCTGGTTACTTTTTATTGAGTATTCAATTTTTCTGTGTCTTTCCTCAAATATGTCACCCCAAAATGAATGTAAAATCTCAGGTGTGATGTGACTAAAGAATAGTGCAACAGATCTGAACACTATTTCTCTGTTTATAAAGCTCAAAATCTCATTAGTTCTTTTGACTGACACTGTAGTCCACTAAAACTCCCAGATCACTTTCAGATTAACTCTTTGCAGATAAAGAAATTAAGGCTCAAAGAAAGTGTGATTTTATTCAATGTTACATAGCTGGTAAGTGGCAAAGTGACAACTTGAACATAAAGATTCCAAAGCTGCCATTCTTGCCATTTCAGCACAATACTATAGCTCTTTGGGCCAGCTTTTGACTGTTTTGGCTTAAAACTGCTGATATCTAAACACTTGGCCAACTAATCAATTCAAAGTTACCCTCAAATAAAGCAGCAATCATTCAGATAACTTGTTTTTTAAAACAAATCTGAACACTTTTGTGTACAAATTATTTTTCCTTTCCTTGAAAACCTACAGTTAAAAAATTATCATAATCAAATTTGGTAAAAAGAATTTAAGTCCCACTGTAAAGCCATAAAATGTTTGTAGAAAACATTGTAGAGTTTATTAAATACAGCCCAGGAGAACGCTTTGTTTTCTCCAATAGCAAAGATATTTTGTTGTTTTTTTTATTCTGCCATTAAGCTAACATGCTAACATCATGTCATTGGGGAAGAGGTGAAAATTAAGTAGTCATTTTATAAGCAGGGGATTTAAAAAGATCTTCCTTCTATTTATTTGATTATTTAGCATGCTCAATACTTAATCTTCTCTTAAAAAATTTTTTTAATCTAAGTGCAAAAGCATTTTACATTGTATTCTAGATATTTACTGGGCTATTAGTATTAGCATCACTGATGGTAAAATCAGATATATTGGATAGAGTGCCAGGAAAATTTAAGTTCAAGTCAGCCTTAACACTTGCTAGCTGTGTGATTCTGTCAAGTCATTTAGTTTCTGGTGATAATAGTACTTACAAGTCAGGGTTGTTGAGGGGATCAAATGAGAAAATAATTTTAAAGTATTTAGTTCAGTGCCTGACACATAGCAAGCATTCTATAAATGTGCATTCTATAAATGTTGTTATTAACTATTATTATATATGCAAAATGGGCATGTATTGAACAATCTGGACCTTACTAGAGTAATTAATAGAAACATCACAAAGTAAGTTCTTTTAAACTTAATTGAAATTATACTTGAAATTACTTAAAATTTTGGGTAATCATCTCAAAGTTAGACAGTAACTTATTAAGCACTGAGCAAGATAGATAAGCAATTATTAAATGGATACTTTTATGCAGATGGTTTATTATTTATTATGGCAGAAACAAAAAGGAGTCAAAATGTCTGGGTCATATGACATGCTAATGTAAACTCACTCAAATTTTAAAACGTCCTAAATCATAATTTCAAGTCAATTCAATTCAACCACATTATTAAATGCCTTCTTTGTTCCAAGCACTATGCTAAGCACTAGGGATGCAAATCAAATAAAAACAAAAACAAATCCCTACATCAAAGAGCTTTCATTCTATGAAGGAGGTAACATGTAAATAACTGTATATCATCAAATATACGTACACCATATCATATTGTGTTATGTGTTACATGCCAGATATAACATATACACATTATCATATATATATGATAAACTAGAAATAATATCAGTGAATTAACTTCCTTATATTATTAAAAGAAGAAACATTAAGAATAAAAATCCAGAAATACAACTATCTTTATTTTATTTTATTTATCTTTAGTGTATACTAAACATACTATTTCACCCAAACCTATAGTTTCAAAAACACAAACCCCTCAAATTCTATTGGCCTGTTCTTTCTCATTACATGCTTTTTTCACCTTTGCTTCCCTTTGACATTGGCTTATTATCTTATCATTTCTACTAGGATTCTGAAGCTTATAGACAAATCCATTTATAGCTTAATCTATAGGCAGACAAAAAAGCCCTATAGAGGATCTATCTATAAAATATCCCTTTATTCTGTCATATAACAGATACTGAAAAGGAGAAGACACAATAGGGAAAGATCAGTGGCAGAATTTGGAAAGAGTACTTGAAAGAAAAGTACTTTGAAAGAGAAAAATAATTTGGAGGAAAAATAACTGCTTCAAATTATTACTAGACCAGAGGAACATTCCTGAGATCTATAAATTTTGTTTGAACATCTCTGGCCTGTTAATAATTATGGATCTCTTCAGACCTGATGTGGGTCAGCTACATGTTCATGACATATTTTGGGAGATAGTCCATTTTGTGCAGCTAATACTCATTGTACTATGTTACTTCATGATTTTTCTGAAATATATTTTTTCATAAGTAAATGGTTATTTTATTTTGGATTTTAAATGGACTATTTTAATGCAGGAGAGCTTTTCACCTAGTATTTAGGGTAAAAAATTGGACATCAGGAATCCAGGGGTCTATTCCTTGTTCTTATTACTGATTCACTTTGTGACTGTGGCTGAAACGCTTACCCTTTTTATACCGCGGACTCAGCAAGATAGCAAAAAATGGTGTAGTGGTATACCTTCTTTTTTCTCCTTGATCCTTCAGTAGGAGCCACAGGCACGAAGAAAGCAGATTTCAATAATTAGGACTCTTGGGTACTTTTTCCTCTCCTTAACTGGTGTCATGATGTTCTATTATATGTCTTGAACTGAAAGTACTATAATTATCTTAAATTCAATGTGTCTATATAAAACTCATTATCGTTTCCCTAACATTCTTCTCTCTTAAATTTCTTTTACTGTCAAGGGTACCACTATCCTACCAGTTACTCAAGCTTGCATCCTACACATCATACTTGACTTCTTACTCCCTCTCCTTCCCCCCTCATCCCTTTCAACTTCCTGACCGTGACCTCTGCCACAGCTTATCCAATCTGTTGTCAAATCCTTTTGATTCTGTTTTTCTCTCATAAATTCCCCTTTTACTTCTCTGACATTACCATCACCCCAGTGCAAGTCCTCATCTCCTCATGCCTGAACTATTTAGTCTTCCTCCTTTAAAAGTCTCTCTTCACTCTCATCTTCTACTAACCTAGCAAAAAACTCATCTTAATGTGCAGTTCCGACCATGTCGCCTTCATATTCAATAAACTTTAGTGGCTTCTAGGATCAAATATAAAAATACCGTATTTGGCTTTTAAAGCCTTTTTCATAATTTGACCCTGTTCTACCTTTTTAGCTTTCTTGTACCTTATACCTAATACTCCCCTCTTTGATTATGATAGTGACACTGGCCTCCTTGCTATTCCTTATACAAGATACTCTGTCTTTTAAGTCTGTGCATTTTTAGTGACTGTTTCTCTTGCCTGGAATGCTGGCTTCCCTGGATTTTTTCAAGTCTCAGTTAAAATTTTACCTTCAACAAGAAATTTTTCCTGGTCTTCTTTAATAACAATGAGTGCTTTCCCTTTGAAATGACCCTCTAATTTATACTACACATATCTTGTTTGAACAGTTATTTTACTTGTAGTGTCCTCTATTGGATTATGAGTTCCTTGAGAAAAGGGAATATTTTTGTCTTTCTTTGTATCTCTAACACTTAAAAGTGCCTAGGACACAACAGGTGTTTAATAAATACCTGTTGACTTGGCATTATTTAACTTGACTTGGTCTCACTGATGCTTGAGGACAGTGATTTAAAATATCCTTTGTAGTGTCTAGTTTTGGGTGCTTGCAAGCAGTAGATATTGAATTAATGTGTTATTAATGTGTTACAGGAATGAGAAATGTCCATATTGGTCTTTTTCTGCTGGATTATACAAAGCATGAACAGATATTCCCTGCCTGGTTTCACATAGGACTTAAGCAGTCTTCTTGTAACCCATGTCTTAGGAACTTGTATAATTGTGGAGCTCTCTGACTGGTGGCTGAGTTAGAAGAAGTGATTTACCCCTGATTTTTTAAAAACATTTATTAATATTTATTTTTTAGAAAAGTTAACATGGTTACATAATTCATGCTCTTACTTTCCCCTTCACCCCCCGAGATCCCCCCCAACATGGCTGATGCATATTTCCACTGGTTTTAACATGTGTCATTGATCAAGACCTATTTCCAGATTGTTGATAGTTGCATTGGTGTGGTAGTTTCGAATCAAAATCCCAATCATGTCTGCCTCAACCCATGTGTTCAAACAGCTGCTTTTCTTCTGTGTTTCCACTCCTGCATTTCTTCCTCTGAATGTGGGTAGTGTTCTTTTCCATAAGTCTCTTAGAACTGTCCTGGATCATTGCATTGTTGCTAGTACAGAAGTCCATTACATTCGATTTTACCACAGTGTATTGATCTCTGTGTGCAATGTTCTTCTGGCTCTGCTCCTTTCACTCTGCATCAATTCCTGGAGGTCTTTCCAGTTCACATGGAATTCCTCCAGTTTATTATTCCTTTGAGCACAATAGTATTCCATCACCAGCACATACCACATTTTGTTCAGCCATTCCCCAATTGAAGGGCATGCCCTCCTTTTCCAGTTTTTTGCCACCACAAAAAGTGCAGCTATAAATATTTTCATACAAGTCTGTTTATCTATGATCTCTTTGGGGTACAAACCCAACAATGGTATGGCTGGATCAAAGGGCAGGCATTCTTTTTTTTAAACATTTATTAATATTCATTTTTAACATGGTTACATGATTCAAGCTCCTACTTTCCCCTTCACCCCCCGCTCTCCCTCCAACCATGGCCAACACACATTTCCACTGGTTTTAACTTGTGTCATTGATCAAAATCTATTTCCAAATTGTTGATAGTTGCATTGGTATGGTAGTTTTGAATCAAAATCACCAATTGTGTCCACCTCATCCCATGCGTTCAAGCAGTTGTTTTTCTTATATGTTTCCTCTCCTGCAGTTCTTCCTCTGAATGTGGGTAGCATTCTTTACCATAAATCCCACAGAATTGTCCTGGGTCATTGCATTGCTGCTGGTACAGAGGTCCATTACATTCGATTTTACCATAGTATATCAGCCTCTGTGTACAATGTTCTTCTGGCTCTGCTCCTTTCGCTCTGCATCAGTTCCTGGAGGTCTCTCCAGTTCACCTGGAACTCCTCCAGTTTATTATTCCTTTTAGAACAATAGTATTCCATCACCAGCATATACCACAGTTTGTTCAGCCATTCCCCAATTGAAGGACATACCCTCCTTTTCCAGTTCTTTGCCACCACAAAAAGCGCAGCTATAAATATTTTCATACAAGTTGGTTTATTTATGATCTCTTTGGGGTACAAACTCAACAATGGTATGGCTGGATCAAAGGGCAGGCATTTTTTTTATAGCCCTTTGAGCATAGTTCCAAATTGCCAGCCAGAATGGTTGGATCATTTCACAACTCCACCAGCAATGCATCAATGTCCCAATTTTGCCACATCCCCCTCCAGCATTCATTATTCTCCCCTTCTTTCATTTTAGCCAATCTGCTAGGTGTGAGGTGATACCTCAGAGTTGTTTTGATTTGCATTTCTCTAATTATTAGAGATTTAGAACACTTTCTCATGTGCTTATTGATAGTTTTGATTTCTTTACCTGAAAATTGCCTATTCATGTCTCTTGCCCATTTATCAATTGGGGAATGGCTTGATTTTTTATACAATTGATTTAACTCCTTGTATATTTGAGTAATTAGACCCCTGTCAGAGTTTTTCATTATAAAGATTTTTTCCCAATTTGTTGTTTCCCTTCTGATTTTGACTACATTGTTTTTGTTTGTACAAAAGCTTTTTAGTTTGATATAATCAAAATAATTTATTTTACATTTTGTAATTTTCTCTAACTCTTGCTTGGTTTTAAAATCTTTCCTTTCCCAGAAATCTGACAAGTAAACTATTCTATGTTCACTTAACTTAGAAGAAAAAGAAATTGAAGGTATCAAAATAGGCAATGAGGTGATTAAGCTATCACTCTTTGCAGATGATATGATGGTCTACTTAAAAAATCCTAGAGAATCAACTAAGAAGCTTGTAGAAATAATCAACAATTTAGCAAAGTTGCAGGATACAAAATAAATGCACATAAATCATCAGCATTTCTGTATGTTTCCAACACATTAGAGCAGCAAGAGGTAGAAAAAGAAACACCATTTAAAATCACCCTAGACAATATAAAATACTTAGGAATCTATCTATCAAAACAAACACAGGAATTATACAAAAACAACTACAAAACACTTTCCAGACAATTAAAACTAGATCTAAACAATTGGAAAAATATTGATTGCTCATGGGTAGGATGAGCTAACATAATAAAAATGACTGTTCTACCCAAATTAATTTACCTATTTAGCACCATACCTATCACACTACCAAAAAACTTTTTTACTGAATTAGGAAAAACTATAACAAAGTTCATCTGGAATAACAAAAGATCAAGAATATCAAGGGAAATAATGAAAAAAATGTGAAGGAAGGGGGCCTAGCAGTACCAGATATTAAACTATACTATAAAGCAGCAGTCATCAAAACCGTATGGTACTGGCTAAGAGACAGAAGGGAGGATCAGTGGAATAGACTTGGGGCAAGTGACATCAGCAAGACAGTGTATGATAAACCCAAAAGAGCCCAACTTTTGGGACAAAAATCCACTATTTGACAAAAACTGCTGGGAAATTTGGAAAAGAATATGGGAGAGATTGGGTTTAGATCAACATTTCATACCCTACACCAAGATAAATTCAGAATGGGTGAATTACTTGAATATAAAGAAGTGATTTAGTTTGGAATAGGAAATAACAAACCGTTGTCTATTTGGACACTGTGCCAGAACCCAGTAGTTGTAAAAAGATGCACATCCTGCCCTTCCTCTCTCTTTTCCTTTTGAAATGGGAAGAGTGAGCAGCTTCTGGGCAGCTCTGGAGAAACACTACTCTTTCTTCCATTCAGTTACTATGTATCTATGAACTATTGGGAGCCTGTATTTCTTTATGCTTGTTCTTTCCTGATCTTAGGTAATGAGTATCCCACAATGGGATCGTCCATACTGAAACCTTTGAATTTCGAGAGGTCTAGAGATCTGGAGTTATGGCAGTCCTCTTACCATAGAGATGTGTAGGGACTAACCAGCCCAAAGTGACAGGGAGTAGGAACCCAGGAACCTCCTGCTGAGGCAGTGTCATTTGCAGGCTCTCATGGGCTTACAGGAGAGTCAGTTGGTGGCAGCTGGGGGAGTGAGTTGCAGATAGTTAGGGCTCTGAGTTACTGGGAAGTTGGTGATTGGGGTTTGGTTGCTGGTGGTGTTGGTGTTTAGTTATATAAAGACTGGCCTGAGCTTTCTGAGGGGGCTTTTGGCTTAAGCCTTTAAAGCAGTGGTTCCCAAACTTTTTTGGCTTACCGCCCCATTTCCAGAAAAAAATATTACTTAGCCCCCTGGAAATTAAATTTTTTTAAATTTTAATAGCAATTAATAGGAAAGATAAATACACCGGTGGCCATCACTACTCCCCTGAATCACTGTAGCACCCACCAGGAGGTGGTAGCACCCACTTTGGGAATCACTGCTTTAAAGGGTTTTTTGCCTCTGGACCTTGAGGGAGCAGGAATCTGTCTCTGAGGCAAGACTGCCAGTTAAACATTGGCAGTTGGTGGATAAACCATATTTAAGGAGGTCTTAAATGGCTGTTTATTTATTAGTGTAGATAGGTAGTTAGTGAATTAATTTTAGAGTAGAGTAGAGTAGGCCTGAATGTGCCAGGCAGGAGAACCTGCCCTGAGAAGACAGTTAGAGATAGTTTTAGGAAATTTCAGGTAGTCATTAGGAATTTTAGGTATATTTATAGAGTATAAGATTAATAATGTCTCTCTTTTCTATCTTTCCCTCCTTTACTATATTCTTTTTTTTTTTTTTAAATTTTTTTTTTTTTTTTTAACCCTTGTACTTCGGTGTATTGTCTCATAGGTGGAAGAGTGGTAAGGGTAGGCAATGGGGGTCAAGTGACTTGCCCAGGGTACTATATTCTTTTACTATCTCTATTTTAATTAAACTAAATTGTTAATTGTTAAAAGCTGCTAGAAGTTTTATTTTCTCTGGCTTAAAGGGATAATATTAATTTACAACTCTACTATATTCTCATTAAAACAAATTATTAAAAGCTACTCTCTTATTTTGTCAGAACCCTTATTTTAACCCTTACAAGGGTTAGATAAATTCTATGTTCAAATTATTGTGTATTCTTATGAGGGTAAGGTTCCTGTGCTCCCCTCCCCATCCTTTCCTCCATTATAAAAGCTCTTTCATGCCTCTTTTATGTGCAATTATTTACCTTGTTTTCCCCTTCCCCCTTTTTACAATGCTTTCCTCTTTCTCTTGCCTTAATTTCATTTTTTATATCATCCCATCTATCCAATTCACACCCTTGCCCTCTGTCTATGTATATTCTTTCTTACTGCCCTAATAATCAGGATTCTTAGGAATTTCAAGAATCATCTTCCCTTGGGGGTATGTAAATTGTTTAACCTTATTGAATGCCTTTTGATTTCTCTTTCCTGTATACTCTTTTATGCTTCTATTGAGCTTTTTGAAAGTTTCTATTAGGTTTCTGTTGAGAATCAAATTTTCCACTTATTTTTAATCTTTTCATCAGGAATGTGTGAAAGTCCTCTTTTTATTCAATACCCATTCCCCCCTGAAGGATTTTGCTCAATTTTGCTGGGTAAATGATTTTTGCTTGAAGTTCTACCTCCTTTGTCCTTTGGAATATCATAATCTAGGCCCAGATCCTTTAAGGTAGAAGCTGCTAAATCTTTTGTTATCCTGACTGTGGCTCCATAGTATTTGAATGGTTTCTTTTTGATTGCTTGCAATATTTTCTCTTAGGCTTGGGAATTGTGGAATTTGGCTAAAATATTCCTGGGAGTTATCGTTTTGGGACCTCTTTCAGGAAGTGATTAGTGGATTCTTTCCATTTCTAGTTTACCTTCTGGTTCTAGAACATCATGGCAGTTTTCCTTCATAATTTCTTGAAAGACAATGTCTAAGCTCTTTTTTAGATCATGGTTTTTCAGGTAGTCCAATAATTCTTAAGTTATTTCTCCTGGAATTGTTTTCCAGGTTAGTTTTTTTCCTAATGAGATATTTTCACATTTCCTTTGATTTTTTCATTCTTTTTATTTTTATTATTTCTTGATGTCTCATGGAACCACTAGTTCCCACTTGCCCAATTCTAATTTTTCAGGCATGATTTTCTTAGGTGAGTGCTGGTATCTCTTTCTCCAATTAGCCAATTCTACTTTGTAAAAAGTTTTTTTCCTGAGTGAACTTTTGTGACTCTTTTTCTATAAGGCCAATTCTGCTTTTTAAAGAGTTCTTTATTGAATTTTGGTGCCTCATTTACCAATTGGCCTATTCTGTTATTTAAAGTATTAATTTCTTCAGTTTTTTTGTGCCTCCTTTCCTAAGCAGTTAACTTTCTTCATGATTTTCCTATATCATTTTAATTTCTTTTCCCATTTCTTCAATTTTTCTTATATGATTTTTAAAATCCATTTTGAGTTACTCCATTAATTCTTTTTGGGCTTGAGAGAATTCATTTTTCTCTGGAAGCTTTGGATGCCAAAGTATTGACTTTGTTGTCTTCTTCTGAGTTTGTGTTTTGATCTTCCCTGTCACCAAAATAATTTAATATGTTGAGTTCCTTTTTTTGTTGTCTGCTTATTCTTTAGCTTGTTTCTTTCTTTCATCCTAAGAAAAAACTGTCACAGGTTGGTTCTCTGTTCCTGTGGTAAAGGGACAACTGTTTTAAGCTTCAGGTTCTTTGTGCAGGTTCCTTGAGAGCTACCTTTCTGGATTTATCTATCTGTTTTCAGTTCTTCCAAGGTGGTATGATGTAAGGAAGGGTATGTTTAATACTCTCCTGGCCTATCCTCTGAACTGTGAATAACCACAAATATTCTTTTCTCCCCCTGGAACTCTGATTAGGAACTCTGATCCCTCCTGTGGCTGCAAGTGAAGGTGTGTGCTAGTGCTCCTTTTTGCCCTGAGACTGAGCCCAGATTGCTATCTGGATCTACATATGGGCATTGTAATGAGAGTCTTGTACTCAGAGCTAGCAAAGGAACTCTCTTAATCTCCTTCTGAGCAGTTGTCCAATCTGAAACTGAAAAGCTCTAGAAGCCTTTGCTGCTGATTTAGCTAACCTCAAGGCCTGTTGCTGTTGTAGGGCCTGCCCTGGCATTCCACTTTGTCCTCCACTTCCACCCCAGCATGATAGATGTTTTGTGCCAGCTTTCTAACGTGTTTTGGGAAAATTATTCATCCTGTCTTTTTTGTGAGTTATGGTGCTCCAAAATTCATTTTGATGCCTTATATCATTGTTTTTGGAGAGTAATTTGGTAGATATCAGGTGAGTCTGTGTACCTTCTTGGTCATCATGGCTCCGCCCTTAATATTTTATTTTTTAAATGAATTTAGTTTGACTTTTAACTTCCTCCATGAACTATGTATAAATATCTCTGTCTCATGAGGTGCAGAACTTTATATCCACATTAATGTCCTCTTATTACTTTAAAATCAACATGTCTAAAATAGAATTCATTATTTTTTGCCATGTCCCATTACCAATATAATGAAAAATAAAGCCCTTTCTTTCCAACTTTCCTAATTTATCAATGGCTGTCAAGATTTTCTCCAAAATGGCCCAATCCACACTTCCAACCTTAGCCATCATCATTCTTGACTAATTCTAAATGATTACATGTAAATAAGTATCTCAATTCCTGACTTCTCATTGGCAATGAGAACCTGGCTAGCAATGACTTTTAGGAAATGTTGGAATTTTTTTCTCATTATATTAGTGGAAGGAGTATTGAAATTGGAGTCAGAATACTGGGTTTGAATCCCGTGTGACCTCAGGCAAGAAAGGGTAGGAAAATTAATCCTTCTATGGAGAAAGATGGAATGAAAAAAGTTTCAACTATTTCCTTTCCCTTCTCAGCCTAGCCTAGTAACCAGAATGGAGTTTTGTGGATTTTCATGAAGATGTAGATGTTCATCATAGTCATGCATATCCCTGGCTTTAGCATCTTTAGAGGTACTTCTCAGATTAGAGACCCTAATACCCCTTAAAGACTCTCTCTCTCTCTTCACTCTGGCCAAAGGTCTTCTTCCCAGTAACAGCAAAAAGTAATTTCTGTGTTTCAGATCCCTCGGTTTACTCTTATTTATTTATAAATAGGATCCATAGGACTTTGCTCCCATTATCCTATGCTGAGAAAGGCCAAGTAAATTTCATATTTGTAGCTCTTCTCTTTTTCAATCCAACCCATATTTTCTTTTTCTTTTCCTTTTTTTTTAAACTCTTACCTTCCATTGTGGATTCAGTACTGTGTATTTGCTCCAAGGCAGAAGAGTGCTAAGGGCTAGGCAATGGGGGTCAAGTGACTTGCCCAGGGTCACACAGCTGGTGTCTGAGGCCAGATTTGAACCTAGAACCTCCTGTCTCTAGGCCTGGCTCTCTGAGCTACCCAGCTGCGTCCCCCAACCCATATTTTCTGAAGAAGCCTACATCCAGATATGTCACATAAGATTCTGATGTCCCCATCTCAGAAATTGCTGGCAACATAGACTCAGTATTTTATCAGGGGTAGCTCAGTGGATTGACAGCCAGGCCTAGGTTCAAATCTGACCTCAGACACTTCCCAGATGTGTGACCCTGGACAGGTCACTTAACCCCCATCGCTTAGCCCTTATCACTCTTCTGCCTTGGAACCAATACATCCAAGGCAGAAGGTAAGCTTTTAAAAATATATTTTATCAATAATTTGCTAGAGCTCCTCCCAAGTTGTATTAATTTTAGATCACTTGCTGAAGAAAGAGTGATGATAGTTGAAATGTTCAGCCATATCCTGGTGTTTGTGTTATATGTTCTTAAAAGGTGAAAATATTCCCCAAGGTATAAGAAATGGCTCCAGGCCAAGGCCCACTGAACAACTTTCCCTAATCAATCAATTAAGAAGCATTTATTAAGTACCAATTAGTATAGGTGACAGACACTCAGCCTGAAAAACCTGGAAAGCTTTATAGAAACCATCTTGACACTTAAGGCAGTCACTGAAACAGAAGTGAACATAAGCCCTTTACAATCTTTATTGAACATCTTAGCCTTTAGCATGGTATCCAGTTGTGTACAGCATCTTTTTCTCTTAGGTTGCCAACTATGTTCAAGGTAAGCCCAAAGTACAAATCCAAGGAGTACAAGGAGAAAGAAAACTATAGTTTTGTTACTGGCATTAACAATTCTGTCTCATCTTTAGGATTAAAAAATGTTAGTTATTAAGGCTGCAAATTTGATTTTTGGTGTCAGTAGGCATTTATGATAGCTGCAATAGCATTAAGTATTTGTAGGTTTATTCAGAAAGGTCAGGCATATGGTTTGCTTGTTCTCATAAGCTACTCTTTTCCAGAGATAGATGGGATGCTTACATCTTCACATATGTAGAAATGACTTCCTAGTTATGTACTGAGCTAGGCAAGAATTTTACCTTTCTCACAAAACTTCTATTTACATTTTTTCCCTTTATTCCTAAAAGTACAGGCCACTAATTTTTCTCATTGGAATCAAATGTAAGTCGATGCAAGGTAGTTTTATCAAAGCACTACTAATGGGAGAAGAAGAGAAGTTGGGTAGAATGTGACTAATGAATGAGCCCTACATTGGAAGAGGGCAGATACAGGACAAGAAGGCAAGTTGTGAATCTTGTTGTCCCCAAAATTATGTGAAATTATTATGTCAAGGTCTTAATGTCACATATGACGTGTATTTTTGTGCTTTGTTTTCATGACTATGTCTTTAGCAAAGTAAAATTGTTAGCATGGAATAAAATTCTTAGTAGTATCATTTGGGGCTGTTTTGGTATATTTAGAAATCTGAGAAAAAAGCACCATTTTCCTTCTTTCCAGGGAGTATAATTCATAATTAAGTCAGAACCTGAAGGGAAATAGGAAAATCAAAGCACTATCCAGGCTTCTCAGAAAAACTCACAAAATAGACTATGGTTACTTTTAGACTTGCATTTTGTCTAGGCTGCCCTCCTGAGATAATTCCTATTGATGTAATCTTTCTTCAAGAGCAATATAAAATACAAAATCTATTGAGCTAAATGTCTACCTAGAATGATATTTCAAAAGTAAGGGTTCTCAAATGCGTATTTGTTCACATACTCATGTATACATATATATTAAAATAACAATAATATTTATAATAACATTTTGCAATTCTAGACTGCCTTTCATCTGTTTTATAAACATTAATTAATTCCAACAACACTGCTCTGAGGTAGGTAAAAATTATTATTATCCACTTTTCAGATGAAACAACTGAGGCAAGTAAATGATTTGCCCAAGGCTAGCCAACAGCTGTGGGAGGGCTGAGATTAAAGTTTGGAGTTCCTAGAAGTATATATTAGAACAGTCAAAACAATAATGTAACATACACATTCCATGGGCAAGTAGAAGGGAATCTTTTGTCCTCAGAAAGAAATATTTCTTCTTTTGAAAAAGTTTAAATAAATTTTCTTTTGCATTGGGACTTACCTAAGTCAAAGCATGTGTTTGCCTTCATACTTATTGATTTATCCTTCTCTTTACTCTTACAATCACTGATGCTCAAAGGGAAAATCTGAACCATGTAAAGATTTACTAGGTCTAGAAAATAAATGGATTTCTATTTGCACAACTGGAGAATATGTAAACATTAAAGCTCCCTATAAATCAGCTATTATTATGATTACTATGTATGCTAGGATATGCAGGCATAAGAACATTTTGATATATTTATTTGTTTATTATTATGCTTTGTCATATTTTCAGTGCATGTAATTTAACCTAGCTTCTCCACTGGAACAAAACAAAAGAATAAACAGAATATTTCCTGACACCAATATATTTCCAACTGTGCTGCCAACATAGTGCCAAATAGCTTAGAGAAGACTGTTAAATGAACTTAATTCCATTCTAATGCTAATCCTGTTTAGAATTATGAAGCTCTTAGGAGCTGCATTCAGTTCTGAAACTCTTATAATTCAGATTTCAGTAAAAGTAGCCAATCTCCCTTGTCCTAAGCAGAAGAATCTGCTTCAGAGACCCAAGTTAGAGTAAGATAAAACAATCTAGGAGATTGTAAAGCTATTGACCCAAAATGAAATGAAAGCTCATTACAGAAAACAGCTACGTATTCCAATCTTATCAATGATACAGTTCAAATGACAAGATAACTTCATTCAAAACCAGGAACTTGAATGAAGAAAAAAAAAAACTCCTTATTTTCACTAACTGCTAATTCAAATCTAGTATTTCCTTCAATTATTTAAAAATAGTTTTCTTAAAAGAGGTTCCTAAATCTAGTCCCAAAGGAATCCCTGACAGATTAAGATTAAGAGTTGTTGCTCTAAGGGCCCTTCTTCTGGCCAGAGTGCTCTTGAGAACAAGACAATAAACCAAGGTATGATGGGAGGCAATCAATGTAAAACAGATATTATCTTCTGCCCTTATAGTTCTAGGTATCTGATTTTTTAAGAATGGTTCATTATGTAAGTTAGGTAAATAAAATCAAATTCTAATCATATTACAATCATCTTAAACCATATTTTTCTTGGAGACGTGTGAACTGGTTTATAAAAATCAGTAGGTGATTATACAGGAATCCAAACCCATCTGACCTGATTGTTTTGTTTGAATTCCTTTATAATTACCGTGGTTAAGATCCCTTCCACTTTCCTGAACTTTTACCTTTGCCCATACCCATCTTCACTCCCTAGCTCCCATCGTTCTATTATGTTATATTGCATCTCTTCAAAAGCAAAACCTACATTAATTTATCAGAAATTGTTGGTTGCAGATAGGCTGTCCTAATACAACCTAATGTTTTTGTATCTGTTGAAAGATACAAAATGCCTTACATTGTAGGCATTAAAAAATAATGGTTAATTTCTTGTCAAAACATTTTTACACATAACATTAAAAAGAACAACACATAATACTTTAATATTTACAAAGCAATTTGTCTACATCACTTCATTAGGTCCTCATGAAAACAAAAGTAGGTAGCATTATCTCCATAGATGAGATGGAGACAGATGAGATGAGAAATGAGCCTCAGATGAGAAAATGAGACTCAGAAGTTAAGTGACATATTCAGCATCACACAACTAATAAATATTTGAAGAGGGATTAAGATCATTTGTTTATGACAAGACAAATCCATAAATCCATCAAGTCCCAAATACAAGAGTATATAGATAATACATAATATAAAATGTACATGACTCTTATTTGTGCATTTATGTGTACACATGATACAAGTACATATATACATACATAATTATATATTCTCATGTGCATATATATGACAGAAGACCTGGGTTCAAGTCCATCTCCTGGCATATACCTATGATGATAAGGTAGGCAGACTACTTGATTTGGTGGAACCTTGACACTTAAAATTCTCTACACTGATGGTATCTCAGGCCCAGACAAACCAGTGCAGCAGCAACAAGAGAGACAGAAGTCAAGCAAGGGGGAAAAGTCTAACTATTAAAGAATAGGATATTCTTTTGTTGTGAGATGGCTATACTCAGAACATTACATCCCAAGTATTCAGGGACTCTATTTCTTCAGAATGCTTGAGATCCATCAAAATCACATCAACTCTCTAAAATGAAAATTTTCAGCCACTTAAGACTAAAAGAAATAATAAAAATCTAAAGTCTGAACTAAAGCTACATAATTTGTCAGTTTGAAAGTCTTCAACACGCTATCAGTTTTGCTTTTCCTAACTTTCCAGGTCATGGATTCATGCTTCTGTTAAATCAGAGTCTGCCAATTAGGGAGAAGGAAAAGCTAATGTTCATTTCATATGACTATATAACCACTTTTGAAAAGTATTAAGTGGAGGGCAGTGCTGATAATGAGACCTGAAT
Source organism: Gracilinanus agilis (assembly GCF_016433145.1). Lineage (NCBI taxonomy): Eukaryota > Metazoa > Chordata > Mammalia > Didelphimorphia > Didelphidae > Gracilinanus > Gracilinanus agilis. The sequence goes on along the minus strand of NC_058131.1, from coordinate 445,355,618 downwards.
GTCACTGAAAAAAGATAGTATAACCATACACCTGCTTTGAACACAAAATTATCTTTGTAAAGCCCAAAGAAAAAAGTGGTATGCAGCCTAGGTTGAACAAACTGCTTACATGTTGATGCTTAACAACATAATTATTAAAGAACAGAAAACTCTTTTTAATCCTCTCCCATAGGACAGCATGTGAATGTTAGCATATTTGAACTGCTTCACATTCCTTCTTGCCTACTTTTGAGAACATACTACATTTTAAAACTTCTTAGGTTCTTTCATGTTTTATTTGACCCTATGTAATTGCATTCCTGAAGGAACAACAGGCTCCCCCAGTGATTTATACCCTGTATTAAATGTCAGTTTTGAAGAGACACAGTTAACAGTTTTGTTTAACCTTCTGCCTTCCCTCTCAAAGTTCAAACTGAAGTAGGGCTCTATAGTTCTAAAGATTTTTAGGGAGTGGAGTCTGAGGATGGGGGAAGAAATAAAAAAAAAATGAACTTAAGGAAGAGCAACAATTGAAGAAAATTTCTTTATGTTCCTCTGGTCCCCCTAAAGGCTGCCACCAGTTGAAACTATAAAAGACATAGCTTTTCTTATTGTAATTTGTAAATATTCAATTCTGGCACAGTGTAATTATGAAGGCTGTAAAATCAGCACCAAATTCTGGTATTGCTGGGATTCTGTTTCATGTTACCATCTACCATTCTAGCTGTAAGGACTCCCCCAATACCCCATAAAATGTGTTTTCTCCTTTACACAAATTGATAAGCTGTGGGTTTGACATCCACTATACTGAGGTTAAGAAAAAGAAATCTCTATCCTTGGAATTTAGTTTGTTTCTTTTGTTTTTAAACACTTATTCATGTTGAAAATGTTTTTTTCTCTTTGTAGATTTATTTACAACATATTTAATAACAATTTAATCATTTGTTCTGAGCTAATTATGGGGAAAACAATTAAATAAATCTTGAAGTAATGGCAAAATAATTTATGAGTGCATCTGTGAATATATGTGCCTGCCTCTATATGTAAATTTAGAAGTAAAAGCAGACATATTTTGACTTGGTATGAATCTGAAGTTGTCATTATTTTCTGCATTAGTTGTTTTTGAAAACAGAGCTAAAAAAGAGATCATCTTTAAAGAACTTTCTCTTGCGCCATGAAAAACTTCCTTTTCTTGCTCTCTATTTCTCATCCCATTCCAGCTTTTTCCAATAATTTTTCTACAAATGACTATCTAATCATGTTTGTGTCAATAAGTCATAATTTATAATTGTCATGATATGTTAATAATATGTATTAATTACTCACTAAGTGAAGACACTAATTGTGCTAAGCAATAGAGATAGGTACAGAACAAAACAAATAGTCTCTGCCCTCAAGAAACTTGTATTTTATTGATTAGAAAAGGCTGAAATTCTATGACAAAAGGCAGAACCAAAACAAGAAATAGTTTCCCTATGTACAATCATACTTACCTAAGAAAGATCTGTGGTATCAAGACCTAAAGCTGTGATCTCCAAATCCCAGCTCTGAAGCCAAATCTTCTTTGTTGTTAGGAGATATACCTCAGTTTCCTTGTATTTTACTGACATGAATATTATTGGTTAAAGAAATAATAACATTTATATAGTGATTTATTCATATTTTCATTGGCCGCTTGAAATAACTCCATGAGACATGTGAAAAAAATACAAATATCATAAGCTTTGTTTTGTTTATTGGAAAATAGCCAGAAAGAGGTTTTTAAAAAAAAAAACAACCACCTTGTTTAGTGGATTGAGAGATAGACCTAGAGATGGAAGGTCCTGGGTTCAAATCTGACCTCAGCTACTTCCTAGCTATATTACACTAAGAAAGTCACTAACCTCACTGCCTAACCCTTACTATTCTTCGGCCTTGGAACAAATACACAATATTGATTCAAAGATGGAATGTAAAGGTTTAAAAAAAAAACCTTGCCTAAATCCAGACAGTTAAGTTCTAAAGCTTATATTGAAACATAATTCTTCTCACTCTAACTCTCTTTCCATTTACATTCCTATTCTTATATGTGCTAAACATATATATTCAATACTTGTAGCTAACAGGAATAGACATTTATCACCCCAGTGTTTTATTGCAAGTAGATTCATATATTCTAATTAGTGAGGTCTGCATAGAAGACTTTTCCCTTTTCAATAGACACAAGAGATGGCAAACTACAGCAGATGTGGAAATATCTGACTGTTAAAGACTTTACACTTTATTATTGTTTGTCTTTTATCTTTATTATTATTTTTATAAAAGATAAAACTGAAGTTTAATTTATTATAGCAATGTATATTAATAATATAATAATATAAGATAATATAATTATTATAGCAATAAAAAGATACTGTTGGCTAGATATAACTCTTAGTGATGGGTCAACAGTTGAGAGCTATAAACACAACAGATATTTATTAAACATTTTCTATATCCAGCATGCCATAATAGTCCTGTGTGAGATACAAAGTTGAAACAGGACATGGACTTTGCCTTTAAAAAGCCCCAACTACAAAAATTTGGAAAATGAGGGAGTGTCCCTCGATTGGGAAATGGCTGAACAAAGTGTGGTATATGATGGTGATGGAATACTACTGTGCTATGAGGAACGTTAATCTGCTTGATTTCTATAAGAACTGGAAAGACCTCCATGAACTAACACAGAGTGAAATAAGAAGAACCAGGAGAATATTATACACAATAACTGAAACATTGTGGGACAATCAAATGTAATTGATTTTGCTACTAAAAGCAGTCACCATCCCAAGGGACTTATGAGAATGAATATTATCCACATCTAGAGAAAGAACTGTGGGAGTAGAAATCCAGTAGAAAAACATATGATTTATCACTTGTTTACATGGGTGAGTATGTAATTTGGGGTATTAGTTTTAAAAGATTACTCTATTACAAAATGAATAATATGGAAATAGCATTTGAGTAATAATATATCTGTAACCAAGTGAAATTGCTTGTCAGCTCTGGGAGCAGGGAGGGAAAAGGAGAGGAAGACAACAAGAATCATGTAACCATGGAAAAAAAATTTTAAGCCCCAACATTCTTCTGCTAAGTACAAATTAGGGTAACGGAGTGAGGAGGGGGCAAGAAGGCAATATGAATGAATTCAGAAGCAGCCATAGCAGAAAAGGCAGCATCCCATCTCCTAAAAATATCTGGTTTCCTCTTTTTTTTTTTAAAAACTCTTACTTTCATTCTTAGAATTAATACTGTATATTGGTTTGTGTTGCGAAAGTGAAGGGAGGAAGGTAGTATGGTAGGATGGATGGGAGAAAGGAGAGAGGAAGGGAAAGGAAGGGAAAGGAAGGTAGGGGTCCCAGCTCGGGCAGGGGGAAATTGACCAGAGCCCTCAAATGAATGGTCAGAGACCATTTTAAACTTTAAACATTTTTAAACATTTTTAAACTTTAGGGTTTGAATAGCTAGGTTTTATTTTATTCAGAAAGACAAAGTTCTAGAGAAAACTAGGAGGTAGGAGAAAAGGGGAAAAAGCGCCAAGAGAGAGATCAGGGTTCCGGGTAGAGAGAGCCCAGCCAGCCTCCAAGGTCGAGAGAGAGAAAAGGCGCCAAAGGAAGTGGGAGATGTCAGGGGAAGTTGGAACAGAGAGAGTCCTGGGAGATTTAGTCTTCCAGGGCTTATAATAATTTCAAATGACACAGGTTCCAAGGCAGAAGAGTGGTAAGGGCTAGGCAATGGGACTTAAGTGTCACACAGCTAGGAAGTATCTGAGGCCAGATTTGAACCTAGGATCTCCTGCCTCTGGGTTTGCTCTCAATACACTTAGCCACCCAGCTGCCACCTTGGCTCCCTCTTACCATCTTGCGGGCTGGGGGAAGTTTGGTCCTAGAGAAAGAAATGATAGAATCCCAGAGGTGGTTCTGGAAATAGTGTTTTTTGGAAGCATACGTAATATACAGAAGCAAATGAGCATAATAACCTATTTTGATAAAAAAAAGGCCTTAGTTATTGGGGCAAAAACTCACTATTTGACAAAAATTGTTGGGAAAACTAGAAAATAGCCTGGCAAAAAAATAGATATAGACCATTTCATATTGAATACCAAGATAAACTCAATATTGAGTACATGCATTTTTGATAAAGGGTAAAAAGAAAAAAGAATAACTGTAAGAGCTATGATTAGGAAAATCATGAATTGATGACCAAAAAAGAGATAGAGGGGTTTGCAAGATGGTTTTAATTACATAAAATTAAAATGTTTTTGCACAAATCAAACCCATGTAAGTTAAAATCAGAACAGAAGCAGAAATTGGAGAGGGGCATTCTTTGAAGTAAGTTTCTTTTATGAGATCTTATTTCTCAAGAGATACAGGGAACTAATTAAAATTTATAAGAATAAGAGCCATTCCAAAACTGCTAAATGGTCGGATGATATGAGCAAGAATTCTTCATAGGAAGAAATCCAGGCTATAAATAACTATGTGAAAAAAATCTCTAAAACATCAATAATTAGAAAATACTAATTGAAGCAATTTCTGAGGTTTAACTTCATATTAAGTATATTGGCAAAGCTGACAAAAATGGAAAGTGGCAAATACTAGATGGCTGGGGGAAAAAGGTACATTAATAGATGGAATTGAGAAATGACCCAACCGTTCTGTAAAGGATTTTGGAACTAAATGCTGATGTTATTAAATTGTGTGTCCTCTTTGACCCAGCAATACTAATACCCCAAGAAGATTAAAGGGGGAAAAGACTCAAATATACATAAATATTTATAGGACAAGTGGCAAATGATTGGAAATTAAGGGGTTCCCTGTCAATGGGGAAATGAATGAACAAGTTATGACATATAAGTGTAACAGAATATTTTTGTGCTGTAAGAAATAATGAAAAGAATACTTTTAGAGAAACCTGGGAAGATTTGTATGAACTGAATCAAAGGGAAGATATCAGAACCAAGAAAATTTAAACAATAACAAAATAATTGTAAAGTCAAACAACTTTGGATGACTTGAGCATGCTGATCAACCATGATTCCAGAGGATTCATGATGAAACATGCAGGTCATTTCCTGAAAGAGAAGTGATGGATTCAGAATACAGATTGAGACTTTTAAAAAATAAGCCTAATAGGAATAGTTTCCCCCCACACTTTATGTTTATAACAAGGGTTTTGTTTTTCTTTCCTTTTCAAAGTGCAGAAACAGAAGATGGGTTTTCATGGATTGAAAAAAATCATTTAAATTAACTAAAAGTACCTAAGAATGTTCCTGTAAGTGTGAAAAAAATACTGGTTATCAATTTCAAATAGCACTGAGAAAAATAACAAATGAACTAAGTTAGATCCTAAAATTTTAATTCAGTCATTGACTTACAGGCTTCTTAAACTTTTGGAGAAAAAGAGGGTGTTGTTTCAAACATCTTAGTAAATTTACTAAGAAAAAAAATCTCTTTAATTATACAATTAAATAATATATCAGATACTTATATGTCTATGGATAAAATGAAACAATATCTAAAACTTTCACTAAAGTCACTCAGATATTGCCATGCCAGAAAAATGTACATTTTTGTAGATCTTAATAAGCTAGAAAACTTCATGTATATTCCTAAAAACAGATTGTTTCACTTTTGTCTGAGAACTAGACTAAGTGTGATGAAGTCATAACCTGTATTTTCTTTTTCTGAGGAGAATATATTTCTCATTTCTGAAAATATTACTATAACTACCATATCTTTACACATTTGAAAAATACAACTTGATATTGAATTGACAATATTATCATGTTTTAAAGGCTTACCACGAAAAATACATTTTCAATAAAAGAGTAATGCTCATGAAGTTCCTTTCAAACAGTAAGAGAAAGGATAATGAAAGTAGGAAATAAAAAAATTGAAGCATTTCAGGGAAACTTGCTTTTTCCTGAAATGGAAAAAAGAAAAAAAAGGAAAAAGTTTATCTTCTCTCTTGTGACCTACTGAGTCAATAAAAGATGTGTTCTTCATCACAATTCTCAGGAACAAGTAAGTGTCCTCTGTCTGTCCTCCCACTTATAATAGCTTCCTTTTTTTTTCTGATGGTCTCCTTTTTCTTTCTTCCCACAAACTTCTTTAAGCCAAGGTCAAATCAGACCCCAGAAATTGGCAACCTGGACAAACCATCTAAGTTATTTTCTGCCTCCCCAAATCTTTTCAATCATTGCCCATAGTTAAAGGAAGAATTGTTGTTGTGGTTCAGTCATTTTCAGTTGTGTCTGACATTTTGTGACTCCATTTGGAGTTTTCTTGAGGAAGATACTGGAATGGTTCTCCAGCTCATTTTAAAGATGAGGAACTGAAGCAAATAGGATTAAATGACTTGCCTGGGGTTATGGGGCTAGTCTGAGGCCAAATTTGAACTCAGGAAAATGAGTCTTCTTAACTCCAGGCCCAGCACTCTATCCACTTAGCCATCCAGCTGCCCCAAAGACAGGTTACATAAGCCAAAAAAAGGTTTGTTTGTTTATTTGGTTCTCTAAAAGGCAATAACAGAGGCTGTGCCAAGTGTTAAAAGTGTCAAGAGATAGGATTAGGGATAATGAGATGCTCTAAAACTTCTTAGTAACTAGAGAATAGAAGAAATGATCTATACTCATGGCTAAGAACCAGCATTGTAGAGTGAGAAAGTGCTTACTTTGTAGTCAGATGAATCAGGTTCAAATACTGTGACCCCCATGCAAAGGCAAGTCATAACTTCTTGGATGTTTAGTGTCCACATGTGAAATAGTGAAGATAATACCTATTATACTTCTCTTATAATGCTATTGTGAGGCTCAAACTAAGATAATGTATGGAAGACAATTTACAAACTTTAAGAAAATATAAAGCTTCGATTAGACAGCTGTGTTCAACACTCTATAATCAGTGAAGAAAATAATTATGTTGATGAATACAATTTGATTTTAAAATTAAAAATATACAAACCTTGGATTACCAAAGTCAGTCAAGAAACTTCTCCACTACAGTTCTCAGCAGCTAAAGAACCACCTGCATTTGCTACAGATGTAAACTACAGATGAACAGTATTGGTGAGCTAAGCCTAGGGTCTAGTGCTGATAAAATTGGAAGAGCTGATGACTTAGTTATAGATCAGTGGTTCCCAAACTTTTTTGGCCAACTGCCCCCTTTCCAGAAAAAATATTACTTAGCCCCCTGGAAATTATTATTTTTTTAATTTTAATAGCAATTAATGGGAAAGATAAATGCACCTGTGGCCATCACTGCTTCCCTGGATCGCTGCAGCACCCACCAGGGGGCAGGGGGGCCCACTTTGGGAATCACTGTTATAGATCATAGCTCAAATTCTGACACTTCTGTAGCAGGGTACTGACAGCATGTTGTTTCTTTTTCTTTTTTTAAATCAGTACTAACGCCAGCTTAGCTAAACTGCTGTTTATTAATTTATTGAATATGTATCTGTTTATTGGTTAATCCAAAATCATAACTGATAAAGAAACATAGGTCTAAAGTACTCTCAAACAATCATAGACATCCAACATTTCTAATTGGGATATCGCTAATTAAGTCCATCAAACCATTCCCTCCTCCTCAACCCCAAACCCCACAGGTGGACAAGTGAAGGATTTGTTATATATGCAGGAAAAGAACCTTTCTCTCCTTCATTTATTAACCAAATTCTTTGGGAGCTCCTAAGAACAAAAAAATGCAAAAAGCAGTAGCTAGATAGAAGCTCTGACTCAGAACAGAGACAGAAATACACAGTAATTCTCTGTAATAGTCAAGAATTGATGTAGGAATTGTATGAGATTTAATAAAATGTATAAAAATAATTCTCACAGCGCCACCCTTGTTCCTCATTTTTGCACTTTCTATTCACAAATAATGAAGTATGCAGACAGGAAGAGTTAGGATCCACCATTGTATCTAAACAGCTTCAGTAATTAAAAATCAGAGAAGTAAACAACTTTAAAGAGTAGATATAATCTTTGGATTTAACATCTGCCTTCTCAGGCAGCTGGGGGGGAAAAAGAAAAGAGGTATCATGGAGGTTTATCAAATTTCCCAAAGGAAAAAGTTCCCTCAGACATTAGTCAGTTCCATCTAATACACCCTTCTTGGAATCCCAACAGGTGAAGGCAGCAGTGGCAGCAGTAACAGAGGCAGCTATTAAGTGCTAAGAACCAGAAGCTTTTCTGTTCCCTATATCTGTCTCTTCCCTTCCCTCCCACCTTTTCTCCTCTTCTCTCCATCTCTTTCAAAGCACCTGCTAGAACTCCTTTAGCTTCTCCTTCAGGTGAAAGATTTACCATTTAAGACTCAGTTCTTACATATTCCAGAAGTTCTAGTCAGTGAGACACCAAGGAAGACCCTCTAGAGAACTGGTTTTCAATGTCTATATTTATAAAAATTTTAAATGAATTTTTAAAAATTCCAAGTCTATGTGTATGTATGAAAGGTAGTATCTAAAAGTTAAAAATACTATACTTTTCTATATAAAATCTCTTCTACAAATAGGCTCTGCAGTCTAGCACTTTCTTTGTCTGGGCCAAGTTACCTATGAACATCCACTAATGCCTGATAGGTATTGCTCAGAAGCTGCCACTAAGCATATCATTACAAAAAATAAGAATCAGCCATATGTCAGCAATTAATTTCTGGCAACCCACTATTACATCTGGTTCCATTTCCACCAAAGTCTCCCAGGAAGCTCTGAGTACTCTGGAGAGGCATCTCCCGGGTTCCTACTCTTCTATGATCAAACTCAGGCTACTTGCTACTGATAAGCAAGCTTCTTCTTTGAAAACTCATTACCCATTCATGATAACTGAATTAGAATTTTCAGAACACTCAGGAAGGAAAGAATAACATCTCAATAAGCCCAGTAAAACTAGCTTTGGGTCTTCTAGTTGAAGAACAGCACCTTTCCTGCTACTCTTCACTTCTGAACTGACATAGTATTAGTTTAGGCAGACTATTTAAATATAGAAATCACTATAGGATGCATGTGTATGTTGGGTGAGAGGGAGAATTATTTTAATGAAAACAAAAGTAACAAAACAACAAAAACAATCAAGAAAAAAATTACCCTTTTCTAACTCTTTAAGTCACTTGTGGTTTTCAGTAACCTCTTGTTAACTTTGTACTCTACGTATATAAAATATATATATATATTTTTATCCTGGGACTCCATTCTAGGAGCATAGGGCCACAACCAGTAGGCAATGGGTCACTCAGGGTCACCCAGCTGGGAAGTGTCTGAGCCCGGATTTGAACCTAGGACCTTTCATCTCTAGGCCTGGCTCTCAATCCACTGAGCTAGCCCAGCTGCCCCTACTTTAGGTTTCAGTTTCTTTAGCAGATGTAGTTTTTACAGGGTGGGGTTGCTAGCCCCTCGCCCAACCCTCCTCCTTTTTTCATCCGGGCTAGGGACCGTCCTTAGCTCAGGAGTGGTAAGGGTGGGCGATAGGGGGTCAAGTGACTTGCCCAAGGTCACACAGCTGGAAGTGTCCGACTTGAACCTAGGACCTCCAGTCTCTAGGCCTGGCTCTCAATCCACTGAGCCACCCAGCTGCCCATATAAAATATATAAAGAATATAAATTGTCTCATGTCATAGAGTTTAATAAAGTGGCAGAGAGCCAAAGTAACCAGTGTATAAAGGATGGATTTATTTAGGTAAATATAATCTAGTATCTGTTCTCCTCAGCTTAGGTGAGATTTCAATTTCCACCACATTGGAAAATAAGAGGAGTGCTTTGTCTGTTGTGGTTTAGTGATCATTCTTTCACTATCCTACTCCCCAAGGGAGATATTGGCAAGAATCATATCTATCTCTTACAATCAGATATTTGTAATCTAGAGTTTCAGTGTTCTTGAGAAGTTTAGAATAAAAGTCACTTTCTCTGGTGGCTTTAAAAGGGAGTAACACTGATCTTACTCTTAGTCAGTTTAGCCCCCTCCCACAAATTGTTGATGGCACAAAAATGACAAATAAAAACACAGATTGAGAAAATTATACATTTTACTGTGGATAAATATGTAAGAATAAATAGACCCTTCAACTCAGGAATGAAATGAAATCTGTTTGACCAAAGAGAATGACCTCACCAGGAAAACCCACTCTGAGAAGTCTCAGGAGTAGTGGGCACAACAGAAGGGCATTTTGGGAATTGGGAACTTTTCTCTACATAGAAGCAGCGCTGGGCATTCCTCTTAGCTTTTTTTTTTTCACCCCAACTTTCTCAAACATCATCTCTTCCAGTCTCTCTGGTTTCTCCCTCTCACAGATGACATACATGGCATCACATTCCCAGAGTTTTCTGAATAAGTAGTTACATATCTTTTCATATATGCTGCATATAGCATTATAGGACTGTCACTCAGGGTACTATCAAATGTATCTGGGTGAAAATTATGATACACTAACCAACTTTGAGCAGGTTTTAGATGGGAGTTTCTTTGCTATGTGTTTTAATAGAGACTAGGGGACTTAGAATCAGAAAAAACTTATTTCAAGTCTGACTTTTGTGGCCATGAGTCACTTAAACTTGCTGAACCTCAGAGATAATATCTAAGGTTATAAATTGGAGGAGTTTGGGATCTGCACTGGTGGAGGGGCTTCCTATACCAAGAAAATCAAAGGTATTTGGCATATAAATGTATTGACCCATGTGACTATTTGACATACTTCAAGGTAAAAAACCTTGAAAAACCTACATATATCCTATTCTTTGGAAAATAGCAAAAAGCTCTAGATTTCCCACAAATTGCAAAACTATTTTCCTTAGAGAAAGAATTGAACTTCAGATTTTATTATTTATATTTTTCTCTGTTCCTTTTTTATGGACATTCAAATATTACAGAATTTAGCTAAGATTTGATTTTGATGTTAAAAGGTGTTTTAATATATTTTCAACAAAAGTCTGCCATCAGCTACAGATGAATAGAAAATTTCATTTTCACAACATTCCATCTTCCAACTCCAGAAATTTTTACTGCCTATCAACTATGTCTGTAATTCCGTTCTCCCTTTCCTGGTTTCTTTCAATTTCCAGCCATAATCCAAGTCTCTGAGCCCATTTTTCCTGATTCCCCTTAAAATCTTCCCTCTGTTAATTATTTCCAATTTATCCTGCATATATAATTATTTGAATGCTGTCTCCCTAATTAGACTGTAAGCTCTTTAAGAGTAGGGACTAGTTTTATCTTTCTTTGTATCCCCAAAGCTTAGTCTGGCACATTACATTAAGTGCTTAATAAAAGTTTATTGATTGAATGAATGACAGTACAAGACTATTTTTTCTTTAAGTTTTACCATTAATTTATTGATTTTGGCAACTTGGAATCTAGAAAGCCCAAGTTTGTAGCAACTTGAAATCTGGAGACGACCAAGTTTGTCCCTGTTCCACTGAAAATAAGCAAGGGAAGTCTCAGATTCACCATTTCAGACTGAAAAATAGACCTTAAAGGAATGGATGATTAGTTTAGGTGGAGCTAGAAGACATAACCAAATGCTAAGTACTCTTTTAGTCTTAGAAGTTTTCCCTATTGTATCAGAGATCCTTCCCAAGGAAGACCAGCACCTGAGCTGGGAATATCCTTTTAATATCTATTGTAATTAGACTACTCATACCATAGCCCCTGGCTATGGTTCCTTTCCCAAGCCTGATTGATTGTATCATGTCAGTGTAGTTTGGACACTCCCATTTCCTTGTATCCATGGTAATGTCCATCAATCATGCTTCCATGTCCTCAGTTCCCCAAAAGGTTCCCTAAATTCTATTGTTCCTCAGCCATCATCTGGCATGGTGATATTCCTAGGGATACTGTAGCCAGAGTACCAGAGTCTCCAACTCTGTGTGGTTTTGGGTGCTTGACTCTCTGTGGAGTCCTAACTATTGAATGCTATCCCTGATTAAATTAAATTAAATACTACTCCTGATTAAACAACTGGTTTTTCTAACTATTTAATAGTACTGTGTTTTTCCAAGTTAACAATTTCATAAAATAAAACATTTCTTGGAGGCAAATCAAGAAAAAAATCCTCCCCAAAAGATTCTCTGATCTCCAAATAACAAAATAAAAAAAATTACTTTTCATATAAGTATCTATTTTGTGCTATGAACTGTGGGGAAACATCAAAGAAATAAAATTTGTAGCCTAGGCCCTAAAGATAAAAGATAAAGATAAAAAAAAAAAGATTGAGACAGTGGCATAACATTATAGTGGGTGTTTCTACAATAGTGTTTCACCATTCTGGTGAATAAAAGTAGTTCCCAGACAGTGACCTAGAAACTGGCAACTTCTGAAAATCTAACAGGTTGGTAAAACAGAGGACACTTTCTTATTTTTCTCATATGTCTTTTGATACTATTTGGATGTGTAGATGGGTTTTATATATATACATAACTCCTCTCTCTCTCTCTGTCTCTCTCTCTCTCTCTCTCTCTCTCTCTCTCTCTCTCTCTCTCTCTCTCTCTCTCTCTCTCTTTTCTTTTACAAAGCCTATGAGGGTTAGGGTAATTTCAGGAGATGATTGAATAGATGCTCTAAGTGAACTATTTATTTTCCATTTTTTAATATTCAATAAATACATGGTTATAGTCAATTAAATGAACTGGTTTACAAATGAGGAGAATTACTCACACTGAGAGGAAACACAAAAAAGTAGGGTAGGGATGAGTCAGAGATTATTTATTTTTGAGTGATATTTCATTTTATCCCTCAGCTTAAATTAAGTAACTGTCTCAAGAAATTGTATATGTGTGTGTGTGTGTGTGTGTTCCTTGTAAGAGGGAAAAGGGTTTTTTTGATTGGATATATTAATATTTAAAGATGTGGTCACCAAGAAACTGAATAAATATCAATTCCCAAAATGATTTTAGTAATTTGTTTACAAAATATAGGAATAGAAGTAGAGAGATGAGAAGAGGGAAGAGTAAGAGATCTAACTTAATGAACTAGATTTGTATTCAAGTCTGGGCTTTACTCCGGCAGGGCTCTAGAGGCCCAGCCTGGGAGAGCCTAAAAGTCAATTAACAAGGGGTTTAGTCAGGAGGGCTTCTCCCAATCAAGGGCCCCTCCAGAGGTCTCAGGGTCCCAGGTCCAACACTCCTCCAGATCCAAGTCACAAACAAGAAGAGGCGAGCTACAGGAAGTTGTTGCTCTCTTTTAAGGGGCTTCTTTTGCATCACTTCCTGTGTGTTCCTCTTAATTTACATGTCCAATCACAACAGACTCTTTTCTTAGGACTGCCCAGGAGGCAGTCAGTAAATTCTGATTCATCACTCACTCTAGCACACATGGATCACAGACCTCCCAACTTGTGAATTAAGTGGGGATGTTCTCACCTTTGGTGATTAAATTTTAAGATGGGCAGGGAAGGTTTATCACATACTGAAGAGGAGAAAATAATCTGATCATTTTTTGGCTCTTCTTTTCGTAGTGGTCAGTAGAGATATTGTAGAGATATTGCAGTATTTTATGAAGAATATTCCAAGAAGGTGTCAGAGGAGTTTGATTGGCACCATTTCGCTGGTGGATTGATTTGGTACTTAGTCAACAGAGGGAATAAACTCCAAATAATTATCCAAAGAGTCCTAAACTGGGAATCAGGAGATCTGAGTTATCCATTGTCAACCTAAATAAAACATAACTACCAATGCAGTTATAATACAAGGTCTTTAAGATTTAGCTAAAAGATTTCAGTCTGGGTTCCCTCACAGGACCATGTGACAGGGCACTGGGGGTCTCCAGTGAGATAAAAAGAAAAAGGTGGTTAATCTTTTAGAGAAGGGAAACAGCTTGGTTATCTGAATTCACAGAAACTGGAGCAAGATTGTACTAGACAGAGGCTAGGGTGGCTGGGAATGGATTTCTTGTTCTTCAGATTTGATTGTCCTCTTTTTAATTCAGACCTCAGGTAAAAGGGTTAGTTTCTGGGAAAGAAGCAAGATCAATTCATATTTAATTTAGAGTCATTATCTGCCTTTTGATTTGATTGTTCTACCACTCTAGGAAAGAGGCAGCCAGAATATTTTCTGCAATTAAAGATCCTATTTCCCCTGTTGGTCAAGATGATTCACTGTTGCCCAAAAGGAGGTATTAAAAAGTCAGATGTCCTGCTGGACCAACTTAGTCATCTTAGTCCAAGTTTTGCTAAACAATCAAGGAACAAAGAGCATATTCATGAGGGCTAGGGTACTAATTCAAGGATGGAACCCAGACCAATAGGGAGAGGCCATATTCCCACCAAAGGGGGGGGGTGGTAGTCCATTAACAAGGAGCTAGTGTGGTCAATCCTCTTTATAAGCAGGCCTAACAAAGGCCCATGGAGGAGTAGTGAAAAGGAATGAGCAACACATTTCTCATAGTTGATTTAATCATTTTATCTAAGATACACTGCATTGATTTAGGCCTTCTAGAAATCCTGCAATAGACGGTTTTTTTACAACAACTCCCTTGCTAAAAAGAATCTTTGAGAAATCTACAACTAGATTCTCAAAAAGAACAGATGACTGAGTTTTTGTTTATTTGCTATATGTATGCTATTACCAATTGTAGAACCCCAAAGTTATGACACAGAAACTAAGCCACCACAAGAAACACAAGCTAGGGACTCCCTGATCAGGATGGCTCCAAGAAACCTAAAGTTACTAACAGGTCAGGATGTCTTAGAGAAATCCATGGTCACTAACAATAGGGTGTTATTAGGCTCCCAAATGTAGCATAAAGACCCTACATGCTTGGGGAGACAACCAAAAGCCACTAACTACAAAGGCTAATTCAAGAACTACAGGGCGCCCCTGAGTCTGCCAATACCCACCACCTTTCCTGCCACCCCGAGTTTCCCGCCACCCCAAACATATATAATCTTTACTCTGACTATGCCCCCCTGGAACTCCTTTGCTAAGCTCCCCTAGTATGCACTAGAAATAAAGACTTCCCTTTGCTTGGATTGCATTGTCTCCGTGTGCTCCTTGGGTGGCAATCCATTTGGACCCTAACACTATTAGCCCCAACAGATAAACAGCATTCTAAAATGATTGAAATATTCTGATGGCCTTTAAATCATTTGGTATTTGGTGCTTAGAAGAGCAGTGAAAAATAACCTTATTAGCCATCTTTTAGCAGCATCTTCTTGTATTTTCATTAGAATTCACTTGTAACAAGTATAAATATATAAGCCACTCATGGGGGCAGCTGGGTAGCTCAGTGGATTGAGAGGAGGTCCTAGGTTCAAATCTGGCCTCAGACACTTCCCAGCTGTGTGACCCTGGGCAAGTCACTTGACCCCCATTGCCTACCCTTACCACTCTTCCACCTATAAGTCAATACACAGAAGTTAAGGGTTTAAAATAAAAAAAAAAAAGTATAAGCCACTCTTGCTATGAAAATGCTTAAAAATGCCAAAATAATATTATAGTTAAAACAACATTTAAAGAGTGGATAAGTACTAGACTGCATAAGAAATATAATTGGGGTTTTTGATTCAATATGAGAATTATAAAGTAATATTGTGGTTGCCAATTTTAAAATATTATAGCATAAGTCAAAATGACTTTTAGCAAAGTGAAAAAATGTAGATAAAGAGACAGATTCTAACAAACCTAACAGTCCTTCTCCGGTGAAGTTAGGTTCATTTCCTGCAGGGGCTTCCCTAAGTCTCTTGTCTCCACATGGAATTCCTGGTAATCCTCAAGCAGAAGCCCCGATGGTGTCTTCAGTCAAAGTTCCACCAACACAGCCTTTTCCAAAGCCAAGGCAGGAATCTCAGCTACTCACCCAGCAAGCCCACACAGATCCAGGGAAAAAGTCTCCTCCAATCCAAGAAAGAAATCTCTGGAACCAATCTCTCTAAACACCAGAAAGGGAATGAATGTTAGCTCATACCAGTTTTTTCTTTTATGCTTCTTTTTCCATGTCACTTCCTGTCACTTCCTGTCACTCCCCCTTCTTCACAAAAACCAATGGAAGTCTTTCAATTTGTCTAGCATTGCCCAAGGGGGTGGGCAGTGGCCCTTGGAGGTGTGAGCTTACTCTAGTAAGTGATTCATAAACTCTCATACTTAATGGTAAGTAGGGGTACTTTAAGTTCTTGATTTGATTAGCTAAAAATAGACAAGGGAAGAGTTAATCCTACCTTCACAGCTGTAAAAATATAAAAGCTAAAAACAAAAAACAAAAAAATAGAACAAGTTAAAGTTTATAAACCTTGCAATGAAACAAAAGTACCATTAATTGAAGGAAACAATGAAAAAAAAGAAAATACCAGATAATAGTAAAAAAAAATTATAATTGACTATCCAACATAAAACAAAACAGTTTTAAATGCTTGCTCAAACACATATCAAATATGATTCATAATGTTATGGGAGGAAGTCCAACTTGGTTGGTGGGCAGACTCACTCAAAGCTTACCATGCAAATCTTACAAAATAGAGAAATTTATTAGGAGAGAGGATAATATGGCCAGGAGGTAAGATGAAGGTTGCCTCTCCCAGAGATAGAAGTTTATATAACTTTATAAGCAAAGATGACTATGTGACATGTGACATAAAAGGACAGAAAGCTGGGGGAAAGGGTGGGGGTGCCTGAGGTTTGAAATGTTGTCTATCAGTAAGATATGCAGATCTCAAAAGTATGAAATATGCTACAAGCATGTCTTTGTTCACTTATCAATATTTCCCAAGGGTGTTGTGTTCTGGCCATACCACATTCCAGGAATCAGAAGGTTAAGGAGTCCTTCATGTGTCCATTAGAATTTCTAGATTTCCTGGGACCCTTACAGTTTCCCCTTGTCTTATTTCTGGGAAAAGGGGGCAGTAGTTTGCCTTCTGTAGCTTCTTTGAGGCTGAATGGGGCATAGAGATGTCCCTGCTTATTGATCAAAGAGGAGAAGTTTTTATAGGCATGGTCACAGAGGAGTTAGGGGAGCTTTGATCCTAGAAAGATCTATAGAAGTGAAAATGTTACAAATACAGTAGGATGCATATAATGGTCAGGATTAGAGGTAGAAAAGGGACAAGAAGTAAAGATAACCACAAAGTCTTAAGTCTTCTGTTTATCCTTTCAATTTTGAAACAGAAAAATTAGTATACTGATATATTAGTACAGAAAGCAAAGATAATACAATAGCAATTGACAATATTAACTAACATCAGTTTTCTTTACATTTTAATGACTTATCTCCAATGCCAACAAACTCTGTCTTCAAAACTATCTTTTGACAGTCAAGAATAAGCCTTCTTTTTAGCAAATTCGCTTCTTTGGTTCCAAGTTGCTTGTAGAGATTCTTTAGTTGTTCCTGCTAAAATTTTTCACCAAGTATATGTCCATGTACATTAGTACAGTTTTTATGAACAAATAAGTAATGTTATGAATAATATTGATATAGATGGATATATTCAAAATATTTAATAGTTTATTTAAAGCCACATTGGTAATTAAGAAGGCCACGTGCCTGCTAAGATCTCATTCAAATGCTCCACCATTACCTCTGCCCACCTTGCTTGTTCCACAGGAAAGAAAGCATCTCAATCAAGTTCTGAGACTTTATACCTTTTGTCTATGTAATCACACTTCCTGCCCACCTGTATTACAGAAGAGGAATCATGGGAAATGTAGTTTTCAAGTCCTCTAAACGTCCACAGGAAGTTTATATCATGAATCTGAATATTAAGATTCAATGAACCCCAAAGAACCCCAAATTTCCACTAACACATTGCCCCCTGAGAGTGGAAAGAGACTGGGCTCCTTGAATGTTCTTGTAAACATAACTTTTAAATTACAGAAATTTGGGGATAAAAGAAAAGAGGACAAAAACTAGCCTCATTGACAAAAAGCTAATTAGGAGCAGTCCCCTACTGGCATGAGTGTACATTCAAAACAAATGCATTCAACTCCCCGTAGTTCAATCAACTGCACCCCAAGGTTCATTTTGGATCTTCATAATCCAGTGAAGGTTCTTCAGGCATCTTCATGGTGCCTTCTCCAAACAGGTTCATTGTCTGGATTCTGGGGAGATGGCAAATTTCTTATCCTAAAATTACTCTCAAAAGAATTTAAACTTTACATTATAGATTATAAAACATGCATTCCCTTCTGAGAAGAATTATACATTCCCCCCTGAACTTTCACTTAAAAGAGTTAAAATTTACATTATAGATTATAATACAGATATTATGATTATAAGACTTACACACCCCTCTGAGGAGAATCAATAACACATTCTCCCCTGAAGAGGGTACCCCAGGTCATCTAAGGATGCAGTCACGGGGTTGTATGAAATCAATTGGCAAAGAAATAAAATAAAAATCCAAATAAAAGAGAAAAATTAACTTGTGAATGAAATGTAAAATGTTAAAGTCTTATGTGCAAAAAAGTGTAAGGAAAAATAAACTTATAACAAGTCCTTGAATCAAGGCCCAATTAAAGTGATTTAAGCAGTTTGCAATTACCCATTTGGGAATCAGGACTACAGAAAGTTGCCATTCTATATATAAGAGAAATAACAGGACCAAATTTGTGTGCAAGGGAAATGTCTTTTTCTGGTCTGATTTGCCTGAACCTTCTCAGGGAATGAACCATAATGATAGCCAATCTTAGGTGCTCAGCTAGGAAATGAAACTCTGGGGAAGTCTGGCCTCTAACTTATGTTAGAAAAACTGCAACCCCAAACCTTAAACACTAGTTTCAAGCCCTTCAGTATTGGCATAGAACTTCCTCAATCCATGGTCTGTATGACCTTTTGCTCCTTGGCACTTTGTAGATTCTCAGTAGGTCTCCATGACCTTGTGGCTCTTTTGCTCCCTTCTCCTGGAATCAGACAGAGAGACATTAATCACGGTCCCATAATATTTACCAATAATTGGCAGGTCTAAGGCTTTTGGGGTATATGAATTAATATTATAAATATATATTAATATTAAACTAATATCACTGTAAAATCAAAAAAGGATTAACATTGATTATAGGTACTTTCAATACAAAATGAGAAAAAGGGAAAAAGAGTCAATTACACTATTAAAAAAATTGAAAAGAAAAGCAATAAGAAAATTAAAAACTCAGGGAAAAAATACAATGCTCTCAAGCATAAAAATGAGAGAAAAGAACAAATATTGCATTGCATATGCAAGGAAGAAAAATAAAAGAATGTTTTAAAAATAAAAAAATATATAGCTTAGAATTAGTGAAAGATTTTTTCACCTAAAAATGAGATCCATTTCCTGTTAAGCTTTTGCATGAACTGTGAGTGTAAATGGTTTTTACAAAATAGAAGATTCATAATGCACATTCAAATAGAGTACCATAATCTTCAATAACACATTTAAAGATAATAGCAAACAAATCCATTATTATAACCATTTGTTATGATGTTTAAAAATTGTATACTTGTCACAAATTCAACAGGTATAGTAAATCATTCAATCTTGGCTAAGATATTTTCTTAACAAACTCTATTACTGCCTCCATGGCAATTGTGGGGCAGAGCCTAAAAAAATTCTGATTAAAAAACCTTCTGGGTCTAAATTGTCCTCAGGAATTCTAGATCCTTCTGATGGGAAAGCAAGCCAAAACAAAGAGACAAAACATCAAGCACACAGGAGCTCTCCTGTCTTCCCGTGTAATATACAAAAGCTTGGGCAGGAAACCTCCATTTGTTTCCTCTACCCCTTTAAGACAAAATTCTTTATAATAAATATATAAAACCTTATCATTCATACAGAAGGGTACTAGGCATCTACAGTCAATTCTAAAGACCTCTTATAAAATTATAATTTAAATTCTCAAGGCATTAAAATCTTCAAGGTTTTATAAGCAATATCAAGATTGAATAAAAACTATTTTTTTTTAATTTTAAAAATTGGAAAATTGGAAAAAAAAATAGCATGTGGTCCTATAGTTGAGATGACAAATCCAGTATATGTAAGGCTTATGGGCTTTTTACAACTTAAAAAATGTTTAAGATGTTTATAAATGGTTCAGATAACAGAATTAGATTAATGCAGGTAAACTTAAAAAAAATTGAAACCTTAAAGAAATCAGGAAATACAATAATATAAGGAACAGATTACAAGCAATGCAGTCAAAAACCCTTTTTACTAATTCTAATAGATTTGTTCACTATTTAGGAGTTATGATAAAAGCATGAACAGAATTAATCTAGCAGCCAAAACTTCATTAGTTTAAATGATCTAGGGTAACAGAAAAATCAGTGTAAAACAACAAAATTAAATCACAAAACAACAATCAGCAAAATACAATAAGATACAGTGACTTTAAAAAAAGAATCTCATGAAGGGGGCAGCTGGGTAGCTGAGTGGATTGAGAGCTAGGCCTAGAGACGGGAGGTCCTAGGTTCAAATCTGGACTCAGACACTTTCCAGCTATGTGACCTTGGCCAAGTCACTTGACCTCCATTGCCTACCCTTACCACTCTTCTGCCTTGGAGCCAATACATTGGCTCCAAGATAGAAGATAAGGGCTTAAATAAATAAATAAACAGACAAACCAAAAAACCAACAAAGAAACAAATAAATAAATAAGTGAAAATAAATAATTAACGTTAAAAAAAAAAAAGAACCCCATACAATCTGAGGTTTTAAAATCCACCTCTGGTCCAATTCAAGTTCCTTCTAACTGAGCTCTGCACTGAGCACAGTATGGATGACTCCATAAGGGAATACAGTTCAAAGTCTTGGGCAGGCCTAGTATGTGTGAATTCCTCCCCTGAGTTTCAGGCAAGATAATCACAAGGAATAGTTTGAAATAGGCCATGGGGCCCACACTTGCCATTCTACTTCCTGTTTGCTAGGGCCCATGTGGAAGCCAACTGGGATAGGGGCTAGAGAAAGCTGCTGGTTGGAGATCTCATGTGGAGGACTTGGGGGAGGGGAGAAGGTAGCTAGAGAAGTTGTCTTCAGGTTAAAAGTCATTAATGTCTACAAGGAAACATGCCTGGGAAAGTCCCAGGTGTGTGAAATGAGAGAGAAGGGTTTTTTTTTCTTTGTATACTTCCCAAATCTTAGGCGGCAGAAGCAACTCCAGGAGCAACAACAACTGGAGATCATCCGAGGAGCTCTGGGAGGTGGCTGGGAATAGACATCAGCAGCAGTAGGCAGGGCACTGAGGTGAGTGGCAGAGTCAGAATAAGCAGTTAGGGACCCAGGGAGGGTCAGGAGGGCGGGGCCAGCAGTTATTGAAACCAAGTCCAAGGGGAATGTATAAACTAGCAGCCAGGAACAGGCTGTTGGAAAAATGGAGTTCCCCTTTCCCGGAAAAAATAGCCGCATGGCTGGGGAGAACGGGGAGAAGAGAAAAACCAAAAACTTTCCCTTTTTAAAAAAATGATCAAAAGAACTGAGCAAACTGGCCAAAAATAAAAGCACAAAAATGGCAGAAGCATGTCCATAGATCTGGAGAGGATTTTAAATGCTCTCAGAGTTGTGTGACTTGGTAGGTTATCAGAAAAATTGAGTCCACTTTCCAAACAAACTTCAAGTGGTTGCCATAACTGTTATGAATAATATTGATATAAATGGATATATTCAAAATATTTAATAGTTTATTTAAAGCCATATTGGTAATTAAGAAGGCCACGTGCCTGCTAAGATCTCATTCAAATGCTCCACCATTACCTCTGCCCACCTGGCTTGTTCCACAGGAAAGAGAGCATCTCAATCGAGTTCTGAGACTTTATACCTTTTGTCTATGTAATCACACTTCCTGCCCACCTGTATTACATAAGAGGAATTATGGGAAAT
This sequence comes from Gracilinanus agilis, assembly GCF_016433145.1. Taxonomy (NCBI): domain Eukaryota; kingdom Metazoa; phylum Chordata; class Mammalia; order Didelphimorphia; family Didelphidae; genus Gracilinanus; species Gracilinanus agilis. Next base: position 445,333,857 of record NC_058131.1, on the reverse strand, counting down.
GTAGTTTTCAAGTCTTCTAAACATCCAAAGGAAGTTTATATCATGGATATGAATATTAAGACTCAATGAACCCGAAAGAACCCCTAATTTCCACTAACACAGTAACAACATTCTTGCAGATTCCACCCCAGGTTCCCTAAGAAATAGAGAAATTTCTGAGTCATAATTCTGAGCCGAAGGTCCAAATTTCAATTGTGGTAAATTAAAACTGGAAGTTCCACCATGACCAGGCTGTGGGAAGAACACCCATGGGGTATTCAGAGCTGTTTCTCAAAGCCCTTGACAACTGATATAAATTATTAACAAAAACCCACATACTCAAACTATGTTAGCTAACAGTTGATAAATTCTAATCTTATAACTGATACCCTCAGACTATAACTCTTAAGAAGAGACATGAAAGTAAATAGAGTCATCTCTTAGTCATAAAATCAGAAGTCCCTGTTATTGACATAAATTCCTAGAAAAACAAATCTTTTTCATATTTTTATAACTGACTCTATGATTGCTTCAGTAATTTTTATGCAGAATCAGGATTTAGTCAAACTATATACTTAGCATTCCAAGGTTAATAGGGGCCCTTAATTTCATTATTCTAAAGTTTATATGAAATGACTTTATTTTAAAATAATATAAAAGCAATGAATACAATTTCATTTTTTCAATTCAGTGATTACATAAATGAATTTACTTTTAAGAGATTAATTGTATTCCAACTGAAATAAAAACTTGGGATAGGGTACAGATATCTTTAAGTAATTCCGAACCGTATACAGAGAACAGTGTAGATCAGTTGAGTTGCCTATAGTAGAACAAATTTGGTTGTTAAATACATTCAAATTTCAAGAATTTCAACTACTAGTTTACTTGATTATCTGGGTTATAGAATGACCATACATTAGGCTGAAAATAGTCACATTTTACAATTTACTTTATGTTCATATCTTCTTTTGATTAAAGAAATTTGTCATAAAAGGAAAAGTCAGGGAAAGAATTATAGCAAAATCAACATTCTTTCATATTTTAATCTAGCACTCTTCTCACTCTCCTCTACATTCTTTCACTATCATAGTTCAAATGAATTCCCTTCCCCCCCTCTTCCCCTCCATTTTTGAACTTCCCACCCCACTATCCCCCTTCGTTTATCCCTTCTGACTTTCTCCATAGAGTAAGATAGAATTTCGATATCCCAATGGATCTAGATCTTCTTCTAGATCTAGATCTATATCTAGATCTACTCTTCCCTCTTAGGATAAATTCCTCAGAGAGTAAGGTTTAAGTATTTCCTTTTAATGCTCTCTTCCTCTCCTTCTTATAATAGTATTCATCCTCTTCCCTTCCCATGCCCTCTTTGTGTGGTATAAATTATCCAATTTTTCTTATTCCTTCAAGTTTCTCTTGGGGCCATCTTCTATTCCCCTCCCCCCTTTTTCCCATATCATCTTAGACCATCTTAGACTCCAACCTCTCCCTATGAATAATTCTTCTAATTACTATAGTAGTAAATGCAATTTGTGAGAATTACACATAACATTTCTCCATTTAGGAATACAAATAATTTGATCTTATTGAAACCCTTAAAGAAGCAAATCTAAAAATAAGTGTTTTTCTTCTTTCCCTTCTCTTTATTATTTACCCTTTTATGTTTATTTTGATTTTTGTGGTTGAATATCAAACTTTCCATTTAGTTCTGTTGTCTTCTTTGTAAATACTTGGAAATCTATATTGTTGAATGCCCATACTTTCCCCCAGAAGTACATAGTCAGTTTTGATGGGTAGGTGATCCTTGGTTGTAGACCCAATTCTCTTGCCTTTCTGAATATCATATTCCAAGCCTTGAGGTCTTTTAGTGTGGAGGCTGCCAGATCCTATGTAATCCTAATTGGTGTTCCTTGATATCTGAATTGTCTCTTTCTAGCTTCTTGTAATATATTTTCCTTAACTTGGAAACTCTTGAATTTGGCAATTATATCACTGGGGGGTTACTTTTGAGGATTTAGTGTAGAGGGTGATCTATTGATCCTTTCAATGTTTATTTTGCCCTCTTGTTGAAGAACATCAGGGCAGTTTTCTTGGATAATTTTTTGTAGTATGGTGTCCAAATTTCTATTAATTTCTGATTTTTTTTAGGAAGACCAATGATTCTCGAATTATCTCTTCTAGACCTGTTTTGTTAATCTGTCATTCTCTTCATGAGATATTTCATGTTTCCTTCTATTTTGTCATTCTTTTGACTTTGCTTTGATCTTGCTGTCTTGCAAGATCATTGGTTTCTCCTTGCCCAATTCTGGTCTTTAGAGACTGGTTTTCTGCTATAATCTTTTGATTTCCCTTTTTGATTTGGTCTATCCTGTTTTTCATGGTTTCCTACTCTTTAATTTGGGTCTCCAATTTGCTTATTGTTTTGTTTGATTTGGGGGCATCTTCCTCCAATTAGGAGTTTCTGTCTTTTAAACTGTTAATTTTGCTTTGAGCTATTTCCCACTTTTCTTGCCAGATCTCTTCCATCTTTCTCATGATCTCAGATTTGAACTCTTCAAGAGTTTGTGATCAATTTTCATTTTTTTAGGAAGGTTTGGATGTGTTTCCTTGTTTGTCCTCCTTTGCTGTTTGCTCTGTTTGGATTTTTCTGTGTAAAAGTTATTGAGTATTAATACTTTTTTCTTGTTTTTTTCTCTTGGTTAGTTCTTGGGCATTGCTTGCCATTATTATGCTTGTTTTTCCTTCTCAGTCAGAAGTCTGGGTGAGGCGGGCAAGCTCTCTGTGTACAGAGCTGTGGAGTAGTTTTTGCCCGAGTTTACTTTAGGAGTCACAGTGCAGTGCTGTCCCTCTCAGCTTTATCCTCACACCCAAGTCTGTGCTCTTTAGGCTCCTGGGGTCTCAAGTTTAGTTGTTCTCAGAGTCTAGCCTCTTGATGGCCCCAGTCAGTTGCCAGGACCCCAGATATTGCCCCAACTCTTGCTCCTCTACCCTAGGCTCCTTTATAAGTCTCAGAGTGCCTGCTTCTACTGTCAGTCACCCCTCCACTTAAGTTTTGCACCCAAGGTCTATGTTCAAGGTTCGTATTCTTTAGCCTCTTGAGGTCTTAAGTCTTGCTGCTCTCAGGAGCAAGCCCCTGGTGGTCCCAGTTAGCTCCCAAGAATGTCCCACGCTTGCTCTAACTCTTGTGAGCTGGCTCTGGAGTTGTAGGTAGGGTGGGGAAGAGTTGATCATCTCACATTTTTTTTAACATTTATTAATATTCATTTTTAACATGGTTACATGATTCATGCTCCTCCTTTCCCCTTCAAACCCCCCCCCCCGCGCCCCTCCTACCGATGCGCATTTCCACTAGTTTTGTCATGTGTCCTTCATCAAGACCAATTTCCAAATTGTTGGTAGTTGCATTGGTGTGGTAGTTTCGAGTCCACATCCCCAATCATGTCCACCCCAACCCATGCGTTCAAGCAGTTGTTTTTCTTATATGTTTTCTCTCCTGCAGTCCTTCCTCTGAATGTGGGTAGCATCTTTACCATAAATCCCTCAGAATTGTCCTGGGTCATTGTATTGCTGCTGGTACAGAGGTCCATTACATTCGATTTTACCACAGAATGTCAGTCTCTGTGTATAGAGTTCTTCTGGCTCTGCTCCTTTCGCTCTGCATCAGTTCCCAGAGGTCTCTCCAGTTCGCCTGGAAATTCTCCAGTTTATTATTCCTTTTAGCACAATAGTATTCCATCACCCGCATATACCACAGTTTGTTCAGCCATTCCCCAATTGAAGGACATACCCTCCTTTTCCAATTT
>NC_058131.1:445171418-445325076 GCF_016433145.1 Gracilinanus agilis | reverse complement strand
GGTTGTCTGGATTTTCTCTGTGTAAAAGCTGTCGAGTGTTAAAGACTTCTTCTTCTTGTTATTATTCTTTCTCTTCTGAACTTCCTGATGCTGAGTAGCCATCATTAGCCCAGCAGCTTCTCAGATTTATCCTCGCGCTCAGTGTCTGTTCGCGATTTATTGGCTCCTGAGGTCTGAGTTCTGGTTTTTTCCAAGGTTAAGCCCCCTGGTGGGCCCTCTTGCTTGATCCTCTGCTGGAGGTTTCTTTACAAGTCTCAGGGCGCTGCTTCCACAGTCGTATACCCGTCTGCACTGGTTCCCCACTTAGGCTTTAGTTCCTGGCTGTGTCTGCCTCCGTCCATGCCTCTGCTCAGCCTGCGCTCTGCGCCCAGCGTCCTGCTCCCGTGCGCTCAGATTTCGCGTGCGTTTTTTGACTTAATGGGGTCCTAAGTCTTGCTGCTCTCAGGAACAGGTCCCGGAGCTGCTGATGACTCGATGGGTGCCCCAAACTTGCCCTATTTCTTTTTAGCTGGGTTCGGAGATATAGATGAGTGTGGAGGGGGTGGGGGTGGGGCGGTTGCTCAGCCCGCGATTTAGTGAGAGCCCTTTATAGGGAAATGTCTCGATTCCACATACCTTCCACGCTGTGCCCTGTTGTGGGGTTCCTCCGTTCATCTGGACTTGTTTTTATGTCCCCTTGACGAGTTTTGTGTGTTTCGGTCAGGAGAGGTTAAGAGCTGCTTCTTACTCTGCCGCCATCTTAACCTGGAAAACCCATCTCACATTTTAATGGGAGCTATTTCACCACCTTATAGTGCGGAAATGCCCAAATCCCATGTACCTTCAATGCTGTGCCCTATTGTGGGGTCCCTTCATTCATCTGGATTTGGTTTTTGTGTCCTTTTGAGGTAATATGTATAGGTCGGTTAGGAGAGTTAAGAGCCCTGCTTCTACTCTGCATCCATGTTAACCCGTAAGTCTCCTGGAGGAATTTCATGTGAACTGGAATGCAGAGTGAAAGGAGCAGAACCAGGAGAACATTATACAAAGAGATGGATACACTGTGGTACAACTGAACGTAATGGACTTCTCTATTAGCAGCAATGCAATGACCCATGACAATTCTGAGGGACTTATGAAAAAGAACACTATCACATCCAGAGAAAGAACTATGGGAGAAGAAACACAGAAGAAAAACATTTCCTTGATTACATTGTTTGATGGGGATATGATTGGGGATGTAGACTTTAAATGATCACTCTATTGCAAATATTAATAATATGGAAATAGGTCTTGATCAATGATACTTGTAAAACCCAGTTGAATTGCACATTGGCTACAGCGGGGGGGGGGGGGGAGGGGGAGGGAGACATGAATTATGTAACCATGGAAAACTATTCAAAATTAATTAAATTAAAAAAAATTTTTAAAAGAGACAGTTTGGACATTCAAAAGTTGAATTCAGGGGCAGCTGGGTGGCTCAGTGGATTAAAAGCCAGGCCTAGAGATGGGAGGTCATAGGTTCAACTCTGGCCTCAGACACTTCCTACCTTTGTGACCCTGGGCAAATCACTTAAACCCTATTGCCTAGCCCTTACAGCTCTTCTGCCCTGGAACCAATACGCAGTATAGGTTCTAAGATAGAAGGTAGGGGTTTTTTGAATTCACTTACCCATGCCAACCTGCTGAGTCAAATCCAGACTGGAACACAAGGGGTCCCTGCTGATGCCACAAACTTTTGAGCTCAATCAATATATTGCTGGGCAGGAGACTTTGAATCTCAATGGGGCCTCTAAATATGTCAACCTGACTAAAACAAAATTACCAACATAGTTATATTGAAGGGTCTTTAATCACAACTAAGAAAGATTGCAATCTGTTTTCCCCCATAGGGAGGTCTCCTGTGAGATACAGAGAAAGGGATCAAATAGTCTTTCTGAGGCAGAAAATAGCCTGGTTATATGAGTTCACAGAAACTTGAGTAAGACTGCACTAGACAGGGTCTAGGATGGTTGGAAGTGGATTTCTTGTTCTTTGATTATTCTCTTTTTCAATCTTAATTCAATCTTCATGTAAAGGGGTTAGTTTCTGGGAAAGAAAGAAGATCCATTCATAATCAATTCAGAGTCATTATCTGCCTTTTGATTTGATTTTTCTACCTCTCTGAGAAAGAAACAGCCAGAAAATTTTTTTCAACTAAAATTCCCACTATCATAGTGTGGTCAAAAACACATAGTCTTAGAGTCAGAAGACCTGAGTTCCCATCCATACTTCCTATTTCTGCAAAAAAAAAAAAATTGTCGGGAAAGAAGAGTTGTGTGAAATAAGAAGAAAAAGAATATTATATAGGGAGGTTAAAAGATGAGTGTGGCTATAGAGTTGTTGAGACCAAGGAAAAAAATAGATAGGGATTGGTAAATTATTAAGATGTGAAAATTAGATGTAAAAGTTTTAATTAAGTGCTTATGTTTGAGATGCAAACAACTACAAGTAGTCTGATTTTAAGTGAAAATCTTAGCCAATATAAAGAATAGATGGAAATTATGTAGTGATTTAAATGAAGTGTGCAATATCTGTATTTCTGACCCATCTGTCATCTGTTTCAGTACAGACTTCTCTTTTTCCTGGTAGAGAATATGAAAAAAAAACCTCAGAAACAGAAGCAAGGCTTCAATAGTGAGGGGGGAAGCAGATTTTGAGTTGGAGGAGAGATGACCCCTGTCAGAATGAAGTGTTTCATTGTGAAGAGGAGGAAGGATATGGACAATCATACAAATCAAATTCAAAACAGATTTTAGGTATCTCTTCAAGAGGAGTGAACTGAATGCTCTGCAAAAATAAGCTATTATCCTCCCCAAAAGAAAAGGAAATGATATACTGGAGCTAGAAAAACTAACACTTGAGAAGTCATCTGGTAAGATCAGAGGAAGAAGAATTCCAAAAGTCTAGTGCAGTTTAAAATTTTAATTGTATAAAACTGCATTAAGACTTTTTGAACATTCTAGAACATTCCTGGCTAGAGTGGTCTACACCTAACAAAGGATGGTAAAAAATTTTTTAAAAAAGGTATCTTCTCTTCTCACTTCAATTAATGCAGTTAAGATGTAGTGAAAATGTATTAACTGAGACACACACACACAAAAACCCCTCCAAGTCTCCGAGCCAAAAAAGAAATGTTTATTGAGAGGGATCCAGTCTCACAATAAAGCTGGACTCCAGTTAGCAAGAAGACTTTGAGCCTTGTGAGTGGACCCCTTTTATAGCATAGTTGAGCTAGAGATACAGAAATGGTGTGCAGTGTCATTTGTCATAAGTGACTTGACCAGTTTTGCTTGGTCCATGCCATTAATGAAAGCAAATTTCATACCCCTTGTCACTGATGCAAGTAAATCCTTTGACCTCCACCTTTAACACATACATGTTGCATGCCATGGTGATTTTGTAGAGGTCAATGTAAGGACAGGCTGTTTAGAACAATTGCAAAGTATTAACATGTGTATTGGACCCAGGTCCTTTAGCATTTGGCCTGTATCAAAAAGCACAGAATCATAACAGAAAAAAATATGAACTATATACAGGTTTGTTAGCCTAGTATGAAGAAGGTCAAAAGTTTAAATCATGGGAGGAGTAATATCAGAACAGAACATATATATATATATATAATATTACAGAATAATGGAGGGATATGGAATTTCACATTCACAAGGAAGGCACAGAATGTAATCACAAAGTCTAAAGCAAGTATTAAGGAATTTTCCTGCAACCCTACAACAATGTGCGAATAAATCCTTAATCAATTTAAAAGGGTTATAGGGCTTTGGCTATTAGATTAAGGCAACTCATATCACACAGAAAACATAATTTTCAGTGATGAATGATTCGCAGGCTTTAGAAGCATTTTGTGTTTAGAAGCATTTAGCCCTTTGCCTTTACTAGAGGGCTTCAAAGAAGCAGAGAGGACTTCTTGTCCTCCACACTCCCATCTAACCTGTGATTTGAGCTATTGGACCAGAGGGGAGACAATTTTTCCATCTGGGAACATAGAAACGAAGCTTCAAGGAGCATGACTGCCCTCTCAGCACAGGTATATTCTGGCATGGAACCTAGGGTTTCCCTCTGAACACCCTAAACTCCAGAAGTGTTCCAGGTCAAAAAGGACATAAGAAATTCCTTTCTTCCCCTTGGACTTTCCCCTAGATCCTCTTTTTACATAGATATACACCTCCCGGTTGCACCCTGATAAGCGTTGGATAGTATCAAATCCAATCATCCCTTGAACTCTACAGATCATCATCCCTTGTGCCCTTGGGACACAAATCATCACCAGACATCCCTTTTACCCCCCAACCCAATAAAATTACCTCATTCCTGATTCACCTCATCCTGTAGCTCCTGTTGTCAAATAGGTATAAAAAACCCAGACCCCATATCCTCTGGGAGGCAGTGATCTACCTGCATAACATAGTTTCCCTCAGTCATTCCATTTGATTTAATAATTTGACTTACATTTGAATTAATAAATGTCTTTTATTTCTTAAGCTAACTTTTGGAGTCTGTCATTCTTGACAAAGGCACCTGTCTAAATCCAGGGTTTTACTTCAAAGTTCTCCCACAACAATTTGAGCTTATGCAAAAGGAAATTTTCCTTCCCCTCTTTTTACTACATGTATGGTTTCTGGGCATAAGCCCAGAAGCAAGGACTGTGTGAGGGAAATCATTGTATAAATTTAGCCATGAGGGTAGAACAACAGCCAGATAAATGGAGCAATGGAGTCAAGAATATCACAAGACCAGGAGGGCAGGATGATCTTCCTTGCAACACCCCCTGGAAGGCCCCCCCTGGGTGGCCCATGCAAATTAGAAAACCATGGTGGCTCCTGAGATGTCACATGTGAAAGTTAGTGGGCAGAGAATGAGCCTGGTAAACTGAGGCAAGAGAGAAGTGCTCTCTTTCTTTCTCTCTTCACTTCTGTAATCATGGGCTCTCTTGAGTGTTGGCGTAATAGTGAGCTGGAAATGTCGGCCATTGATTTAGCAAGCTAAAGTATCAGTAAGTTAACTATATATCTTTCTCCTAGTTTTCTATCTTTTTTCTACTACTTTTGATTTAATAAAATTATAAAATTTAAGGCCAATCTCATAATTTTATTTTTTAAAATTTTTTAATTTCTAAAAAATTTTTTATTTATTCATTTATTTGGTATATTTTTCCATGGTTACATGATTCATGATTTTTCCCACCTCTCTTTACTCCCCGCTCCCAAAGTTGACAAGCAGTTCCACTGGGTTATACATATATCATTGTTCAAAAGCTATTTCCATATTATTCATATTTACAGTAGAGTGATCTTTTGAAGCCCAAACCCCAATCATATATCCCCATTGAATCACATGCTTGATCATATGTTTTTCTTCTGCATTTCTACTCCCACAGTTTTTTCTCTGGATGTGGATAGCATTCTTTGTCATAAGTTCCTCAGTATTGTGCTGGATGATTGCACTGCTACTAGTAGAAAGGTTTGTTACATTTGATTTTCAGTCTCACAATTTTTAATTCTTACAAGCTATGGATTCAGGAAAATATCAGACCCTACAAGGCCAACTGAGTGCCTCACCCTCAATGGCACTGTACTCATGTGCTAAGTGAGGATCTTATAAGAGAAAAATGACTTCTGAGCCCTATAGGGTTATCTTAAAAACCTAAGAGTAGTCACCACTCTTGACACCCTATATCAGGGGTCGGCAACCTTTTTGGCCGTGAGAGCCATAAACGCCACATTTTTTTAAAATGTAATTTCATGAGAGCCGTACAGTGCTCACAGTGCGCACTCCTGTAACAGCACCTGAAAAAAAATTGACTTTATGGCTCCTGCAGAAAGAACCATATCTGGCCCTCAAAAGAGCCAGATATGGCTCGAGAGCCATACGTTGCCGACCCCTGCGCTATAGGAAGGTGAGAGTACAAGTTGGGGAAGTAGCCCTGAATGTATGTTGCATTGTAGTAGGAGGTTTATGATGAACATATTTGGGTGCCACATGGATTTGCTAGAGAGATTCTCCACCTGAGGCCCTCATTTTTTTTTTTTTAAACCCTTGTACTTCGGTGTATTGTCTCATAGGTGGAAGATTGGTAAGGGTGGGCAATGGGGGTCAAGTGACTTGCCCAGGGTCACACAGTTGGGAAGTGGCTGAGGCCGGATTTGAACCTAGGACCTCCTGTCTCTAGGCCTGACTCTCACTCCACTGAGCTACCCAGCTGCCCCCTCATTTTTAAATAATCTAATTTTACAGACATCTCTGGATAAAAAAATCATCATTTTTTCTATTTTTATTTTAAGTTTATAACTAAACAGTTTTCTGTTGTATTTCCTTTATAAATAAGAACAGTTCCTTTGAGATAGTTTTTTCTTATTGTGATGCTTCAAAACTAAAATTGTTTTATTCCAATAGCTATTACAAGTATTTCAAGGCTACAGGTATTATGTGTGGCTTGAAGGGTAAACAGAATAGACAACTCTAGCCTTTTCCCCTCCCATGAAATTCTAAGATTCCAGATGGTCTAGGCCAATAGAGAATACTAATGATCTTAATATGGCTCTCTTTGGTGCCCAAGATGACCTTCTTCCCTGGCCCTGCTCCAGTTTCCTGAAGCTGAATCAGAAGAGTTTAACTTTATGAACAATCCTCTTTGCCAGGACACTCAACAAAATTATAGCTAGATGATTACAACATGTAGTTATATATAATTACAATATATAACTATATATATGCATATATATATAGCTATATAATTACAATATACAAATACAACAAAAAGTAGATCGATTCGTATGTTAATGATTTTGAACTCTCCATTCCTTTAGTCCTCTATCTCTTCAAGAAGAACCATCTTAAATATTTCTTCTCTCATTTTAGGTTCTGTGATGGCAATATAGCACTTGGTGGTTCTGTTGACTGCTGTGGACTAGACTCAGAAAGCCTGGAGTCTGCCGAGGCTGAGCTTTGTGAATATTAATCTTTGAAGTTCAAGAGTATCTATCTTAATTGGACAATGATGGTAATAATTTCTGTATCTGTATTTATCTAATGACATCAGATACACGAGGGCGATGTATGGAGCTCTGCAACTATGTCAGCCACATAATTTTTCCTGTACCCTTCAAGTCCTATAGCACCTAATTCTATCAAATATCTGCAATGTATGCTCCATGTTGAGGAAGAACTCAATTAGGCTTTCTTCTTTATTATCAGAGACAAAATTATAGCCCAGGGATCTTCTGATCCATCCCACTCAAATATCTCAGCTAAAATTTATAATCGTCTCTGACATAACATCTGGCCTTGCATCTAAGAGGTTATCCACTGGTTGGCAGCTTAAGCTATCCGTCAGACTCATCACTTTGTCTGATTCAGGGGCCTTCCAATGGCTCAGGAACACTCTTATCTATCCTACCCAAGGCTCCCAGGATTGTTCTCCATGGGAACATCATGTATGTGCAGAGAAAATGACAATTTGGGGGTCTATGATATAAGTATACTAAAGAGAAAGAAGTCTTCATTGCTCAGATGAAATAGAGCTTTTTCATTTAATTATGGCATACAGTCTCTTTACAGAAATGCTTCCTTTGATTAAAAGGCCTCCTACCTCTTTAAGTAATACCTTATCCTCAAAGGTCTAGTGCAGAATTTCTAGGAATAATCCCCTACTGTCAATTCCTCAGATATATATTTTTATAGATAAAATTTTCAGGCAAAATTAGAAAAAATGTCCTTAATTTTCTCATATGACTTAACATCAGTGGCCTCAATTATGTATTCTCCCAGTTTGTTTAATTTTCTATTCTATTAGCCTTTTCTTAAATTCTAGATCTTCTAATATTATGAGACTTAAATGTTTTTTCAACTACAAACATAAGATGGTAGCCCTCAATTATTTAAGCTTCCATCTTTTTTAGAGTTTGCTTCATGTATGCCCACATTAATACACAAATAATAATGCAATTAAAAGTATTACAACAGTGGTCTATTGAATCAATATTGTCGACGAAAAAAAAAAACCTGCCAAAGTAGTTAATCTTTAATCACAATCAAAAGATTGCAATCTGAGTTCCCATGGTACCATGCTCCCTGGCACTTGGGGGTCTCCAATGAGATATAGAAAATTAGTTATATTCAGTGGGTTGGAGGAACAAACTGGCTTACAGAAACTTAGGCAAAACTTCCTCCAATTTAGTTATCAGGGGGTATATATAGGGTGGGGCTAACTGACGTTTGCCCTTGGTCATGGCGCTTCAGAACATTCCAAACTCTCAATGCCATCCCTGTCATTCAAGGTGGCATCCATCTCATCCCAGATTATGATTATAACATTTCTTGTTCTTTATATTTGACTGTCTGCTCCCCTTTAAGTTCAGTCCTCAGATAAAAGAGTTAGTTTCTGGGAGCAGATCAGTTCATAATCAATTAAGAGTCATTGCCTTTTGATTTGATTATTCTATCACTCTGCAAAAGAATCAGAATATCTCTGCTGAAGACATCATTTTCAGGGAATCTCCAGATTGATTTCTTTTTTTTAAAAACCCTTAACCTGACTTAGTATCAATACTGTATATTGATTCCAAGGTAAAAGAGAAGGGGTAGCAATTAAGTGATTTGCTCAGAATCACACAGCAAGGAAATATCTGAGGCTAGATTTGAACCCAAGACCCTTTCAATCCTCTGAGCCACTTAACTGCCCTGACAGACTGACACTTAAAAAAAAAAAAAAAGCACAAAAGACCAATAACCCATTGGATTCTTGTCCCAGATTCAACTCAGCATGTAAGCCTGGGTGAGGAACTTTGAGCTTTGGCCCTTTAATTACGGCTGCCTCCGTAAAAGTTCCATAAGCTAATATCAGGTCTTCCTCAATGGGAACTTAAAGAGATGGCTGTGGACAATGAATTTTTTTAGGTATAGACTGTACTTACAGGTTTCAGCTCCCTCCAACAAGTGCTCCTAATGGAGATGATTGTAGACTATGTGTTTTAAGGTATGAACCTGTGTATTTGTAGATTCCAGATCCCCTCCAACAGTTCCCTCTGAAGGGAGCACAGAGGAGTTATATGATTTCAGGGTATGGACCATGTATTTACAGATATCTGAATAATTGGTAAAATTTAACTAAATCTAACCCCAAATATTGCTGGACACAGCAATTGTGGGAGTCCTTTGATCATAACAAAATTAAAATTTTGCAGTGTGCTCTTGTTTCTAGTGGCCCTGAGTGGAAATCCTTTTTAGACAACCAGGCAACAATCAGTTTGAGTTCTATTCTTCTCAAGGGCATATTAAAAAGAATTTTAAAGCAGGGAAGGACACTGAAAACAAAATATCTACAAGAGGAGACTCCAAATTCAAGGAGGAAAAGGAGCAAACAGAAAGTCAGAACAATATTTACGTGTGAGGTGTCTGTCAGTCAATATATATTATGTTTAAGTGTTGTTTTTCCAATGAGCATATATGTGTGTGTGTGTGTGTGTGTGTGTGTGTGTGTGTGTGTGTTGGTGTGTGTATGTTCCTATGGATAAAGCAAAATGTTTCTTTCACAGCTTGCCCTTCTTACAGTAGGGAAGGAGATGGTGTGACATAGATAAGGTGAGCTAGAATTAGCATTGAGAAAGAAACAGTTTGAGTAACTAATTAAAACTTCAATTGAAATTGATTTTATGATTATAAATACAGGTCAATTTGAACCTCAAAATTAAAAAGCATAAAGTTATGTCTAATTTAAGTCTATGGAATTGTTTTGGTCCAAATTAGAATAAATTGAGGAAAATTACCATGATGCAAAATGCTTAAGGTTCGTTGCGAAAATGGTTTGTAAAAGGTTTTGTTTATAGAAAACTTGAGGATTTAACTTTTGGGCTTTGCCCAGCATTATATCTCTAAGAAATATTTAGATGGAAGTTCCTCTATAGTGGTCTTAAAATGCCATCAATTGAGAGTGTTAATGACAAATGGTTTAATTGTACTAATTGTACTGTTTTCTAATTTGTACTGATTACTAATATTTTACAAAAGTGTGGAAAAAGAATTGTAAAGTGCAACTTCTTTAGGTGAGCAACCCTGAAGAGACCCTTATATCAGAGGTTCCTGTCCTCTCTGAACTCTGAATATATCCACCTTGAGGGAGTAAAAGAAATAATTAGAAGTTTAAAAGGGTAGATAGAGAAAAATTATAGAGAACTAGTCTTTTTAGACTTTTATGATGACATTAGTAGTTACTATAAAGGTTAAAATTAATGTTTGGACAATAATTTTATGAAAGTATGTAGTTGCCAATATTTATTATATTTTGAGTCAGAAATGTATTTACAAAATGGAGAGGAAACAATAAAGTAGAGAAATGTGAAGAGGTTAGAGAAGTTATCTATCCTATTAACCTAAATGTTTACTCCAGGTCTACTTAGTCCAGGTAGAGATTAATTACCTCTCAACCAGGAAGGCTGGTGGTTAGTAACCACACAGCCTCCTCCAAGATGGAAGCTAGTCTCTTAAGAAACTAGGAAAGGAGTCAGCCTTTCAGTCACCCAACGAAATTGTCCAGGAGTCAGAGTCCAAGTTGAAGTCAAGCTCCAAGCCCACAATCCAAGCATCTCCAGCAAATCTCCCTCAAAGACTCTACCCAGTCAGAAACTATTTCCAAAAGACAATTTGCTCTGAAGGAGTTCAGGGCTTGCTTTTATGGTGACTTCTTGTCCCTTCCCCTTTTCACATAGGCCAATCACAGTTTCTAAATTGTCTAGCACTGCCCTCTGGGCAGTTTCTGAGGATTCTAAAGGTGTAAACTCTTACCAAAGGATTCACAAGTTTCTGACTGAGTTAAAAGAGTTGGAGCTCTCCAAGTAAGTGACTGTGAACTCCCTTAGTTAGTGTTAAGTAGGAGTGTTTTTTAAGTTTTTGGTTGATTAACTCATCATAAAAAGAGAAAATAAAGAATTCCCTTTCACATTACAAAACCCAGTTTTGATTCACTTGAATGTCTGTTGAATAATAAAATTAGGATAGGTTGGAATCTAAAAGCAAAGGCTAGTCCCTTTTGTGTAGAGGGAGTTTCATCCCCTCCCCCTCCTGGATTGCTGACTTGTTTCATTCTATTTTTCCTTCTGGTGCTTTGTCCATGAATGTGAATAAAAGGCAGCAGGGGAGACAGAGGGAGGATCCTTCAGGAGGATCTACATGTGGTCAAACTTAGAGTAGAAAAGAAGACTTTAAATCTATGCCTATCTGCTTTCTCTATTTCAAGTGATTATTAATAAACTCTATGGAAATAAGTACCTGGAGTTTTTAATTTAAATCTAACACTTCAAAGAACTAAAAGTTGTAGGCTACTATGAAGTATTTGAGATAATTAGGCCCTTCAAAGAATAATTGAAATTCAATATGATTCTATTTTGGGAAAATAAATCCAGATATAATTGAATTAATTCTAGCTTTATTTTTTTGAAGGAGAATTAGAAATTATTAATTATATGGCATGATAATAAATTTTGTAATACTGTAGGTATAGCTTTAAAACAGTGATGATGAACCTTTTAGAGATAGAATGCTGGCCCCATCCCCATCCCATCCCTCAGACTGAGTGCACTGCTGGACCCTCCCAGAGATGGCATGCCCTGCCCTTGCCCCCCCCCCTCCATTGAGTGTTAGGTGTGCCCTGCCCCCACCCTTACCCCACACAGGTGAAGGAGGCTGCTGGGTGGAGAGATGGGTGAAGTGAGGAATGTACTCCGTGAGTGTAGAGAAGAGGAGGGAAGTAGCCTGAGCACTCTACTCCCCTCCAGCTCTGCTGTTTAAGAGTTAAATTAATGTCCACTACTTCAAGTATTATTTTTATAAAGTTTATTATCTGACAAAATAGAACCACGTGACTAAGTTTTTCTACCTGCTCAAAATGCCCACTCCTGCCAAAGCTGCAACAGGAAGGGAAAAAAAAGGAGAGATGGACCTCCGCCCAATTTATATCCTGTCTACATCAGCACATAACGACAAGAAATGAGTGGGGTTTTGAGAATTGTAGTTTTCTGAGGATTGTAGTTTTTCTGGGGATCATAGTTGTTAGGGTAACAGATTTTAATTACACAATCCCTCCTGAGATCCTTTGGAAGACTAGTCTCCCCAATAGATCTTGTAAACATAATCAACTTATAAATTTCAATAATTTGGATATAAAAGGGAAAAAGAACAAAACCAATGATTGCTAGGCCCATTGACAAAAAGCCAATTAGGAGGCATAAGAGTATACATACAAAATAAATGAGTTACAACCCCCCACCATTCAATTTCACCACAACCCAAAGTTCATTCTGGATTTTTCAGTGCAGTATGAGGTTTCTGCAGGCATCTCCATGACACCTTCTCCAAGCAGTTCATTTCCTGGATTCTGGGAGGTAGCAAGTTTCTTTACTTTTATAAAACTAGAATTTTATGACAATTATACAATCCCCACCGAGGAGGGTGTTGATAAACACATGGATCAACTCAGGATACATTAATCTTCACTAAGAAAACAGCTTTATAAAAAACAGTAGTATAGGAACTAATACAAGAAAACCTTTTGGGTCTAAAAATTACCAAGAATCTAGATCATTCTGGTGGAGATAGATTAAGCTGAAGAGTTAAAAATTATACTGAAGCTACTTAGGCTTCATGGGAAATGCTTCCTTTTGGGAGCTATCCAGAGATACCACACCCCCTAGGAAAATCTTCCCAGCTCCTCTGGTATGAGACTGTAATAGCTGTAAAAGGCATGCCTTTAATATATCTCATCCATTACATTTTATAAATGTGGAGGTGGGAATTCATGCTGTAACACTTCACTTCAGCTACTAAATGGACCCTTACCTCTTCTTACAAACAACTCAAAGGTACTTTTTTAATGATATCTTCTCCAGTCCAATCATACGAAGGAGGTACAAATAAAGAGTATGTAACCGCATATATAGCTAATTGTCAAAACACAATACCTTAAAGTGACATAGTGTAACAGAACTTAACAAACTAAATAAAATCTTAAAACAAGTAATCAGCAAATACAATATATGTGACAGGATACAGGCACTGAATTCAAGAATTCTTTTTTTTTTTTCAATTCCAATACAGAGATTTTTCATAAAACAATAGAGTCTGAAAAGGCTTAAAATCCACCTCCAGACTCTTTAAGGTTACTTCTCCTCCCCAGTATCATCATCCATCCATCTCCCATATTGAGGGAGAATTCCTCAATGAACATAGTGTGGAGGAATCCCACATGTATTGTAGAGACTGAGCAGGCCAGAATGGCAAGGGGTATAGGGAGATGAATCTCTCTTTGAAATCACAAGGGCCAGTGCACCCACTTCTTCCAAGTAGGAAGAAAAGACATTCTAAAACTAGGAGCTGTTTGAGAGAGGTAATGCATCACTTTTTCATAGCGTGGGCCATGCTTATGATTCTACTTCCTTTTTGGAAGAATAATTTTCCTTTCCCTCCCCTCTAGGGGTAAAAACATCAGGGAGCAGCTTGCTTCCCCTGCCACATGGACAGGGTAAAAGCCCTTTAGGAGGCTAAGTATTGCCTAAGGGAAACATACCTGGGCTTCCAAGGCAAGCAGTGAGCAAGCACTCAGCTGTTGGCAATGTAAGGGAAAGAGGGATTTATACTTTCCAAGCCTTCTTAGAGTGGTCCCAATCAACAGCATCAACAGGAAGAACAGCAGTAACAGAGCAGCAGGAGGAGGAGGAGCAGGAGTTGCAGAAGCAATGGCTCTGCAAGGACCACCCAGGAGGGGAAGCAGGATCAGCAGGAGCAGGCAGCTGGGACCACTCAGGGAATTAACAGCAGGAAACAGGATCAGCAGCAACAAGGCACAGAGAGTTCCCCAGAAGAGGGGGGAGTGCTGTGAAAAGTCGTGGCAGGAGAAACTTGGTTTCTTTTCAAACTAATCTACTCAGAAAGAATTGAGGGTTTCTGAACCCCATTTCTGGTCACCATAAAGGTAAGAGTTAATGTCTACTACTTCAAGTATTATTTTTATAAAGTTTATTATCTGACAAAATAGAACTACATGACTAAGTTTTTCTACCTGCTCAAAATGCCCACTCCTGCCAAATCTGGAACAGGAAGGGGAAAAAAGATAGAGAGATGGACCTTTACTCAATTTATATCCTATCTGTGTCAGCAGGTAATGACAGGAACTGAGTGGGGTTCTGGGAATCATAGTTTTGCTGGGGATCATAGGTTTTAGGATAATCGGTTTTATTTTTGGCAACAGCATTTTATATATTTAGTCCAACCTTTAATTTTTAATCCTTATAGCTGCCTTTGAGCTGCCCACCTTACCCACTGTGCATTCCCATTGGCGGCTGGACAGAGGGGCAGGTGATGTGAAAAAATGTCATCAGACACAATGGAGAGGGGGAAGAGATCAGCTCTGCCAAAGTCCCTCTGCTTTTCTAGTAATGAACTTGGTGGGGTTGAGGGGAGAATGGCCAAGTACCCACAGAGAGCTCTCTGTATGCCATGTTTGGCACCCATGCCATGGATTCACCATCACTGCTCTAAAATATGTTGTTTTAAATTGTTTTTAGTTTACTGTTCTGCAAAGTGGGTGAAAATGCTTAACATGAATCTGATACTATTATTTAAAATAGTAAATTATTTTAAACCTAGAATCTTTGGGGGTAAAGATTAAGAGAATTCTGCAAGTTGTTTCTTTAACACTTAATGTTTTCATTGTAATTTTAATCTTCTTAATTAATGCCCCCAAACAGAGAAATAGCACCTTCTATTTATGGTGATATAATTTTAGTTGAGAACTGTTAAGAGAAAATAAAGATCACAGATATAAAATGCAAGTTAGCTTAGCATAAGCATCAGAAGAGCCAATCAGATTTTAACTTGATAGCATAGACTCCATCTTGTACTGTCATATATTTTGTTGTTTTTCTATTATTCACCCATGTCAACTTGAAATCTGGACACCTCAATTTTGCCCCTGCCCTTTGAGAAAACCCAGTACCAGGCACACCTGTTTGGGGCTGAATTATAGACCTTGAACTGTTTGGGGACCCTAGTTTGGATAAGATTAGTAGACATAGTCAAATGCTTAGTGCCTTTGTTTTAGAAGCTTCTCCAATTGTATTAAAGTCCTCTCTCAGGAAGCCCAGCTCTTAGTTTGACCCTTTCCTTTGTATTTGTTATAGTTGACCATTTCCTGATACTCCAGCTCCTGGCTGCAGTCTCTTTGCAGCCTGCTTGCAGTTTGTCTATGCATGCTTGCTGTACCTAGTTCTCCAGAAGTTATAAAAGAAACCCCAAGTTCTGCCACTCTTTGGAGATGTCATCCAACACAGTGATTTCTCCCAGAGATATGTCCCCAGAATTCTAGAGTGTAGACCCTATATAAGTTTTTTGGCTCTGGGCTCTGGCCAATATTGGACTTATCCCTTTCCTGATTAAAGATGTGGTTTTTCTGACTACTTTAGTAATTCTGTGTTATTTCCAAGTTAACATCCATAAGAAATTAAACTATAAAAACATTATTTCATATATATAAGTGATTATGAGCAATCAGTATCTTTTCATTTTTTTTTTAACCCTTGTACTTCGGTGTATTGTCTCATAGATGGAAGAGTGGTAAGGGTGGGCAATGGGGGTCAAGTGACTTGCCCAGGGTCACACAGCTGGGAAGTGGCTGAGGCCGGATTTGAACCTAGGACCTCCTGTCTCTAGGCCTGGCTCTCAATCCACTGAGCTACCCAGCTGCCCCAGTATCTTTTCATTTTAAAAGAAATTAGACTACTTAATTTTGTATCCTAGTTAATTGTTTTTTGTTAGAAGTTATTGATTTTTTGGACACATTTGATTTAAAAAATTTTTTTGCTTTACTCTCTTTTTGGGGTCTTTGAACTAAGAGAGAGCCTAATGACACTTATTTAACTACCTAGCCAATAGATCATGTATAAGCAAAGTGCTGTTCAGTTATTAAAATTTCCCTTATGGAACTGAAGGTTATTAGGAGACGTTCTCATCATGTCTCTCCCCTAGAGGTTTGAATGCCTATGGAGATTAACTTGTTGCAAATGAATGGAAGGGCCTTCAATAGTTGTGACCATCCTCTTTAGCAGTATAAATATCAACTTTTGTTAATTTATATGTTCTATTTTGTTTTATTTGAGACCTTAAGCATTTTCCTAGTCATTATATTAACTCTATATTCTGTGAGAACCCTTAAGGATTCTGCTCTGAGAAGAACAAAGGCTATACCTTATAGGCTAATTCTTTGGAGTATATGTATATGTGTGTATATATATCCAGAATGGAACCATTTCATATTTAGAAGTATTTTTACTTTCAAGAGTCATTAAATCCCAAATGACTGCCTTTTTGAGGTAGATTGTATCTTAAGCTAAATTTGAGAAAGAAAAATTTCTAGTGAAGTCCTTTGTAAGTTTTCTTTAGAGGCCTGAGAAATTTTCTAATTTAATGTGGCAGTTTGGGTATGTCAAGTTAATGGAACCTATCAAACTATCTAGTTTTGACTAAATTTTGGTAAGGTTTCACACAAGTGCACATACTGTTATGTGAAATCTGCCCTAAACATTTCCTTTATCTCTTCCCCTATAAGTCTGGGAGATTGATTTTATTCATTTCCCATCTTCCTCTGGATATATTTTCTGAATGAATAGAGGTTTTTCCTTGCTGATAAGCCACTACTGGGACCTTTGCTAGAAAGGATTTTCACATGTAGGAAATTCCATAGTAGGAGAGCTTACCACCTTACTTACCACCCCAGTCCTCCAATTTGGCAGAATGGTATTAAGATTAAGCTTGCTACATATTTTTCTTTTTCCTTCTTTCTTTTACTGTGCTAAACATTTTATTTCATTTTATTCATTTGATAGAATTCATTCTCAGTTAACTCAGCCCCTCCCTCTTGTGATATTGAGATTAAACCTACCTGCCCATTTTTAGATTTAATCAATAAAAGTGTAAACAACAGCACTTAATTATCAAGTGGGGAAGTCTGTAACCCATGTGTGCAAGAGTGGGTGATGAATCAGAATTGACTGACTGCCCCCTGGCAAAGCATTTGTTGTGATTAGACATGTAAACTAGAAGGAGTGCACAGGAAGTGATGCAAAAGAAATGCTTTTAAAAGGGAGTAACAACTTCCTGTGAGAGGGTCCTTCTTGACTCTTTGGCCTGGAACTGGACCTGGAGGAGTTCTGGCTGGGACCTTGGATTTGGTGAGACTGTTCTTAAATTTCTCCTTTAGAACTACACATGGTGAGTGAAAAAGGCTGATTCCCTTAGCTTCCCTGGAGGTACTAGCCTCTGGAGAACCCTTGACTAGGAGAAGACCTCGTGACTAAAACCCTTGTTAATTGACTTTTAGGCTCTCTGGCTGGGTCCTCTGGAGCCCTGTCAGAGTAAAGCCAAGATTTGAACACATAATCTAGTTCAGTGGTTCCCAGACTTTTTTGGCCCACCGCCCCCTTTCCAGAAAAAAATAAATTTTAATAGCAGTAATAGGAAAGATAATGTACCTGTGGCCATCACTGCTCCCCTGGATCACTGCAGCACCCACCAGGGGGTGGTAGTGCCCACTTTGGGAATCACTGATCTAGTTCTTTAAGCTATATCTCATACTCTACCTTCTTCTCATTTCTCTACTTTCACTCTCTCCTATATTTTATAAATATATTTTATATATTTATATATATTTTATAAGTAAATTACTAAAAATCATTTTAGAATGGATATTTATTCAATTCTTGGTGACCACTCCTTTTGATATTTAGCCCAATCAAACCATAATTTTCCCCCTTTACACTCTCTTCCATCCCATAGAAGGCATCATCCAACAAAAATATATGTATAAATAAATTGTATCTTTCTTGTTTTTGTTTTTCATTTCATTCTTGGGAGGTGGACATTCACAAGTAATTCTTCAAATAATAATTCTCTAGCTATATCTAACGTTCTCTTGGATCTACTCATTTCATTCTTCATTACTTCATGTAGATCTCTCCAAGTTTATATCAAAAATTAACCTGCTCATTTCTTTTTTTGTTAACATTTAATTTAATGCATTTTCTTTGTATAACATATAACATAACAATAATACATATGATTTGTTATAAATACGTAATAAATTATAATAAATATACATATCTAAGAGAAACAAATTCTCACATTAGCTATGCCCAAAAATCTATATCTCATTATCCCCGCCTCTGTCCCACTTCATTCCTCTCCCCAAGAAGGCAGGTAATATGCAACAAGTTGTACTACATTATCATATAATACATATATTTCTATTTGTTGTGTTATAAAACAAGACACATTACTTACAGCAGAGAAAAATTCATGGAAGAAATAAAGGGAAGAATGGTACTCTTCAATCTGTATTTGGACTTTACTCCTTCTTTGGTGGTAGATATCCTTTTTCATCAAGAGTTCTTTGGAGTTGTCCTGGATCCTTGCTTTGTTGATAATACTTAAATCATTCATAGTTAAACATCTGGTTCTACTCACTTCACTTTGCATCACCTCATATAAGACTTAGGAAGTTTTTTTGTGAACATCTTGTTTATCATTTCTTATGGCACAAAAGTATTCCATTACAATCTTACTGTAAGATTTAAATTCATATAAATAACTCCAAATATTATATTTTATAAGATTTATTAGTAATCACATGAAGTAGAAGAAATAAAAAAATATAAGTACAAAGCTTAAGTATGACCACATGAGTAAACTTTCCTGCCAAGCTCTCCCCCAACCTCCACAACTGCCTTCCCAGGAACAGAGAGAGAGGGGGGAGCTACACTCACAACTTTATCTTCAAAGCATAAGCATGTAACATGAGAAGGAAAATTGGAAGCTGGGAAAGAGAGTTCTGGGGAGAAAATTCTAATTACACAATCTCCCCCTCCCCGTGATTCCATTGGAAAACAAGCATGTAGAAATCACCCAGATTTACATGCCTAGTTTCCCCAATGAATCATTACATATAACCAAATTATATCTCTAAAGATCTTTAACTAGAGATACATATAATATTGTACATTCCAAGGGGAAATTACAATACTTTGGGGATAAGAGGGAAATAAAAGAGAAAGAGAACAAAACCAATGATTGCTAGGCACATTGACAAAAAGCCAATTATGGGGCATTCCCCTTTGGTATAAGAGTTTACATACAAAATAAATGTGTCCAACCCTCTGCAGTTCAATTCACTACATCCCAAAGTTCATTCTGGATCTTTTAATGCAGTATGTGGTTTCTGCAGGCTTCTCAATGATGACTTCTCCAAACAGTTTACTTTCAACCTTGGCCTCCTACTGATTCTGTCTACAGTCACTCTGCATATATCCAATCTTCCTACACTTGAAGCAGGTTAATGGCTTCCTGCCTGTTTTACTTCCCTGATTCCCTGTTGGTCTTATTCCCAGCTTCCAGCCTCCTAGTCCTTCCCTCTGATAATCCCAGGAGCTGCCCAGGTTTGGCTGTATCTTCACCATCTCTTTCACTGTGGCTACCATTAATTTGACATTTTGTTTCTGTTTTTTTATGATCTCTCTGCACAAAAACTTTCTGTATCTCCCTTAACAATTCCTCCAGGGGTTTTTCCTCCCATCCCTCAATCTTAATAAGCTTCCATATTAATATCAGGCTAAGCTTTAGTTACAAATTTTAGTTTTAGCATCCCCTGAGCCAATTACCCTTCAGAATCTAATCATCCATTTTTACACAAGTCTTCCCTCAATATTTCTAAGAACTCAAAGGGAGATTCATCTTTCTTTTGGTTAACATCAAATGTCTTTTAAGGTTCTGATTCCTAGGGAAAGCATCTCTGATTCCCTGAATAATTAATTCCCTTAAATCTCTCATGTTATTTTGATGGTCTTCTTGTTTATTATGCTAATCAAGATGTGCACTAGGATACTTCTGGTCGACTGGCAACTTTAATAACTAAATTAAACTTAGGTCCTTAATTTCCATAGAGTTTATTAATATTTACTTGAACAAGAGAAGGCTGACAGAGAGAAAAAACTAATTTTATCCTGCCTCTCCCTACCATCATTCATCTAGATTCCTTTGGCTACACCTCTGGTTGTACCTCTGGACATCCCTCTGGTCATTCTGACCATTTCTCTGTGGTACCTCACAGTGATAACAGATTCCTTGGCATGGTGCACTATGGTCTGAATTATCATTTACCCTATTATAATCACCAATCCTATTAGATCCTATTAGAGGATCTTTTATCATCATCATCATCATCATCATCATCATCATTAGTATTT
This sequence comes from Gracilinanus agilis, assembly GCF_016433145.1. Taxonomy (NCBI): domain Eukaryota; kingdom Metazoa; phylum Chordata; class Mammalia; order Didelphimorphia; family Didelphidae; genus Gracilinanus; species Gracilinanus agilis. The sequence continues at coordinate 445,304,761 of NC_058131.1, read as the reverse complement.
CTCTAGCTTCTTCTGTTTCTATTTCCTTGGCTCCTGTTTCTACAGTCCATAGTCCTTCCCACAAAAAAAAAAACCCCAAACAAGTCATTGGTTGCCTTGTGTATTCCTTTAAAAGAGCTATAATCTCTGTCTGTGTTACAGCTCTTTCTTTTATTCGTTCCTTTATTTTGGCTATTTCTTTCCTTAAATTCTCCTCTAATTCAGCCTTTTCCTTCTTTAACCTCTCCACCAATTCAGCTTCTTCTCTGTCTTGCTTTTCATGGCTGTCAAAGACAAACTGTTGTCCTCTTTAACTTATCAATGTCCATAGCTGACCAGTCAGGGCAATTATTCATAAAATATCTCTGGAGCAGTTATTTACAAAATATGTTCGTATGTGTCTAACATCTTTTTCTCTAGAAAGATTCAGGTCAAGATACCTACATCATTTTGCCTTGTTTTAAGTCTTAAAATTTAGTCCAGTTATTTGTCCTGACAGAGCAAGCTCTCACTTCCTTTAGTAATGCATTTCTAGCCTCACATAGATGTATATAATCTTTGGCTGAATTTGGGTCCCAATTAGGATTTTCAATCAACCAATGTATTGCACCCTCTTCCTGGGTCTCATTGACAAAAGAAAGAACTTTGCTTCTTTCTCCTTCCATCAGCAGGGCATGAAGCAATTCAGTAACGTCTATCCAACCTGGGTTGTAAGTTCTGTAAACGCTTTCAAACATTTTAATAACGACTATAGGATCATCCTCAAAGGAAGGAGTATTTTCCTTGAATCTTTCAATATCTTGTGGAGAAAAGGGTGTATGATGTCTAATTTTTACTAAGTTCCCTCTTTTATCATAAGTGGGAACATCTCTTAGAAAGAACAGGCCTGTATTTCAGTTGTCTGTGGTTACTGGAGTCTGGTTTGTTGTTTGGGTTAGAGCTGAGTGGATGGGGGAAGGGGGAGCAGAGATTGGGTGTGGAGGGAGGGCTTCATCAGGAGGGAAGGAAGCAGAGTGAAGGGGAGCTGGATGGAGGGGTGGGGGTAGGAAGGAGCAGAGGAGACTGGATAGGGTGGTAGTGGCTGGGAAGGAGGAGAAGGAGAGTGGGGAGGATGAAGGTGGGGAGAAAGAGGACAGGGAGGAGGAGAAGATAGTGCTGGGTAGTGGGCAGGATCAAGAGGAGAAGGAGGAGGAGCATCCCCACAGGAAGGGTGGGAAGAAACTAAGAGTTTAGGAGGAAGAACTGGAGGAGTCAAGCCATAATGGTCTGGATCTAAAGAAAGAATTGCCTCATAGCTGGAGTACAATGAAGGCAGTGTGTCAGGGTTTTCAGAGTCAACTAAGCTATTTTCAGGGGTAGTGCATTTGGTTGAATTGTCAAGGTGATATGCCCATAGCCTCCAATAAGCATTGCCCTTTGACTCTTTGTCATTGATAGCCAGTATTAACTCTTTTGGTATTTTAAAATCAAAAGAACTGAAGTGAGGCCAAGTAAAAGACCTTAGTGTCCAGGCTTCGCAGAGTTTTTTCATCTCTTTTCTTAACACCTAACCCTCCTTAGGGAACTCCTTGTCACCCCAATAGCATAGTACTTTATGCAATGGAGAACTCTTGAGGACTTTGATGGACTTATTCTGTTTATTTCCCATAATATCTGGTCTTTTGACCCTGAATTAAAAAATTTTTTTCTAGCCTTTTTTTCCTAATCTGTTTGGGAAAATTATTGGGCCTTTTATTCCCTATCCAAGTGGGGTTTCTGCTTTAGCTACTTTTGTTGAGGACCTCAGTAGCTGTGGCACTAGTTTATTACTGCCAGTGCTCAGTAGGGAACTCTTCTGACTATTGCTGAGGAATTCAAACAATGAAAGGATCCTATAACATTTCTACTACCCAAGTAAAAAGATTTGAGACACAATGTCCTTTAATTTTATTGTAGAAATCAACCAAACTAGATTAGGGTTAAATAAGAAACTAATGTAAGGCAATAGTAATTGATGCAAGGCAATAGTACTACTAATAAATGTGTATATATAATAATTATGATGATGATGATGATTTTTAAAATTATTATAATTATGTTTGAAAAAATGAATCATTGAATTAATATATTCAATTAGTTAACATTGCATTGAATTAGTTTGACTTAATTTAGTTTTATTCAATGTTATTTAGTTTTATTTTATTCAATTTAATTCAATATTATTAATTTTATTTCATTAATATTTCTTTTATTTAATTTGATTCAATTTGATTCAATTCTGTTTGATTTATTCAATTATATTTAATTATCTTTTTAATTTTAAATTGCCTTCAGTTTTACTTCTTGCCTGTAGGTGGTGCTACACTGGAGTGTACTGGCTCCTTGGCCAGGGGACAGGGTCTCCTAGAACTAGGGAATGTGACTGAGGAGGCCCCTCTTGAGCATTCATGGATTCAAATGGGAGAGAAAGTAATCTATGTGCAGAAGCAAGCACTGGGAGGAAAAAAAATAGAAAGAAAAAACACAAAAAAACAAAACCTTGGCTGCTTGCCTGAATTGCCATTCTTGGTGTGGGCTAGGCCTGGAGTGTGGAAAGCTCCCTTAGACTGGATACCTTAATGTAAGCCAGCCCACCTCCAGGTGGCCACAGTGGCCTGGGCTGGTCACTCTCAGGGCTTTCTGACCAGCAGGGAGCAAGCTTGGCCTCAGCCCCTGAGAGCAGGTTTGAGGCACAAACCTGGAGCCCCCTTGTGGGAGGCCAAAGAGTGAGGAAGTAGGGTAGGAGGCTGCTGCAACCTGACTGCACCACGAGGCACTTAGCAGGATACCAGGGATTGGGAAACAGGCTTGGGTGGTGTTAGGGCTGATGGAGGGCTATATGGATCACTGCTAGAGGCCCAGCTCACCAGGTGGGGTCCTCATGGCCCAGGGTAAGGAAAGCTTGCTGCTCTATACCCATGGGGCCACAGCAGCAAAGTAATGGGTTAGGGCTGGCAGTTCAACTATTATGAGTTGCTACTCAGTGTGGGAGCTGGGTTGAGGTGGGGAAAGGAAAGTAATTTCTCATTGGGAAGATCAGAGGCAGAAGAAACAAAGGCAGCAGGGCCCAGGAGACTGAGCAGGTAAGGCAGCAGTATCAGTAGCAGAGGTGTGGTGGGGCCAGGAAGACAACGACAAGATTAACTTATACTATTTTCTATTCTAAAACTTCTCTAAGAAGGAGTAAGGATTCTTCTTCAACCTTCTAGTAACCAAACTAATAATTCAGTAGAGATTATTAATATTTACTTGAATAGGAGAAGGCAGACAGAGAGAAAAAAACTAATTTTATTCTGCCATTTTGTCAGTCTCCCAGTGGACCCCTCAGCCACCTTTCTTTCACTGTGCTGTGCACCATAGAGAATAGAGAGACCCCACTTTATTTTCTCCCTTTCACCCAGATCAATTTCCCAATCATTTCCAAATCAAGTGCCTAGGTCACCCTCTGGTCATCCTCAGTGGAGTGACTTAGAAGCAGGTGGGTGATCCTGGGAGAGGGCTCCCCTCACACACACCACCCCTGGACTTAAAGCATGCCACCTTTCCCAACCTTCCATGGCTGCCCTTCTAATTTGCTGTCTCTCTTCCTCTGAGAATAGAAAATTCATAATGATAAACCATCAATTGATGATGGCCATCTGTTCCCTCCAAGTGTATGTGTTGGGTCCAAGGAACTGACCCACTTGCACAGACAGCCCTACTAGATTATCAAGAAGTGATTTCGTTTCCTTTTTTAAATGTCTAACTTCTCATTAATGCTGGTGGAGTTGTGAATTGATCCAACCATTCTGGAGGGCAATTTGGAACTATGCCCAAAGGGCTTTATAAAAGACTGTCTGCCCTTCAATCCAGCCATACCACTGCTGGGTTTATACCCCCAAAAATAATAGGGAAAAAGACATACAAAAATATTTATAGCAAAAAAATTGGAAAATGGGGGGATGTCCCTCAATTGGGAAATGGTTGAACAAATTGTGGTATCTGTTGGTGATGAAATACTATTGTGCTGAAAGGAATAATGAACTGGAGGAATCCCATGTGACCTGGAATGACCTCCAAGAATTGATGCAGAGTGAAAGGAGCAGAACCAGGAGAACATTGTACACAGAGACTGATACACTGTGGTAAAATAAAATGTAATGGACTTCTCTACTAGCAACAATGCAATGATCCAGGACAGTTCTGAGAGACTTATGAGAAAGAATGCTCTCCAGTCAGAGGAAGAACTGTGGGAGTAGAAACACAGAAGAAAAACAACTGCTTGAGCAAATGGATTGATGGGGATATGATTGGGGACATAGACTCTAAACAATCACCCTAGTGCAATTATCAATAATATGAAAATCAGTCTTGATCAATGATACATGTAAAACCCAGTGGAATTGCACGTTGGCTAGGGGGAGGGGTTGGAGGGGAGAGAAAGAATATGAATTATGTAACCATGGGAAAATCTTCTAAATTAACTAATTAAATAAATGTTTTTCAATAAAAAATAAAGACACATCAAAGATGAAAAATTAAATAAAATAAATTGTCTAACTTCTGAAGTGATAAGTAGAGTGTGGACAAACCAAGGTATCTTTTTCTCAGCTCTGATCCCTGATGGTATATATCTCTAAGTCTTTTGCCAATTGCCCTAGCTCCTGGTAGAGACATTGGTGAAGACTTTCTCCACCTGGTCCATTCTTTATGGGAGGTGCACTAGGAGTCAGAAGTGGCTCACCCACAGCTCTCTCTACTAAATTATCCCCTGGTTGGAGTGGAATATATAAACAGAGCAAATCTTCTAGGTGGTCTCGTTTTGGACTCTCCTTCCCTTTTTTCTTTCTCTTCACCTTTCTTTTCCCAAAGGGGGACATTCTTATTCTTCCTTCTGGTAGCCACAATCAAGCATGCCCACTTTCTTCTGGATTGAAAGTTTTTCCATTAACATACAAATTTAAAAGTTGACAAACCTAATCATCAGAGGACCCAAACTTTGGCCAAAAGACCAAGTTGCCCTTTAAGAGCATTCCTTCCCAGACTAAACAACAATAGTTAATCATTTTCTTTCTCCCAATTATAGTCAGTTTCCCAAAGGACTATCTCTGAAAATCTTAGGGAGAGGATTACCCTTCTTCCCCTTTTTTAGCGGATCTGCTATTTCCAATTGTGCCAGACTTTAACTAGTCTTAGTCTCTGGAATTTAACCAATAGATTTATTGAACTCTAACTGACTTAAGACCACCCAGGTACTTATTAATAGTCTTTTCCTTGCCTGTATTTGTGATAAACTTACATGGCTTAAACTAACATCAATTCACATCAATCAGAGCTCTAGATTCCTTCAGTGTTCTCCTTTCTGAGGTATTTGTGACTTTGTTGCAAAGTTCCTTTGGTCTCTCTGGAGATCCTGGTCCTTCAAGTCCCATTGACCACCAGTGTATTGGAGTCTGAGGGGTCCAGTGACCCACCCTCCCCCAATTGATCCCAGATAAGCCCCCAGTTGAGAGAGTTGACCACCTACTCAAAAATAATCTTGAACTCTGTGTTAGATTATCAAAGGCTCTTTTATTTCATTCTGCGGAGAATGGGCACTCATGAGCCAGTGTTATAAGAGTTACATCCAGCAAGCCTTGCATAGGAGCAGAAAGTCCCCTTTATCCTGATCCCTAATGTAAAGATAGCCCCTCTCCACATTAAACATTGACCAGTTATATGAGAGTTACAATCTTATCTTGACAGCTAACTATTCAGAAGGCACGGTTTACAAAGCCAATTATCCTAATTATTGAAATGGATTAACCAATCAAAACAAAGACTTTTGATCCTATCTACCTAGTATTCTATAGCCTTTTATGGAGATAGTTTATCATTTTGGGTCTCCTTAACCTGAGCTGATGTGGTTTTGAGGAAATGTGGCTTAGGATCTTCCCATAGGTGACATGGTCTGACTTCTTCCTACCTCCACTCCATTTTGTATCTTTGTGAGAGAAGGCCATCATCTTATAGGTTCCTGTTCCTCACACTACTAATGGTGTCCCCTCAGTTATAGAGGTGTCCCCTAAATCCTAATTCCACTTAACCACTCGTACTTAAGTTCACTTTTATAAGGAAAATGATTTACTCAAACATGAGAACCATAATGTCTCTCACTACTACTATCTTTTTGGAGAAGAGAAAGGTTCATGATTTACCTTATTTGGTTCCTAGTAAACACAGTCCCATTTTCAAGCACAGTCCCATTTTCAAGGCCAAACAAGGCACTCTGGCTTCTCTGGGCTTCCCTGCTGAGGCTGGCTAATTGCTACATCCTGTTCATAAGTCTGGCACCAAGGTCACAATAGCTTGAACTGCCTGTGTCTGAAACTGAGGACAAATTAAAAAAGAAAAGAAAAGTACTTCCAGGCCCATTTCTCAGGGACAGAGTAAAAGAGAGGTGGATCAGGGAGAGAAAATCTTTTTTCTCAACAGTTCAGTTCATGGTGCTTTTGCTATGGATGAACCATAATCCTTACATTCTTGATACAGTTCTCTAAATCCTGCAGAAAAGAGCATGCATGGAAAAGGACTGACAAGAAATAGCCTAAGAGGTAGAAAGAAGGCAATTATCTCAGTCTTACCAGTTTAAAAGATATTAACTATTTTGGTTATGAAGCCAAATGAAGGAGTCATTTATGGACATGGTAGGGAAGGAATAATCCCTCCATCTTATGAGAACTGGGTAAGCTTTAAAGACTCTGTTAGACAGCTGTTAGTACTGGATAGAATATTGAGCCTAGAGCTAGGAAAACCTGGGTTTAATTTTGACTTCATAAACTTATTAGCTGTATAACCCTGGGAAGTAACATAATCTCTATTTGCCTTCTTTAACTGTAAAATGGGGATATAAGTAACATCTATCCTATCAGAGTTGTTGTGAAGATTAAATGAAAAAATATTTGTAAAAAATGTTTAGCATAGTGCCTGACATTTTGTAGGTACTATATAAATGCATATTCTCTTTCTTCCTTCCCCTCCTCCCTTACAAAAACAGAGAAACTAATATGAGCAAAATAGATTTTGCTTACCTAAAACACCAATGCCTAGTAATTTGCCTAGTGTAGGGGTCAGCAAATTATAGGCCATGAGTCAAATCCAGCCTGATGCCTGTTTTTGTATTGCCTGCAAGCTAAGAATGGTTTTTACATTTGTAAATAAACAATACAAAAATATGTGGTAGGCTAGATTTGGTTTGTAGTCTGTAGTTTACCAATGCCTGGCCTAGTATATACTAGGAAGCTCATCTTTTTTTTTTCCTTTTCTTTTCCTTTTTTATTTTTAGATATACACAAACTTCCTAACTTATAGTAAAGTGAGTCCAAACAGTTTGCTGAGACTCTTATGGCATCAATTCCAAGTGCTTAATCCTTGAGGAACTCCACATTTCTTTAGTTTCTAAGTTTATTTTTTTTCTTTTCAAGTTTACATGTGAACATTTACATAGTGAGAAGTGAGTTAGGAACTCAATTTGGATTATTTTTTGTAGCAGTAGTGACCTTTTAGGGTAAATTTCAGATTCACTAAGGTATAGGGACCAAAGGAATACTTTTGTTTGGACCTCCAGTGATACCACTTTATGTGTGAAAGGAGACTTTTTTTTGGCCACTCAGCTATGGCAGAGATGTATGAGTTGACCCATTGACTTATAAGAGAAATAAACTCTATTTTCTCAGTCCTTCTAACCCTGTTCCCACAAAGCCACTGAAAGTCAGAAGCCCAAAGCTTGCTCTGGCCAGGATGAAAGCACGAGTGCCCTTTGTGTTATACCAGTATTCCAGTGTTTCTTCAGAGAACTGAGGAAAGAGGATACTGGGGAAGGATGCCAGCATGTATCCATGGCTTCAGTAGGCCTGAAAAAAAGGAACTGGCAGACATCCAGTTGTAGTTAGTTTTGTTCTCACATAAATTATTTGGAGAAGAGACTAGGGCTAATAAAATGTGAATTGCCCAGTGGAGGGTGCTGTAATGTCCAATCTTGTGATTACCACTATGAAAAGGGAAGGAGTTAGAAAATGAGCAATAGTAGAATATAAGAAAAAAAAGACAGAAATTACCAAAGATCTCAAAAGTAAGAGAATTTGGTAAAAACCTCAAGCATAAATAGATAAAACAGCAGGAAGATATTAATAACATAGGGGAAAATGGTCTCCAGATCAGAAAGATAAATCCATACATCTATGAATAATATTGAAAAACAGAAAATAAATTAAAACCTGATGATAGAAAGGATCCTATGAATGGAATGCCAGCATGGAATGAGAGCAGCATGTTTCTAAATGTTTTAAGAGAGAAATAAGAATAGTGATGCTAGAATATATGGGCTGTAGATCAGACATAACCAATTGGATAGAAAATTTTAAATCCATAGTATTAGGTTTCACCAAAGAAATAAAAGATTGAACAACTGAGAACAATTGATTGGGATGCAAATATATAAAAGTGAAAGAAAATTTGGAAAAGAAAAAGGAAAAAGCAATAATAATACTCTTTTAACAGAGGAAGAGGGAAAAAATCTTAATTCAGAAAAAAATGTTAGATACAAGTGAAGGAAAATATAAACCTAACCTTCATAATTTTATATATGAATTAATTAATATTTGGATAAAATGATAGAGTATGACAGATTGGATAGAAAAAGAAAACTCCACAATCTCTTGCTTACAATAAACCTTAAAAATAGACATGCACAGAATAAAAAGACCTTTGTTTTTGCTACTTTGGTCCTTTATTTCAGGTTGACAAAATATAAATAATAATCATTTTAGGGATCACAATCAAAAGACACTTAAAAGGAGAGTTCATAATGAAATTCCAAATGTATAGATTAACAAAGGACAAAAATAATAGTAGTGTGAAAGAAAATGGAAGTGATGAAACAATGTGCCAAAATTTCTGGAATACAAAAGCAAGCCTTATAAGAAAAATTATATCCCTAAACACATATATTACATTAGAAAAGGGGAGGATTAATGAATTGAATGTGCATTTTAAAAATTAGAAAGCCAACAAATAAACAAGTATAAAATAAGTATAAAAGGGATGTTACAAATTATCAGAGAAATAAACTATAAACAACAGCAAATAAATAAATCATATAATAAAACTGACAAGCCTTTAGCCAATCTGATTAAAAACAAGAGGGCAGAAAACCGAATCAACAAAATAGCAAAAGAATAAGGCAAAATCATGACAGAACAAGAAGAAATAAAAATTAGTATCAAAACCTATACTGCACAGTTCTCTGCTACCAAATTTGAGAATTCAAAAGAAATAGAGATATTACTTTAAAATTTTTAAATAGCCAAATAAATAGAAGATAAAATAGAGCTATTAAAATAATTTAATCTGAGAAAAATAAATAGAACTAAACATAAAGAAACTATTAAAGTGGCAGACAGGTGACTCAAGTGGATAGATAGCCAGGTCTGGAGATGGGAGGTCCTAAATCGAAATCTAGCCTCAGACATGCTATTTAAATCTGGGGAGATTACTTTAATCCCAGTTGGTTAACCCTTCTTGTTCTTCTGCCTTGGAATTGATATTTGGTATCAATTCCAAGACAGAAAGTAAGGGCTTTAAATTTTTTACAAAATAAAGAAATAAAATAAAAAGAAACTAAAGAAGGATGGGGCATGGAAAATTTCTGGTCATGACAGATACTAGGAAAAATTTTTATCAATCCTTTAAAGAAACAATTAGAACCATACTATATTAATTATCCTTAAATATTAAGGAGACACCTGCTGTCAGATACCTTTTATGAATCAAATATAGTCCTAATGCCTAAACCAAAGAAGGACATAAGACAAGAGAATTATATATCAATAACATTTTTTTGTTCAGTCATTTTTCTGTTGTGTCCAGCTCTTCATGATCTCATTTGAGGTTCTCTTGTGTAAGCTTAAAAATTAATATACAACATCTCCAAGTATTATATTTAATAAGATTTATTAATAATAACTTGAAGTAAAAGAAAATAAAAAGCTAGAGTAAAGAGGGAGCTAACCCAGCCACAGTTGCAAGAGAAGAGAAGAAGAGGGTGGGGTTACAGCAAACTTATAAACAATATATAAGGATGCTATGTGGTTGAAGGGAAAAGGATTCTGGGAGATGAAATCCAAGGGTTCAAGATTTTCTAATTGCACATTTCCCTCCTGTGATCCTTTGGGAGACCAGTCTCCTCAAGGGATCATTTTAAACATAATCAACTTAAAACTCTAAAGATTTTTTTAACTAAAGGTGTATACAATATTGCAGTTTCTAAAGGGAAATTACAATAATTTGGGGATAAAGGGAAATAAAGGAGAAAAAGAACAAAACCAATGATTGCTACATTGACAAAAACCAATCTGGGGGCAGTCCCCTTTGGCATAAGATTGTGCATTCAAAATAAATGCATTCAATCCCCCATAGTTCAAATTCACCATATCTCAAAGCTCACTCTGGATATTTTGGTGCAGTATGTGGTCTCTGTAGGCATCTTTGTGGTGCCTTCTCCAAAAAGTTCACCTTCTGGATTTGGGGAGGGAGCAAGTTTCTTATTCTAAAATTACTCTCAAAAGAATTCAAACTTTGCATTATAGGATAATAATACATTCCCCCCTGAGGGAGATATTGGCAAACATAGGAATCACTCAGGTATGCATGGTTGAGTTATGAGGTATATGAGTCAATTGGCAAAAGAAAAGCAAAAATATCCAAAAATCCAAGTAAAAGAGAAAAAATAAGTTGTGTTTGAAATATAAAATATCAAAGTCTAAAAATTTTAAGTGAAGGAAAAATAAACCTATAAGAGGTCCTTGAATCAAGGCCTGATTAAAGAGATTTATGTCCCATAAGTATGCACTTACCCAATCAGCAGCCAGGACTACAGAAAGTTTGCCACACTATGAGAGACAGAAAAGGGACTAGATTTCAGCAGCAAATTGGAAAATAGCATTCCCTGGTTTGATTTGACCTTATCTCTCAGAGATATTGGAGCCAGGATGGCAGCCAAAGTGAGGAGCTTGGTAGAATATGACTCAGGGAAGACCTGCCTCTAACATATGTCAAAACAGCCGCAACCTGGAACCTCAAACAAGTTAAAATCCTCTTATCTTGGCTCAAAATTTCATCACTACCATTGGGGTTGGTTGGTCTTTTTAACCTTGTGCTCAATAGGCACTATTCAGGTTAGCTTTGTGCTTCTTTGGCACTGTACAATGACTTTTTGTTTTCCCTTCTCCTGGAATCAGACAGAATCATTAAGCAAAGTCCCATAATTTTTTAAAACAACCTATGACATTATTTCTATAGTCTAAAGCTTTCTGGGTATGTATTGACATTAGAGTTAATGGATATTTTAAACTTAACCTAGTGCAAAATTAAAAAAAAACAACTTTTTAATACTGGTAACATGTGCTTCAAGTCCAAAAAATGAGAGGAAAAAATTAAACTCATATACTATATTGCATATTCAAGGAAAAAAATAATAATAAATGTTTTAAAAATCAAAAATATATAGGTTTCAATCAGTGACACACTGTGTCAGTCAAGGAGAGGTAGAATACAAAGGTTCCTCTCCAAAAATGAGATCCATTTCCTTTTTTAACTTGGCCATGATCCACAGTGTGATTTTCACTAAGTAACATGCTTTATAAAACAGTAGTACAGTAGGTAATGCACATTTAAAGAAATACAAAATTCCCAAAATTCACAATAGCCCATCTAATAACAATAGTAAACAAATCCACATGAGTCTCTATATAGCCACTTGCTGTATGACATTTTAAAAATCTATGAATTCATGGATACTTGGTTCTATAGATCTAACCAATCTTTCACCCTTAGCAAAGATATTTTAATGAAGTCTATTACTGCCATCATTCCAAAATTTGGCAGAGGAGCCTAGAAAACACACAAACCTCTGAACTGCTAATGAAAACTTTTTTGGGTCTAAAATGTAACCAGAATCTAGATCGTTCTGGTGGAGGTAGATTAAACTGAAGAGTTAAAATATCATCCAGAACCTACTTAGGCTTCATGCTTTATATAAAATTTTTGTGGCAGGAACTTCTGTTTTGTTCTCAACCTTTAATTTGACATTCTTTTTAATATATATTTTAAAAATCATTCAAAAATTACTAGATATCTAAAAATATTTTTTAAATTCTTACCTTCTGTCTTAGAGTCAATACTATGTATTGACTCCAAGGCAGAAGAGTGGTAAGGGCTAGGCAATGGGGGTCAAGTGACTTACCCAGGGTCACACAGCTAGGAAGTGTCTGAAGCCAGATTCTAACCTAGGACCTTCTGTCTCTAGGCCTGGTTCTCAATCTACTGAGCCACCCAGCTGCCCCCCTAAAAATCATTTCTGAAGACTCCTTAAAAACAATTGAGATATTTAGTTCATTAAATTCTCCAAAGGTTGTATATAAGGTTAATGGAATCCATCCATCATTTCTGTGACAATTAACAGAGGTAAAATGTAACAAAAGGCTGTATAAGAAACATGTGACCTTGGTGGATCTGGTGACAAACCCAGCATACATAAGGAGTTATGGTTTTGCCACTGAAAAGGGTTTGTGCAAGGTTTTTATGGACTTTCACAATGATATGTTCTTCAGTACAGTCATAGAGGAAAGGTACAAATAAAAATAATGTAACAGCACATATACCTAATGGCTAGAACACAGTAGCTTAAAATGAATTAGTGTAATGGAAAGATATTGATTAGATTAATATGTGAACTTAAAAAATTAAACCTTAAAGCAAACAATAAGCAAAATACAATAAGCATAACAAGATATAGGCATTGAATTCGAAAGTCCTTTTCTCCAATTCCAATAGATTTCTTCACTATTATGGAGGGAAAACAAAACTCAAAAAGTTAACATCAATAAACTTCCAGATCTCTTTAAGGTACCTTCCCCTTCCCAAGTGTTTACCTTCCTTTGGTCACACTTCTGAGTTCCTCATGCATGCACTGGGCAGAATCTCCATTCTGCATGTTGAGAGTATTTAAGATTTTCAAAACTGTCAAAAAATTCCAGTTTGGTCTATAATTCAAGCAGCCAACTTGTTGCTGAATATTCTTGAGAAGAAGTAAATAAAATGGGAAATATCCAATGAAAATAAAAACTGCCAGTAAAAGAATTAAGCAGAGCTGATCTGCACTTGTTAGCTCTACCAATTCAAACTGTTCTTTCAGGGTTTCAAGCATTCTTTGTAACAACATTATTCCTCAAAAAAAAAAAATCTGAATGGATTTTACTTACAGGGAGAAAAAAAAGACCCTGAGGCTAGAAGGTAGAGAAATCTTTCAGGTGTTTGCTAAGGGGTATATAAAAGCTATTCTCCCTTCCCCTCTTCCTGAAGGGCAAAACTACTGGGGAGAAACAATAGGGTATTTGCATATGAAAGACTGGCTTCTCTTGGTATTTTGGGTCAAGAGAAAAAGGACAAAAAATATCTGAGGCTTATTTCCCTCCCCCCAAAAAAAATTTGGCTTCAGGTCAAGTGACTTGGTACCTGCCCCACCCCTGTTATGCTGGGTTTTAGGGTGTAGAGGTTGGCCCTAGAGACCCCCTTCTTATGCAAAACCCTCAGTGGCAATCCTCTCAGCTAGGAGCCCAGGGTCAGCTTAAAAAAATATCTGCTTGGAAACTAGAAGGAGGATGGGGCTGAATAACATGGGTTTACTGTTCCACACTGTGTTCCCCTGCTGAAAAACAGCTGGTACAGGCTTGAAAACCCACAAGGGATGGGGTGGGGAGGCCAAAGGGATTGGGGATCTCACCCCCTTCTGTGGGAAAAAAGTGGTGTGGATGGCAGGCTCACAGCAGGGGATCTGGGTCTCCTCTCATGGACCACAGCAGCAGCAGCAGCAGCAGCCAGACCAGCAATGAGGAACACTGACTCAAGCAGATGGGTGTGAGAAGGGGCAGGAGAGAAAATGCAGCTTGCAAAATTTACTCTCTATTCTTTTCTAAGGCTTAAAAAATATATATATTTTTTAGAATTTTATTCATTTATCAATGTAAGCTTAAAAATGTATATCCAATATCTCCAAGTATTATATTTAATAATATTTATTAATAATAACTTGAAGTAAGAGAAAATAAAAAGCTAGAGTAAAGAGGGAGCTAACCCAGCTGTGGTTGTGAGAGAAGAGAGCAAGAGTGTGAAATTATAGTAAACTTATACATGGACGAAGGGAAAAGGATTCTGGGAGATGAAGTCCAAGGGTTCAAGATTTTCTAATTACACACTTGGCAAAGATTCCAGGAGGAATGATTAACATTTGGTGTAATCAAATGTTCTAGATGTGATTAAGTGGCAGGCAACTGGGAGAAGTGATGGGATCAAAGTGATTGAAGTCTGATCAAATCAAAATTTCTAGGAGCATAAGTTCTCAGAGACTTCACTAGACCTGATCCAATTATAAGGACAGATAGCCCTTTCTACCAAATGCATTTAACATGTCCTCATTGCTGAACAAAGGAGGCATCAAGAAATTCTATATGTTACTAAACCAAGGAACCATCATTTACTACATCTTGGGGAAATAATCTACTACTGCATTGTTTCCTTCTTCTGGGTCAGAAGGAGCTTGGAATCATCAGTAGTGACCTATGCCGTCCACTCAGGGATTAGGGCCTTCTTTAGATCTAACAGATATATCCAGCTGTCAACCACTTTCAGCTTTGCAGAGGAAGGATTGATCAGGAAGACTTTGGTAGGGTCTCTGCCACATGGATGTGCCTGTGCAAGTGTTTTCTCTGACCCACTTTCTGGGTTCCAACTCTGAAGTAAATTGGTTTGGGCCTGGGTCCTTAGAAATATGTTGTGAAAACCCTTTCCCTTATGATTGTGATATTGTATTTTATATATTCTATAATTCTGTAATACTGTATAGCTATTTAGTACTGATATTGTTCCCCGCTCCTCCATGCTGACTAAGCTGTACATCCTTCTCATCTGCTCTGGCAAGACACTGGGACCTAGACCAGTTTAATTCACAGGTTTCTGCCTTATAACAGTTCAGAATGACCTATCTTTATGCTGCCCTCTGCCATTGTAGGGATCAAGATACAGAACTAATACAGTGGACAATTTACTTGAGTCAGATGATACTGACCTCCCCTCTGTAAAACAGTGCTATATGAGGGGCCACTCACAAGGCTAGTGGTCTTCAGTTGCCAAACAGAGTCCGACTATATTGTTAGATTGGCCCTCTCTCGATAAACCTATTTCTTTTTGGCTTGGAGACTTTCTTTTATTTTTTGGTGTCTCAACTAATAAATTTTCATGGCAGAAAATAACTGAAGAAACAAGGTGGTTGCATTCTCAAAGATTTTAAGTAAGTCCACTGTAGTAGGACAGAAGGGTTTGGTAGGGACTTGGTAATGAGTGATAGAGCAATAGAAGAGGCATTGGAGGCCTGGTGACAATCTCAAAGGGTTAAAGGAAAAAGTTTCTAAAAGGGGTTGCCTTTTTTTGGGGGGGGTTATTATTAAAAAATACTTAATATAACAAAGAGGAAGGGGTTTGGTTTTTTTAGCCTCCTGGGATGGCAGATCCTGACACGCTTGAACTTTAGACCTTTGGACCGGGCAAAAGGTTTGTTGTGGCTGTAGAGAGTGCCAAGTGCCTTCCCAAAATGCCTGTATACCACGTGGTCCTTCTGGGAACCAGACAGCAGGATGGTGACCCCATTCTTTGGTGAGGTCATGGCCAGTTGGTCAAAGATGAGGATCTTCCCACCAGCCTTGAGGATGAGACACCTTCAGCTTGGTGTTCAGTTCAGAATGACTAAGGTTAGGGCTCTGAAAATGTCCAGGTAATATCTGCGAAATTAGGAAAATATTTGGGAAAAATATTTAGGAAATTAAAAGATTCTATTGTATATGGTCACAGTGCCTTGGAAAGAAGAATGAGCACACTCTTTTTGTCTCTGGTATCTTATATTTTCAATGAAAATATGTGATCAACAAGGAAAGATTTCTTTTTGTTATAAAAACTTAATAGAAAACATCATTTTCCCATCTGTGTGACAAGGAGAAGGAGGCAAAATATACATATAATTTCTCAGGTTGTTAAATTTGCAACCAAATTCTCAAAAAAAACCCAAACAAAACAGCAAAATACTGGTGGAGTTCTTTAGGTTTTTAAAAACCGAACTCCACAGTCTACAGAATAGCTTACATGTACTTAATTTTCAATTACTGCAAAGCATTCAATAAAGAACTGACTGACCCATTCTGTCAGGCAAACATCATCACTGGCATAAAGTTCTGAAAGTGATTTAAATATTTTATTATTGCATCATGTTAAAACTGCAATGGACTCCAAACCTATTAAAGGCTGTAGGAAAGAAATTATTTAGGAGCTTTGGATACACAGATTAATAACCAAGCCACTGACAAATTTTTTTTAAACATTTATTAATATTCATTTTTAACCTGTTTACATATTTTATGCCCCTACTTTCCCCTTCACCCCCTGCTCTCCCCCCACTCATGGCTGACGCACATTTCCACTGGTTGTAACATGTGTCCTTGTTCAGGGCCTATTTCCATATTGTTGTTAGTTGCATTGGTGTGGTAGTTTCGAGTCCACATCCCCAATCATGTCCGCCTCAGCCCCTGCATTCAAGCAATTGTTTATCTTCTATGTTTCCTCTCCTCCAGATCTTCCTCTGAATGTGGGTAGCGTTCTTTACCATAAATCCCTCATAGCTATCTTGTCATTGCATTGTTGCTGGTACAGAAGTCCATTACATTCGATTTTACCATAGTATATCAGTCTCTGTGTACAATGTTCTTCTGGCTCTGCTCCTTTCGCTCTGCATCACTTCCTGGAGGTCTTTCCAGTTCACCTGGAACTCCTCCAGTTTTTTATTCCTTTTAGCACAATAGTATTCCATCACCCGCATATACCACAATTTGTTCAGCCATTCCCCAATTGAAGGACATACTCTCCTTTTCCAGTTCTTTGCCACTACAAAAAGCACAGCTATAAATATTTTTGTACAAGTCTGTTTATCTCTGATTTCTTTGGGGTACAAACCGAGCAATAGAATGGCTGGATCAAAGGGCAGGCATTCTTTTATAGCCCTTTGAGCATAGTTCCAAATTACCAGCCAGAATGGTTGGATCAGTTCACAGCTCCACCAGCAATGCATTAATGTCCCAATTTTGCCACATCCCCTCCAACATTCATTACTCTCCCCTTCTTTCATTTTAGCCAATCTGCTAGGTGTGAGGTGATACCTCAGAGTTGTTTTGATTTGCATTTCTCTAATTATTAGAGATTTAGAACACTTTCTCATGTGCTTATTGATACTTTTGATTTCTTTACCTGAGAATTGCCTATTCATGTCTCTTGCCCATTTATCAATTGGGGAATGGCTTGATTTTTTATACAATTGCTTTAACTCCTTGTATATTTGAGTAATTAGACCCCTGTCAGAGTTTTTCGTTATAAAGATTTTTTCCCAATTTGTTGTTTCCCTTATGATTTTGATTACATTATTTTTGTTTGTACAAAAGCTTTTTAGCTTAATATAATCAAAACCATTTAATTTACATTTTGTAATTTTCTCTAACTCTTGCTTGGTTTTAAAATCTTTCCTTTCCCAGAGATCTGACAGGTATACTACTTTGTGTTCACTTAATTTATTTACAGTTTCCCTCTTTATATTCAGGTTATTCAACCATTCTGAATTTATCTTGGTGTAGGCTGTAAGATGTTGATCTAAACCTAATCTCTCCCATATTGTTTTCCAAATTTCCCAGCAGTTTTTGTCAAATAGTGGATTCATGTCCCAAAAGTTGGGCTCTTTGGGTTTATCGTACACTGTCTTGTTGACGTCATTAACCCCAAGTCTATTCCACTGATCCTCCCTTCTATCTCTTAGCCAGTACCATATTGTTTTGATGACTGCTGCTTTATAGTATAGTTTAATATCTGGTACTGCTAGGACCCCTTCCTTCACATTTTTTTTTATTATTTCCCTTGATATTCTTGATCTTTTGTTATTCCAAATGAACTTGGTTATAGTTTTTCCTAATTCAGTAAAGAAGTTTTTTGATAATTTGATAGGTATGGCACTAAATAGGTAAACTAATTTGGGTAGAATGTTCATTTTTATTATGTTAGCTCGTCCTACCCATGAACAATTAATGGTTTTCCAATTGTTGAGATCCAGTTTTATTTGTTTGAAAAGTGTTTTGTAGTTGTTTTCATATAATTGCTGTGTTTGTTTTGGTAAATAGATTCCCAAGTATTTTATATTGTCTAGGATGATTTTAAATGGTGTTTCTCTTTCTACCTCTTGCTGTTCTAATATGTTGGAAATGTATAGAAATGCTGATGATTTATGTGCATTTATTTTGTATCCTGCAACTTTGCTAAAGTTGTTGATTATTTCTACCAGCTTCTTAGTTGATTCTCTAGGATTTTTTAAGTAGATCATCATATCATCCACAAAGAGTGATAGCTTAGTCTCCTCATTGCCTATTTTGATACCTTCAATTTCTTTTTCTTCTCTAATTGCTATTGCTAGTGTTTCTAGTACTATGTTGAATAATAGAGGTGATAATGGGCATCCTTGTTTCACTCTTGATCTTATTGGGAAGGCTTCTAATTTATCCCCATTGCATATAATGCTTGTTGATGGTTTTAGGTATATACTATTTATTATTTTTAGGAAGGGTCCTTCTATTCCTATACTTTTCAATGTTTTCAATAGGAATGGGTGTTGTATTTTGTCAAAGGCTTTTTCAGCATCTATTGAGATAATCATATGATTTTTGTTTGTTAGACTGTTGATATGTTGAACCTTGCATTCCTGGTATAAATCCCACCTGATCATGGTGGATGATCTTCTTAATTACTTGCTGGAGTCTCTTTGCTAATATTCTATTTAAGATTTTTGCATCTATGTTCATTAGGGAGATTAGTCTATAGTTTTCTTTCTCTGTTTTTGGTCTACCTGGCTTTGGAATCAATACCATATTTGTGTTATAAAAGGAATTTGGTAGGACTCCTCTGCTTGTCATATCAAATAATTTGTATAGTATTGGGATTAGTTACTCTTTGAATGTCTGATAGAATTCACTTGTGAATCCATCAGGTCCTGGTGATGTTTTCTTAGGGAGTTCTTTGATAGCTTGTTCAATTTCTATTTCTGATATGGGATTATTTAGGTATTCTATTTCTTCTGCTGTTAATCTAGGCAATTTATATTTTTGTAAATATTCATCCATATCTCTTAGATTGCTATATTTTCTTGCCAGATCTCTTCCATCTTCTTCAACATCTCATTTTTGAACTCTTCAATAGCTTGTGACCAGCTTTCATTTTTTTGGTAAGGTTTGGATATGATTACTTGTTTGTCCTCCTCTGTTGTCTAGATTTTCTCTGTGTAAAAGTTGTCGAGTGTTCCAGAGTTTTTCTTGATAATCTTTTTCTTCTTCTGGAGTTCTCTGCTTGCCATTGTTAGCCCAGCTCCTTTTCAGCTTTGTCTTCACACTCAGGGTCTACCTGCGCTTTCTAAGCTCCCGGGGGCTCCGGTCTCCTTATCCTCGGGGTCAGGCCTCCTGGTAGACCCCAGTATGCCCCTCTGCCCGAGGCTCCTTCAGCAGTCTTTGGGCCTGCTTCTACAGCCGGGCTCCCGTCTGCTCTGGGTCCTCATCGGAGGTCCAAGCCTGGGCTGAAAATCTTTATTCAAGCCTAGGGCACTGTCTTCACCCCATGCAGAAGCTAGGGAAAGTCCGTGTGCTGGAGATCTTTAATCACACCTGGGGCGATGTCTTCACCAGCGCAGATGCTCGGGAAAGTCCCTGCATTAGAGATCTTTGTCCCAACCCAAGGCAGTGCCTTCACCAGCTCAGACCTTGGGAAAGTCCGTGCACGCCCCCCCAGCCACTTGGGGTCCCTCATCTTGTAGCACACGTATACAAGCCCTGGGGCTGCTAGTGATTTACTGGTTGCCCCAATCCTGTTTTCACTCTTGTGCATTGGCCTTGGAGTTGTGCGAGGTGTGTGGTGTGGGGGGTGGGGGAGGGGCTTCTTCCTCTCGCGTTTTAGTGAGAGCTGTTTCACCCTTTTATAGCGTGGAAATGCCCCGATTCTGCATACCTTCAATGCTGAGCCCTGTTGTGGGTTTCCTTCGTTTGTCTGGGTTCGTTTTTATTTCCCCTTGAGGAGTCCTGTATGTTTTGGTTAGGAGTATCGAGCAGCTGCTCCTTACTCTGCCACCATCTTAACTGGAAGTCTGTCATTCCGCCACTGACAAATTTTGATTTAAGTAAGTTTTGATAAAGTTTACTATCCCTTTGTGCTCAATGCAAAATTATAGAAAGGTGATGCTTAATGAGTGTTTGCAAAATATAAAATTATTTGAACATGTGACATCTCCATCTCAGAGGAAATAGCCTTTAAATCATTTGACATTGATGCATAGTGCATCTCATTAGCTACTTTGACTTAATTAAACATAAATTAATCTTCTAGCAGAATCTTTTTTTTTAGTATAAAGTAATTGTAACAATAATCATCAGTTATTTCTTGAGCAGGTATACATACTACCAGGGCTGCTTATAAGTATTTCAATATTGGGGTAGAGTTAGTCACTTAATTAACTCACACAGAAAAAAGAAGAAAAAAAAATAGAGATAGATTTATTAACGTTGGAACTGATATAAATCACACTTGGTATAAAAATGTGTTTTGTCTAAAAATTACATTACAGTGACATGATTAAGACAACATTGTTTTAAAACTCTTATCTTCCATCTTAGAATCAATACTATCTATTGGTTCCAAGGCAGAAGAGTGGGAAGGACTAGACAATGGGGATTAAGTGACTTGCCCAGGGTCACACAGCTATGATGTAATCTGAGGTCACATTTGAACCTAGGACCTCCCATCTCTAGACCTGGCTCTCAATCCACTGAGCCATCCAGTTGCTCGGAAGACCACATTTTAAAAGTAGGTATATATTAACTTGTTAAAAAAAATCCAATAGCAGAACATAGGTTATCAAAGTTTGTAAACTTGGCAGTGAAAATAGAATAATATTAATGGAAGGAAAAAGGTTAAAACAGCATAAACATACCTTATAACAAAAATTCAGATAGTATTATGAAACCATCTTCCCTGAACACAGTTTTCTACCATTTTAAGAAGTCAAGATACTTTTATTTGTATGCTTCTGCACCTAATATATTAGAAATTTCCTTTCAATAAAAGATATTATATTTTACTGAAATGCTTACTTAACCACATATCAATAAAAAAGAATCAAATAAATATACAAAGTCATCATAATATTTGAATGCTTGGAGCATGAAAACCCAAAATGCCTGTGAAGCTTACAAAGACAACAGTAAACTTTGTTTTTTAACTACTGTGGCATTATTAGTATATATAATATTTTAATAGCATGCATTTGAATGTTATTTGCTGATATGGTTACGTCACTTGGTTAAGATTCAAAGCATGCTTGAAAAAATTTACTTCCAATTCTAAGCAGACCCTGATTGGAAACAGCTCAAACAACAAATTTCCAGGCTTCAGTACAACTATATATTTTTCCTTATTTCCCATGGATTTGCAATTGATAGAAATGGTGAAGTTCCAAAGAATAACAACAACCACTATTATCATAATGAAAAGAAAAAATATATGCCATAAAAAAGTAAAATATATGGTAGCCTTTCAAGTGTATTAAAGGGTAGTAGATCAAAAACTCCTTCACCTAAGTACAAACTAGCGCCAAAATCCCTTACTACTCCAATCCAAATTTTGACTTCAGAAATTTAGATGTGTGTTCATCTGACTTTAAGAACCTGCTTAACAAAGAAAAGCTATTAAAAAAAATCTGTCAGACATAGCACAAGGCTAAGTAGAAACCTCCAGTTTCCAGATTTAAAAAAAAAAAAATTTTGGACACTTTTTTCTTTCTTCCAGTGGCCCAGGGAGTCTTTCTTTCATTTAAAGAATGATGAACTCTTTTGACATACAAAGAAGCAGCATTTTTCTGGAATTTCAGAAATACCTAGATGAAGATGGATTACTACAGCCTGACCTTATACCAAGCACATGTGTCAGAACCTAAGGGCCAGTACTCACCCAAGGTTCTTGGTCAGGGTCTATGAACAGCAGTCAGAAGTTAGAGAAAAGCAAAAAGTCCTTTATTCCACAGCCAGGAGACAGTAAGATGGAAGGCATCTGCAGGAAGTGTCTAGTGAGAGGACTTTTTAGATTAGGTCTTGAAGAAGAGATGTGATACATTTTTAGGAAAATTAGATTGCAATAACAAGAGATTTTTGTGACAGGGTGACCTGGAAGTTTGAGCAAGTTGGCAAAGGGTAGGGCTAAGTTTAGACTATCGATCTCGGTAGTAAAGTCATAGAATGCTATCAGAGTCCTACTCTTTAAATTCAGTATAGTTTTTTTCTGGTTTTCTTAGGGCAGACCTGAATTCACATCTGACTTCAATTACTACCTGTGTGACCCTGGGAACGTCACTTGACCTCTTATTGCTCAGTTTCTTCAGCTGAATAATGGGGATGACAGGAGCTATCCTGCTTAGAGTTGTTGTGAGGATAATACTTGTAATTAAGACAATATTTGTAAAGCACTTGGTATATAGTGCCTGGCACATAACAGGTGCTTAATAAATGCTTATTTTGCTTTCCTGTTACAGATCCAATGCTCTATCCACTGTGCAACCTGGCATATCTAATTTTATCATTACCGAGTTGTGGTTGTCCTGGCCTAAATTTTCCCTGTACATGTAACTTATTTATGTGGAACTTTAATCATATTCTACATCAAGGGCATTGTATACATTTGTGGAAGAATGTGATTCAGCTTTATGGGTGAAATATTACATAAATACTATACATTTGCTTTTCAATTTCAGTAAATGGCATGGTTAATTCTAAGAGAGTATTAGTCTTACTAATGGGAAACTTCTCAATGGGAGCTCATAAACTAAAGTTCTAATAGGAATAGTAATCATAATTGTTCTTATTCAGTCATTTTTCAGTCATGCCTGACACTTAATGACCTCATTTAGAGTTTTCCTTGCAAAGATACTTCAGTAGTTTGCCATTTCCTTTTCCAGCTCATTTTATAAACAAGGAAACAGACAAATAGGGTAAAGTGACTTCCCCAGGTCACACAGCTAGTATCTGAGGTGAGATTTTAATTTGGGAAGATAAGTCTTCCTGACTCCAGGTACAGCACTCTGTCCACTATACTATCTAACTGCCTCTGACTCATAATAATTAATAATAATAACTAATATGTTTACTGATTTAAGTTTTGCCAAGTGTTTTACAAATATTATCTTGTTTATTCTTCACAATGACCACATAAGTTAGGTTCTACTATTATTGGGATTTCTCCTATAGCTAAAAGTATTAAATACAGCAGATGATCTCCCTCTAGGAAAATCCCAATTTACCAGCATAAAAAAAGGTTGAAGAAAAATGAGACACAGAAAAAGATTGAATTCATTGAGGCTGAGTGAAAGCACCACATTGAAAGGTGATTTATACCAGGAAGGTATTATACTTATGATAGATAACAGATACATCAATAGATTGATACATAAATAAATCATAGCTGTATATGTACATAGAAAAATAGATGAAATGTATGCAAATATATAGGTGTGCGGAATAAAAAGAATTAATTTGTTCTTCTCAGGGTGGACATCTATCCTGGATCCCCATTAGGGAATGAAAGCAAAGTTTAGGGTTACAGAATAAGACCTCAAGGATATTTCATTATTGCCACAAGCTCAGTGAGTTGGGAGGCCTCTTATCTTAAAGAAGAAAAACATTAGGCTATACTACCTCCTTATCTCCTCAGACCTTTAGGAGCCAGAGGACTCACTCCAGAGGACATGGCTATCTCCCCATAACCTTTCCCCTCTCTGGTGGAAGCTTATGATGAGCTTGTGCTATGTATCTTGCTATTTTCTGATTGGGTGTATTTTCTTGCCTAGATTGTAAGTTTGACCCCCAGATAATGTGGTATCAGACAGAGGGTGGATATCTTGCATTAGGAATCTATAAAGTGCTTGTGTCTGCACTCATGCATTGGCACTGCCATTAGGACAATTACCCTTCCTCATGAGAAAATAAAGACTGATTCTTATACTATCCACTTTCTGACTCCAGGTTTGTAACTGTAATTTGGATGGGTGGTCATTTTATTTTCACTGATAGGTATATGTATATATGTAAATATATGTGTCCACATACATGTGTATGATATGTATAATCTCAGTTTAGATGGCCTCTCTCCATGTACATAATAAATAGCATATATGTGATATATAAAATATAATTTGATACATGTAAATGTAGAAGACTTTAATATTTCTCTTTTAGAATTGGATCATTAAAAGAAAAAGATAAGATAGAAATAAAGCTAAATAGAAAATGGAAAAAATTACACTTGAAAAAAGTAAAGGTTTCTTAAAAGATTTAAAAACTTTAATTCTTTGGGTATATAGAAACAAAAACAATTGTGTTATTTTAGTTTTTGTTTTCTTCATTTCAGCTAGCTTTTCCTTCTTTGTGTATATATATGTTGAATATAAATACACACATACAGAGGATATTAAGGTGCACACATACATTTAAAAATATACATGTGGAGGGGCAGCTGGGTAGCTCAGTGGATTGAGAACCAGGCCTAGAGACGGGAGGTCCTAGGTTCAAATCTGGCCTCAGACACTTCCCAGCTGTGTGACCCTGGGCAAGTCACTTGACCCCCATTGCCTACCCTTACCACTCTTCTGCCTTGGAACCAATACACTGTATTGACTCCAAGACGGAAAGTAAGGGTTTAAATAAAATAAATAAATAAATAAATAAAAATATACATCTCTCTATCCATTTATTGATGTCATCTCAACATGTATCTTCCATATGAAGTTGACATTTTTGTTCATGTTTATGAAATAAAATATCTTGAAGCTATATGTTATTTTGGGCTAATGTTTAAATTTACTTAGCTATTGAGTCATTAATACTTTCTGAACCTTTTTATTTTAAAACTTCCTTCTTTCTTAAAATGGGCAAAAAGAGAAAAGATATACATCAGAATTTTAAAAACAAACTTCTCGGTGTCAGTTCCTTCTCCTTTCTCTATAATCAATTTTCATTTGCTTCCAAAGAACTATTAACAACATACAGTACCCTAATATCTTTTGTGGGTATGTTTGTGTTTTGTTTCTTTTATTTAGAAGCATTATTAAAGAGCAACTCTCTCAAAGCTATATGTTGGAAGAATTATTGGAGACCCCAAATCAATGCACTTATTACTCTCTTCATTAGGGTTCATGTAGGATTCCCTCTGGAATCTGGTTTTTTTCTTCTTTCTATAAGGAATTTACTGCTTAGATTGAACAAGAAATGTTTACTGATGTTTTCCTGTGTCGGATACTAATGAAAACAATTTTTTTTTCCTAACATGGAAAATGTTAACATCTTGATGGGTCGAAAAAATAAAAGTGCTGTCTTTTGTCAAATAATTACACTGAAGAGTTACTCTAACATAAACCTTTAAAAAGCATAACATTAATCTTTGGGT
This sequence comes from Gracilinanus agilis, assembly GCF_016433145.1. Lineage (NCBI taxonomy): Eukaryota > Metazoa > Chordata > Mammalia > Didelphimorphia > Didelphidae > Gracilinanus > Gracilinanus agilis. The sequence goes on along the minus strand of NC_058131.1, from coordinate 445,279,141 downwards.
CTTTTTGCTTTACAGGGTTTCTTCAAATTGTTTAATATAGTCTATGTTTTCCAGAACATGTTTTGTTTTGTTTTTTTGTAAAGAACAAGAGGAATCATCATTGTTTTCCTTTTGTTGTAGCCACAGAGATCTTTTATTCTTTAAGCAAAGGTATTCAAGACCTGAGTATACCAAGCATGAGGCAGGATTTAGACAGTGTTGCTTTAGGTTTGGGAGGTAAGGGGATGGAGAGGGAAGCAGGCATAAGAAAAGATCCTTGTGCATCAATTGAGTAGAAATAGAATAAGGTCATTCAATTCTGATAAGACCAAACATCTGAAAATCAGATAGGACCTGAACTGCCAACAACCCCCTGCTTTTCTGGTGCAACCACTAATCTGTAAAAAGTTTTGGATTAGAATGCTTAATAGAATAAAAAATTGTAGATGTGCCCATCTCTGGGCTTTTAAAAAGGAAATCCTATCTATTGACCTTTTCTCAGTCATTCAAAGAAGTAGTTATGTAAAAGGAAATAGTAATTGATTCTTTAATGACTCACTAAAGCTTGCACAGTTACAGAATTGTTAATAGAAAAAAATTAACAGCAACGTCAAGAGGAAATTCTTTGGAATAATTCAGTTTGGACTCAAGAGGCAGTTAATATAAGTTAATATAAGAAACAGTCTCTGAAAGTAACAGTAAACAACTAGAAACCATTCCATTTCTTAAATCTCTCTGTCTCTCCATTTAAATATATGCATATATGTGTATTTATATTAAAAGCAAACAATTAGAATATCATCTTAAACATTTGTAAAAACCTACCAGACTAAAATAATGACAGCTATACCTATCCCAGACTTATAAACTGACATCTGTATAGCTTTAACAGTATATTTAATGTTATAATTGCTGCAATTCTCAAAACAGTTTTAAAGATGAAAACAATATCACCTTTGAAAATTAAAAGAGTTTTTGGTTTTATGTCAATTTTCTGTCCTTGTTGCATTTTCCCAATGACATTATTACAGCATCTACTCATAAAGCAAAAGCCTTATTATCTAGATTTTTTGTGTTTTATATTTTGTTGTGATTTATTTTCTTTTTCAGTTATTGCATTTTTCAGATCCTTTTGTTTTCTGCCTCCTTTTCCTCAGCTCTCTCTTTATCTCAGTGATTCCTTCCTCTTGGTTATTTCTTCTCCTCTTTGTATTTTTTTCCTAGGACATCAATAGTGCTTGTCTGATTTTAAAAAAACAACAAAAAGCATACTAGAGGGCAGCTGGGTGACTCAGTGAATTGAGAGTCAGGCCTAGAGACAGGAGGTTCTAGGTTCAAATTTGACCTCAAACACTTCCTGGCTGTGTGACCCTGGGCAAGTCACTTAATTCCCATTGCCTAACCCTTAACCACTTTTCTGCCTTAGAACCAATATACAATATTGATTCTAAGACAGAAGATAAGGATAAAAAAAACAAAACCCAACATACTAAATACTTATTGATTAATTGAAACTCTCTTTTAATCTTTCATTAGTATAACACTTCTAAATTTAAGATTTAAAAATGTATTTCTCATAATGATAAATGGTACAAATATTATCTTCTTTTGGTAGAAGAGTAAACTTAAACCCAAAGAAATGAAGTCAAGAGGTCCATCCTAGGAAAGGATGGAGCCTATATTCCAGCCTGGTCTTTGGTCCCTAGTATATTGTCTTTACCTCAACTTAGGATGGAAGGAAAAGAAGCAAAACCTGTTGAGATGACATTATACATCACAGATCTTTAGACTTCAAAGATGAAATTGGTCATGAAGCCACATCATGTGACTTTGTCTAAAACATAGAGATACATGCGCACGCTCGTGCACCCGCACACATACGCACACACACATCTTGCTCTTTCTGTTATTCTATCCTCTCTAGACCTGTGTGAAATATGCTGGACTGAAGCATGTCTTTGGGAAACTGCTGAAGGGAAAAAGTGGGATGACCAACAGGTCATCTACACGTATCTATTACTACAAACGAAGTTGTTCTTTGGAGAAATAGAAACCAAGTTATAGAGAGACACATAGAGATACAGAGACTGAGAAAGAGGCAGAGAATCTTAAAAAGCTACCTGGAGGGACAGCTAGGTGGCTTAGTGGATGGAGAGCCAGGTATAGAGGTGGAAGCTCCTGGGTTCATATCTGGCCTCAGGCACTTCCTAGCTGTATGACCTTGGTCAAGTCCAAAATTGCCTAAACCAGCATTGCCAAATCTTTTAGACATCATGTGCCAAAATCTATGCCAAACTGCCTGTGAGCCCCCCACGTTACCCCAGAAAACAGGGGAGGAAGTGCTTACATTGGGCTGTTGGGCATGTGAACATTGTCTTCAGGCATGGTGGAAAGGGGGAATGGAATAGCTCCTTCCAACATAGCAGTGCCATGCCTTCACCAACACCAGCCTAGACCTTACTGCTCTCCTGCCTTAGAACCAATACTGAGTAAGTAATACATAACAGAAAGACAGAAAGAGAAAAGGCTCTCTGGAGCAGTGAGAGATTAAATAACTTGCCTAGGGTAACACAGATGGCATATGTAAGAGGTGGGACTTGAAACTGGATCTTTCTGATATCAAAGCTAACTCTTACCCGCTATACCTTTTCTCTTGCCATTGACTGTTATTTTTTTCCTAATTTATGCTTTTTTCCTCCCTTTCTCTTCTCTGTGTCTTCATGACTCCTACACATTCCTGGACCAGTCATTTAAACACATGTCATTGAACATTTTTCCATGCTCCAAACACTGGCTCATTCACATAAATAGAGGGAAATGTTGGCAATAAGAACATATTTACATGCTGAAACCTGTTTGCTAACAAACTGGGGCCCCTAAAATTTCTGGAACTTTTGGCTGTTAGTTGGTACTCTAATGACTATAAGAAGCAGGAAATCCGCCTCTTTCTATACATATACTTTTTGCTCACAACTCCTACCCATTTATGATGAAGAAAAAAAGCTCTCTTATGCCTATAACTTGATTTCTTTTACTGTGTTCACCATATACTTAAAATATTTAAATTAATTTAATATGACATTGTATAATATAATAAATTAAATTAAAAACAAAATATTTAAAATTAACAATATTATGTGTACCTTCATCATATTCTTATATTAAATTCAGTCTAAGGGGAGATGATTGAAGGCATTAAATATAAAATAATAGGCAATTTTTACATAAAGACATAAATTCTGGTAAGTTTGGTAATTTAGCCTGGGAACCAAGCATTCTAAATTACAGGTGTAACCAAAAGTACTTATCTTACATGGAGAAGTGCACAATGTTATATATTATATATACAATAAGTTCTCCTGGACCAAATCTTTTGGCTTCCCATGCTCTATGAAGGAAAGAAGGACTTCATTTTTTTTTTTTATTTTAAACCCTTAACTTCTGTGTATTGACTTATAGGTGGAAGAGTGGTAAGGGTAGGCAATGGGGGTCAAGTGACTTGCCCAGGGTCACACAGCTGGGAAATGTCTGAGGCCGGATTTGAACCTAGGACCTCCCGTCCCTAGGCCTGGCTCTCAATCCACTGAGCTACCCAGCTGCCCCCGAGGACTTCATTTTTTAAAAAAGAAAGTATTTTATTTTTTCATCTTCCTGGAGGAGAAACTTGTGAGATAGAGAGGATGTGCACAAAAACAAGGGGCTGGACAGTGTTCTATTGAATTGGAGAAGTTTAGATTGACAAAAGATTTAATTCAAATTCTAGTTTTCCTTTTGGTTTGGCAACTTGAACAAGTGGGTTGAGAGACTGCCAGAAATGGAAACAAGGATAAAGGCAATATGATGGATTCAATAAACTTTCTATTACACCTGCTGCCAGATGAAACTTGCCTGGATTCAAGGTGAGAAAGAGGGCAGATTGTACTGAACCTTCTCCTTTTAGAGATCTCATACAGAGAGGAAGTGGGAAGAGGTTGATTCCAAAAGTTTCTGTTTCTAGAAAGTTCATTTACATTTCCTATTTTAATTAGTCCTATAGATGGCTTAGATTAAGATTTATTCAATCATAGCTATGTTGATTTGCAAGCTTTAATATCTGTTTGAGGAATTGGAAAAGAGAGAGGAACAATATCAAGCTACCATACTTTGTTCCTTTCCATGTGCTTCCAAACCAAGGTGGACAAAAACACAAAGCCATACTCACTGGGTCCATTAAACATTTATGCCATCTTATTTCACTCAAGGTACAGTCTATTATTCTACTCTCCTTAATATTAATACACTATTTGCAATAGATTGTCCAGCTGTTTCAGACCTTCTATTGTCTCATCATGACACCTTTTCTGCTGAGGATCTTGCCTCATATTTCTTTTCTTTTCTTTTCTTTTCTTTTCTTTTCTTTTCTTTTCTTTTCTTTTCTTTTCTTTTCTTTTCATTCCTTTCCTTTCCTTTCTTTTCCTTCCTTTCCTTTGTTTTCCGTCCTTTCCTTTGTTTTCTTTTTTCTTTTCTTTTCTTTTCTTTTCTTTTCTTTTCTTTTCTTTTCTTTTCTTTTCTTTTCTTTTCTACCTTTACCTTCTGTCTTAGAATCAATACTGTGTATTGGCTCCAAGGCAGAAGAGTGGTAATGTCTAGGTGATGAGAGTTAAGTGACTTGCCCAGGGTCACACAACTAGAATGTGTCTGAGGTCAGATTTGAACCTAGGACCTTCAGTCTCTAGGCCTGGCTCTCAATCCACTGAGTCACTGAGGTGCCCCCTTTGCCTCACATTTCACTAAAAAGACTGAGGCAGTTTGTCTTCCTTCCTCATTTCATATCACTGACATACTTTCCTTTACTATTTCATGCTTCGCTTCAGTGAAGTCAAACCATTAACAAGTATTCTTCATTCTAACCCCTCTTATCTTTCCATTGGATTGCCTCTACATGATCTCAACTATCTTTATCTTCAATTTTTCCACTAGTTCCATCTCTTCTACCTATTCACCTTTATCCCTCATCCTTAAAAGAATAATTTCTTGAACCTCTCATCCTGCTACCTATTATCTCTAATTGCTTCACTTCTCAGTTAAGTCTAAACTTCCTCTTCTCATTTTCTTCTAAACTTTGTAGTCTGGCTTCCAATTATGATTCATCTGAAACTATTTCCACCAAAGTAATTGATTACCTCTTAATGGCAAAGCTAATGATCTTTTTTAAAATAATATTTTATTTTTCTTCAGTTATATGTAAAAATGTTTAAATATTTTTTTTAACAAAAATTTTCAGTTCCAAATTCTCTCCCTCATTCCCTCCTACTCCTTCCCTCTCTCTGAGATAGTAAATCAATCTGATATAGATTTTATATGTGCAATTATGTAAAACACTTTTCTATATTAGTCATTTTGTGAAAAAGATGTCAACCAAAAAAAAAAAAAGAAAAGAAAAGAAAATAGAGTATGCTTTGGCCTGCATTCAGATTTCATCAGTTTTCATCATGATTCTCTGAGATAGTCTTGCATCTTGGTGTTGCTGAAAATAAGTAGGTTATTCACAATTGTTCATCAAAAATTATTGATATTTCTGTGTGTATAAGAGTAGTTTTGGTTCTGCTCACTTCCCTTTGTTCACGTCAATCTTTCCATGTTTTTCTGAAATCATCTTGCTCATCATTTCTTATTACAATCATATGTCACATATTGTTCAGCCATTACCCAATTGATGAACATTCCTTCTATTTCCAATTCTTTGCTACCACAAAGAGTGACAAATATTTTTGTACAAATAGATCCTGTCAGTCCAGCTGATGGGGGTTCAACCCAAGAGACAATGAGAACAAGTAAGGTAATACAGCAAGGGAGAGACCAGTACCAGGAAAGATGGCTGCCAAATCGCAGCTGAGTGGGGAAGGATATAGTATCTTATAGGATTGGGGGAAGAAGGGGATGTAGGGGGACAAGGATACTTGGTTTAATTTCACTGGTTGTTTCTTGGGGAAGGGCAGGTGGTTCTCAGGAACAGAAAGTTCCAGGCTGGGTATGGTCAGGTTGCGGTCTGGCTATACAGTCATCTTAGAGCTGTCAGGCTGAGGAACGGAGAGTCTCAGAGTTCTGTCATGTGGAATTGGTGAGGTGTTGCTATGGCTTTCTGTCCTTGGTTTTGGCAGAAGCTGGAGTGAGGGGGTTGCTGGTTTTAGTAGGTGTAGGGGTGGGGGTGGCGTTCTGTCCCATGGTCTATCATTCCCATCTCTTTCTTTGTATTTAAAAAAAAGAGAGAGAAAAGAGGGGTGGAAGATGGTGGGAGGCAAAAGAGCAGTTGGAGAGGAGTCTGGGAGTCTAAGGTGAGGTGCATGGGGCATAGCGTTTGCTCATCAGACTGCTTTCTGCTGAAGAGAGACAGTGTGGGTTCTCATGATCCTGTCTCCCTCTACCCAGGGATTGGTGATGTCTGAAAGACCTCAACAGGATAATATTATGGACAGTCAAACTAGCCACTGAGGTAATTATATCATGTAGGAATTGAGTTAATAGTTTAAGCACACTGGGCCCTGTAGTAAGGGAGATTATTAGAAGGAGAGGTTATTAGGAAAGGAAGTACATATATGATGAATCCAGTCCCCAGTCCGGAATTATGACTTTGTGATGAGATGTGTGGCTCTGTCTCTCAAGGATTTTGCTGCATTTCTCACTACCCCAGATTTATTGATAAAAGAACAGCATTGTTCATTCAGAAAGAGACAAAGGTCACCTTTCTTAGCCATTAGAAGGGCAAGGCCTCATCTACTCTTGAGGACCACTGCTGGGAGGGAGTCTATTTGGTCCTATATTTCTATTAGACCAGTGGCTATTTCTCCCAGGCTTTTCTGGAGTTCCTGGGAGAATTTCTGAAAGGTTTTGAGGAAGTGGCCAGGCCTGCGATCCCTGTTCCTGTCCCTCATGAGATACCCAGTACAGCAAGAAGGGGAATGATGGCTATGGCTCTTTTTGGTCTTAAGTGAGTTTCCAGAATGAAAGGAAATACTGGTTCATGGGAGTTTGAAGATGGAATTATCTCTCCCCTATTTATTCTTTTTTTTTAAACCCTTAACTTCTGTGTATTGGCTCCTTGGTGGAAGAGTGGTAAGGGTGGGCAATGGGAGTCAAGTGACTTGCCCAGGGTCACACAGCTGGGAAGTGTCAGAGGCCGGATTTGAATCTAGGACCTCCCATCTCTAGGCCTGGCTCTCAATCCACTGAACTACCCAGCTGCCCCCTCACCTATTTATTCTTTAGACTTTAGCCATCAGGAATGTATACACCCCAACCCACTTAAGAATTAAGTGGCAGATGGGGGAAGCTGGGTGGTTCAGTGGATTAAGAGCCAGGCCTAGAGACAGGAGGTCCTAGGTTCAAATCCGGCCTCAGATACTTCCTACATGTGTGACCCTGGGAAAGTCACTTAACCCCCTTACCTTTCCTTTACCACTCTTCTGCCTTGGAGCCAACACACAGTATTGACTCCAAGATGGAAAGTAAGGGTTAAATAAAAATAAATTAATTAATTAATTAAGGGGGGGGGCAGTGGCAAGGGGAGGAGTATGAGAGGGAATAGCAAATGACAAATCAAAAATGACTGACTGCCCCCTGGGCAGTCCGAAGGAAAGTTTAAGCTGCCATTTGTCCACGGAAAACTGGAAGGTGGACGCAGGAAGTGACCCAAAGAAGCACTAGCCTCCAAAGCGGCCTTTTGTCTTGGAGGAGGCCTTGTGGCTAGAAGCCTTGTTTAATTATCCTCTGTGCCCCCCTTTGCTGGGGCCTCTGAAGCCCAGTCTGGTTCAGACCTTAGGACCAGGCCAAAGTAATTCTCTCTCTCTCTCTCTCTCTCTCTCTCTCTCTCTCTCTCTCTCTCTCTCTCTCTCATTTTCCCTACTTTCACTATTTGTAAATAAACTACCATAAAAGTCATTCTGACTTGAGTCTTTCATTTGAAATTGTGTAATCAATTCCTGCTGACCAAAACTCTCAAATATTCAGTCAAACCATAATTTTCCCCTTTACAGGGGCTAGTCCAATTCTGGGGGAAAGATAAGCCAGAGTACAAGTACTTGTCCAATTAGTTGGCAAACATAAAAGTGCTGAGGAGCCACAAAGCCAAAAAACTCTGCTCCATAATGATATGAACTCCAAAAGTTGGCAGAGATGGCCCAGGCAAAAAAGATCTGTGAAAGTGAGGTGCCTGTTGGTGGTTGTAATTGTGTCATAGAGTCATAGGGTAAGTAAGAATGAATTTATAATAAGTATCTAGAAAAAAAATATATCGAAGAGGTACCATAGGAGGGGTCATTAGAAAAGGCAGAGAGACAGGTTTCATGTTCTATTTGGTTGGCAGGGAGTTGCCAGGGGTATAACTGTGGGAGTGACCTGGGTCTTCCTATACAATAATGGGAGGAGGTGTCAAAAGACCAAAGGCTATAGTTTTGATGGGTCCTGTAAATCTAGGTTCTTCAGTAAATTCAGAATTATGAGCAGAAAAAAGGAAAAGAGTGAGATCAACTTTGGGGAGTAATCAGTGAAGATTCTTTGTAACCAGGCAGTTCTTACTTCTTCTAAGAGTAAGAGTGAGATGACATTTCTGGGGGGGGTGGTTATAGAGAGGGACTTATGAGATGATAAGTTCAAGAAAATCAAGGGCCATGGGGATCAGGACCTTCATTCATGAATTTGGTCAACTTTAGTGGCAGTTCACCTACAGGACTAAGTGGTAACTGCATTCACTTCTTCAGGGATAGGAAGAAGTGTGGAAGGGGTAGTCAGTGCCAATTTGAGTCTGGAGTAGTGGACACAGTGTGGTATTCCTAAGACTTTGGCTGCAGTTGTAGTGATCATAAGGACCATATGAAGGCTGGTCCATTTGGGTTTCAGGGGCTTGGAGTTGAGGGTCCATTGGTAGACATAGCCCACTGCAGAAGAGATAGGTGAATCTTGGGATTGGTTAGGATCTGGGAGGATGGAATTTGCCTAGTCTCAGAGGGTGGGGCACAGGTGGGATAGGATTGGGAAGTAGTCAGAAAATTGGGTTGCTGGAGCTGGGACATTCCCCAGGAGAAGGGTTCTACTATACATTATTTCAAAGGGGTTGAGTGAGTGGGATTTTTGAGGGGTCAAACATATTCTAAAGAGAGCAATGGATAATAGTTTATTTCAAGGAAGCTGTATATGTATACTGAATTTAGTTAAATGTATTTTTAGAATTCCATTCACCCTTTCTACCTTTCCAAAGAATTGTGGATGTGCAGTTTCCATTTAATATCTAGAGACTTGGCTACTAGTTGAGTGATTTAGGATGTAAAAGCAGGACCATGTCTGATTGAAAGGAAGCTGGGAGACTGAATCGGGGACAATGGCATTGATAAGTGTGGTGGCAACTTCAGAGGATTTACCCAGCCAGAGAAGGTGTCAATAAAGATTAATAGGGAGAATTCCGGTTAAGATGGCGACAGAGTAAGGAGCAGCTGCTCGATACTCCTAACCGAAACATACAGGACTCCTCAAGTGGAAATAAAAACGAACCCAGACGAATGTAGGAACCCAACAACAGGCCGCAGCATTGAAGGTATGCAGAATCGGGGCATCTCTGTGCTATAAAGGGGTGAAACAGCTCTCACTAAAACGCGAGAGGAAGAAGCCCCTCCCCCACACCCCCACCACACACCTCGCACAACGCCAAGGCCAACGCACAAGAGTGAAAACAGGACTGGGGCAACCAATAAATCACTAGCAGCCCCAGGGCTTGTACATGTGTGCTACAAGACGAGGGACCCCAAGTGGCTGGGGGGCACGCACAGACTTTCCCGAGCTTCTGCGAGGGTGAAGACACTGCCTCAGGCCAGGACAAAGATCTCTAATGCAGGGACTTTCCTGAGCGTCTGCACTGGTGAAGGCATCACCCCAGGTGCAATTAAAGATCTCCAGCCCATGGACTTTCCCTAGATTCTGCATGGGTGAAGACAGTGCCCTAAGTGAGAATAAAGATCTCTAATGCAGAGACTTTCCCTAGCATCTCTGCGGGTGAAGGCAGTGCCCTAAGATTGAATAAAGATCTCCAGCCCAGGCTTGGACCTCTAGTGACGACCCGGAACAGACAGGAGTGAGGCTGTGGAAGCAGCCCCTGAGACTGCTGAAGGAGCCTCAGGCAGAGGGGCAGACCGGGGTCTACCAGGAGGCCTGACCCCAAGGACGAGGAGACTGGAGCCCCCGGGAGCTTAGAAAGTGCAGGCAGACCCTGAGTGTGAAGACAAAGCTGAAAAGGGGCAGGGCTAATGATGGCAAGCGGAGAACTCCAGAAGAAGAAAAAGATTATCAAGAAAAACTCNCTGAGCTGGTGAAGGCGGGTGGGGGGGGTGCGGGTGGGGAGGTTGGGGGGTGGGGGTGTGTGTGTGAAGGCATCTCCTCAGGTGTGATTAAAGATCTCCAGCCCACGGACTTTCCCTAGCTTCTGCGAGGGTGAAGACAGTGCCCTAAGTGAGAATAAAGATCTCTAATGCAGAGACTTTCCCTAGCATCAGTGTGGGTGAAGGCAGTGCCCTAGGCTTGAATAAAAATCTCCAGCCCAGGCTTGGACAACGAGTGAGGACCAGGAGCAGCCCCAAAGACTGCTGAAGGAGCCTCAGGCAGAGGGGCAGACTGGGGTCTACCTGGAGGCCTGACCCCGAGGACAAGGAGACCAGAGTCCCCAGGAGCTTAGAAAGCGCAGGCAGACCCTGAGTGTGAAGACAAAGCTGAAAAGGGGCGGGGCTAACGATAACAAGCAGAGAACTCCAGGAGAAGAAAAAGATTATCAAGAAAAACTCTGGAACACTAGACAACTTTTACACAGAGAAAATCCAGACAACAGAGGAGGACAAACAAGTAATCATATCCAAACCTTACCAAAAAAATGAAAGCTGGTCACAAACTATTGAAGAGTTCAAAAATGAGATGTTGAAGATGGAAGAGATCTGGCAAGAAAATAACAGCTTAAAAGGCAGAATTTTGCAATTGGAAAGTGAGGCTCAGAAATCAAATGAACTGATAAGCAAATTGAACACCAGAAATGACCTGACTGAAAAGGAAAACCAAAAGATTATAGCCGAAAACCAAAAGATTATAGCCAAAAACCAGTCCTTAAAGGCTAGAATTAAAAAATTAGAACACAATGAACTCTCAAGACAACAAGAACAAATAAAACAAAGTCAAAAGTCTGATAAAATAGAAGGAAACATGAAATATCTCAATGAGAGAGTGACAGACCAAGAAAACCGGTCTAGAAGAAACAATTTGAGAATCTTTGGTCTTCCAGAAAAGGCAGAAATTAATAGAAACTTGGACTCCATACTTAAAGAAATTATTCAGCAAAATTGCCCTGAAGTTCTACAACAAGAGGTCAATATAGACATTGAAAGGATCCATAGATCACCCTCTACACTGGACACAGAAAAGTCAACACCAAGGAATATAATAGCAAAATTCAAGAGCTTTCAAGTAAAAGAAAAAAATCTTACAAGAAGCCAGAAAGAGACAATTCAAATATCAAGGAGCACCAATCAGGATCACACAGGATCTGGCAGCCTCCACGCTAAAAGACCACAAGGCTTGGAACACGATATTCAGAAAGGCAAGAGAGATGGGCCTTCAGCCACAGATCAACTACCCATCGATACTGATTATATACTTCCAGGGGAAAGTATAGGCATTCTACAAAATTGAAGATTTCCAAGTTTTTGCACAAAAGAGACCAGGACTAAATGGAAAATCAAGAGAAACATGAAAAGCTAAATAAGAAACAGAGGGAAAAGAAAGAAAACATAATTTTTTTAATTTGACTATTTAAGGGCATAAATAAGATCTAATTATTTGCATTACTATGTGTTGAACTGCTATGTATAATTCTCTGTAGTGAACTCTATTCACTATTATAATATTCACTATTATAGCAACCAGAAGAATGATTCATAGGGAAAGGAGAGGATACTAAATGGTCTAAGATGACATGGTGGGGTGGGAAAGAGGGGGGGATAGTAGGGGACACCAAGAAAAATCTGAGTAAATTAGAAAAATAGGATATTTTATTACACACAAAGAGGGCATGGGAAGAGGAGGAGATAAATACTATTATAAGAAGGAGAGGAGGAGAGCATTAAGAGGGAATAATCAAACCTTACTCTCAGTGTAATCAACCCGGAGAGGGAAGAGTAGCTTTATTATCCATTGGGATAAAAAACTCTATCTAACCCTACTGAGAAAGTCAGAAGGGACAAACCAAAGGGAGCAGGGGAGTGGGGAGGTCAAAAAAGGGAGGGGAAAAGAAGGGGGAGGGAATTCATTAGGCCTTTAAAAAACAAAAATAGAGGAATAACAAGGGAGGGGGCAGAAAGGGAAGTATGTAAACAGGTTAAAAATGAATATTAATAAATGTTTTTCAAAAAAGATTTATAGGTATTTAAATTTTCTGGAAGATGGCATGTGAGTGAAATCTATTTGCTAGTCCTGAACTTGGAGGTGCCCCTTCATTTGGTAAGCTGGAGGTCAACATCTAACTAAATAAATAGGGGCCATCCCAAAATCCTTGTGGAAAGATCATCCAGTCAGGTTGTTGGGTGCCCTGGGTGTCAGAGTCTGTCCATATAAAAGCAAATAAATCTTGGGAGGAAGGGGAGAAGGGTATGGTAAAGAAGGCATACTTTAAATCTAGAACAGTAAAATGGGTGGTGTTCGAGGAACCTAGATAGAAGGGAATATGTATTGAGGATGAGAGGAGTGATAGGGTCCATGGCCTCATTACCAGTCCTAAGGTCTCAGACTAGGCAAGAGCTGTTGTTAGGTTTTTTTATTGCTAGGATATGGGTGTTGGTGGGAGAGGTGGTAGGAAGGAGGGGGCCTGCCCTTAAAAGTCAGTGATTTTAGTCCTATAGATGTAAAGTTTAAAAGTTAAAGGGTTGGACTAAATTTATGAGGAATGTGCTTGTTGTAATTATTACTCAAGTCAATGACTTTTAGCAATTCATCCATAAAATAGAGGGAAAAAGCGAAAGTAAGGAAATCAGAGAGAGAAGATAATTACTCTGGCCTGGTCCAAACCAGGCAGGGCTTCAGAGGCCCCAATTGGGGGGGATACTTCTATTGCTTCCTATATACAGGAATTTCAGCACAAACTGCGTAAATTCCATGAATCCAGAGCTACAGTAAAAGCAGGACCAATAGACTTTTTACGTCATGACCTGAAGCCAGGAGACAAGGAAATAAAGAATTTCCAGTATACTAGCAATTTAGCCTTTCTGGGAAGGTTCATTTCAAATATTGTTAATAACTCCAACAGCTATAAAAATTGGAGAAAAGGGCTCTTGGATTCATTGCTCACATGTAAAGAAAGCACCTTCTATGGAAATGGATTGACTGTATACTGTCACAGGCATTGGAGATAAACGTCCATAGACAAGTGGACACTGTTTTTGGGAACACATTGAATGTCTGAATTTTTATTTTATTATTGCCTTTCTTTTTATTTTAATAGAATATTTGATTTTCCCCTTTCTTATTTCTTGTACTTAAAGTAAATACAATCAGTATTAATCTTTTTTGTTTTACAGTAATATAAGTTTAAAGTATATACTTACTCTAATATTAATGCATACCCAAAAGCTTTAGACTTTGGAAACTTGCCATTTATTGATAAATGTTATGGGACTATTATTAATGCTTGTGCTTGATTCCAAGAGAAGGGAACAAAAGAGCCACTGTAGTGCCAAGGAGAGCACAAAACAGACATTATATAGTGCCAAGAAGCACAAGGTCGAGGAGACCAACCAATCTGAATGGGATTGATGAGCAATCTGCATAGTGCCTATGAGCACGAGGTCAAAAAGACCAAATCAATCCCAGTAGGATTGATGAGAATCTTTGCCAAGACAGAGGACTTGTTTGAGGTTTCAGGTTTCGGTTGTTTGACATACATCATACACAGGCCTTCCTTGTGCCACATTCAGACAAGTACTAAAGTTTTGCTACCATCCTGGCTTCCCCTATCCCTGAGAGTGAAGGTAAAAATCAGACCAGGGAATGATATTTTCCTTTAAAAAAAAGTCTAGTCCTTTTTTCTCTCTTATAGTATGGCAACTTCCTGTAGTACTGGCTGCCAATGGGTAAGTGCAATATTGCTGCATTTTGTCCTACAGACTAGTGGGACAGACTTTACTTCAATTGAACCCTAATTACAAGGGCCTTTTATGAATTTATTCTTGTTTACTCAGAAAATTTTATATACATAGATTTTTGATATTTTAATTCTGATTTTGAATTTTTTTCTCCCAAAGTTTAATTTTTCTTCTATTTATTTTTCTTTTTATATTTTTGGTTTTTCTTTTGATAACTGACTCATATACCCCATAACTCAACCATGGATCCTGAGCTGATCTGGGCGTTGATCAACACCATCCGCAGGGAGGATTGTATATATTTTCATAAAAATCCACAATTTAAAAATTTGTTTGAGAAAATTTTCAGGAAAAGAAGTTTTTTAACTCCTTGAATCCATAAAATTAACTGTTTGGAGAAAGATGCCTGCAGAAAACCTACCCTATATCAAGAAGATCCAGAATGAACTTTGGATGCATTTGATTGAACTGAAGAGGTTGAACACATTTATTTTGAATGTAAACTTTGATGCTAAAGGGGACTGCCCCCTAATTGGCTTTTTGTCAATGCACCTAGAAACATTGGTTTTGCTTTCTATCTCTTCTATTTCCCTCTTATCTCTAACTATTGCAGTTTCCTTTTAGAAGGTGCAATATTGTATTCACCTGTAGTTAGAAGATCTTTACAATACAAAATGATTATGTCAAATGATGACAGACTAGTCTCCCAAATGATCACAGAGGGGATTGTGAAGATAAGATTAACTCTCCCCTGTCCATTTTTAGATTTAATCACCAGAAGCAAACACACCCCACTTAACCTTAAGTGGGGGAGGTCTGTGACCCACATGTGTGATAGTGGGTGACAAATCAGAATTGTCTATAATAGTGGGTGACAAATCAGAATAAAGCAAAACTTTAGCTGTAATTGGTCCATGTAAAGAGGGAGGAAGGCACAAGAAGTAACGAAAGGAATGGTTTTTAAAAGTGGCAAGAACTTCCTGTGAAGAGGTCTTTTACCTTCAACTTGACCCTGGAGGAGCTCCAACTGAAGACCGCAGACTACTTTTCTATTTTCCCTTAGAAACTACCATGTGAGTGAGTGAAAAAGACTGACTCCTTTCCCTGGCTTGTTCTGGAGACACTAGCCTCCTCCTCTTGGAGGAGGCCTCGTGGCTAAAACCCTTGTTTAATTGACCTCTGGGTCCCCTTTGCTGGGGCTGTTTGGTTCACAGCAGGCTGGAGTAAATATCTACTCTCTCTGATTTTCTTACTTTCACTCTTTCTCCTTTTGTAAATAAACTACCATAAAAATCATTTGGAATTGAGTAATAATTCCTAGTGACCACACTCTTATGAATATAGTCCAAGCTTTTAATATTTTACATGCTTACATTCAGCTACCTTGGTCAAGGGGTACTGGGATTTATTGGGTATTTTAATAGGTGATTTTAGAATAAATTGGACCAAAATGTGGTGGACCCCAAATGAAGGGTGGTCTGTGTCCCATATTAAAAAACTGATTTTTGGAGTGGAGGCCTATGTGAGAGATAGGGTATAGGCTATAGGTTGATCTGACAGGGTCTAAGATAGTAGAAAAAGGAAAGGAATTATTGGGGAGTGTTTAGAGAGGAGATAGAGGCAATTAGGAAAAATAATATTGGCATGTAGCTTGAGAAGGATATCTCATCCTAAAAGGATAGGACACTGTGGAATAACCAGGAAAGAGTGGGTAAAAAATGAGTTGCCAGTGGTGTAGATCAAAGAAAGTGTTACTAGACATTTGGTTGCTTTATTGTTTATTCCCATAATGGTGATGGGGAGGTGGAGAGTGGTCCCGGAAATTCTAGTAGAATTAATGAAGAGGTGGCTCCAGTATCAAGGAGGAAAGAGATCAGTTACCTCTCATGAAGATAGTTGCTCTGGGTTTGACTTGTGTGATGGTTAGGTTCATAGCAGAGGAACCAGGACCCTGTCAATCCATAAATAGTCCCAGGAGGGCTGGGACTGAAAGGTCAGTGTCTGGATTAATCACCCTGGTTGATGGTCTTGCCCCTCAGGTAGAGGTCATGGGGAAGTCCTTGTTCCAGTGCCCTCTCTTGCAACAGAGGGGATATGAACCTAGAGGTGGTCAGGGTTTAGGGCATTGTCTCATCCAGTGGCCCTCTTGGCCACACCTAAAACAAGGACCTGAACGTGTCTTAGGGACTCTGGCCTGAGGTCCCTCCATTCTGCCGCCTTTCTTTAAAGCCAATGCCAGTAGTACATATCTCAAGTCTTCCTTATCTTATCAAAGATGCTCATGTGCCAACTTTTAGTTCCTCCTTTCCTTTTCTTTTGCTCTTTTCCTGCTGTTCACTCTCCTCTTGTCTGTTATTGAGTACTTGTAAAGCAACATGAGTCAATTCCTCCTGGGGGGTTTCAGGGTCAATCTCCAACTACTGTAATTTCTTACAAATGTTGGGAGCTGACTGGCTGATATAATGGGTGTGGAGAAAGAGGTGCTCTTCAGGTGTCATGGGGTCTAAGTTTGTATACTTTAGGATGGCCTCAGTTGGGGGAGGCCAGCTCCCTCAGGTCCAGGGGCTCCAGGTGGTGTGACAGCGTTAGCTTGTGATGAATGAGAGACAGTCTGAACTTCAGCCAGGCAGGCATCATGAATATTGCCCCACTCTGCCTTGTGTGGGGTTTATTTTTTTTAATACCTTTGAGATTATACATAAGGTTGTTATAGAAACTCCATATTTCACATAAGTTTTTTCTTGGAGATCAACAACTTTGTTACTAACAACTTTTCAAGGTGTGTTTAAGTATCTCCTTGGCTATGGGGTGGAGAAAACAGTACCGTCAGTGAAATGGGATGTACCAGCCTTTGAAGGTAATTTCTCTATTGTTAACCATTGAATCAGAATCAGGGAGGGGGGGGGAGACCTGGAGACTATTCTGACCTTTTTTTTTGCAAGCACATGTGTATTTAAGTTAGGGTTTTGAAATCTTTAACATTAACTCACTATTTGCTGGTTCATTATAGGGAGACTCTAGGGGAATTTCTGCATTATTACATATAAAGGTGGGGCTTTTCCTAGGAGTTTGTAGGGGGCTTGTAAGGGTTCTAATAATAGACTATAGTGTTCTGTATTTCCCTGGGTCTTAGTGGGGATACTAATCACTAAATGGGGAGTGTGGGTAAGAAAAGATTCATACAGGGAGGCCCGGGTGGGAATCCATCCTCCTGCAAATCTTGCCTTGCAGATTCTAGGGTCCATGGGTAACCTTGTCATCTGACATGAACTTGATGGCCCTCAGCACTCAGTCAGGTGAGTTAGAAAAACTAAGGGGTTTTCACCAGGTCCTTGGATGATGTTACTGACTGTGTCATAATTTACTACTTTAAAAGCTGTTTTCCTCATCCCTACCAGGAGACAAGCAATAAAATGGAACAGTTTTCTAAGGTTTGGGGAATGAGATTGATAGTCCCACTTGGGTGGAACTGTGGGAATAGCCATAATTTCCACAGGGTTGTGAAATTCATTGGTATAGACCTGTAGGAGGTAGTGGTTGACTAAATACAGGTTTCTTCCTCCACACTGGTAGTGGATGTAGGAATGGTGAACAGAGCTTGGTAAATTAAGCTATAAGTTTGGGTAAGGTAGTGAAATTCTTTGGTGTAGCAGGTGGGATGTTAGGAGAAAGATATGAGTTGCTGTTCTATTTGGGAGAGATCTAAGAGAATAAAAGGTAGATGGACACTCATGATCCCATCTCTACCTGCCACCTCCTGGAGATGAAAGAGACCTGATAAGGAAGGTTCAGAAGGGGTAGGAATGTTATGGTTCCACTCTGTGAACCCATGTGTGTTGGAGAGAAGGAATTTGAGTCTGGGGATAAAGATAAAAAACATCCTGAGGTTCTGAAGATTTGGGGAGGGAAGAGTCAGGGAGAGGAGGTAAGGGTTCAGGAAAAGGAGTAGGGGTCAAGGGATGTCAGGATCATAGGGAGGTGAATGGTCAGCAGGGTCGAAAGAAGACTGAGAAGAGGAAGTCTCTGGGGTGGAGGTGAGGGGGTTAGAAAAAGAAGGAGCCAGTAGTGCTGAGGGACCAGAGTTAGGGGGTGAGAGTTTTGCTTTCATTTCCTTCTGAAGGAGGAGGATTGGGAGGTACTGGCATAGAGAAGGCTTACCACAAAATGTCCAAAAGGCTTGGACATAGTAGATTTCTGACCATTTGCTGATCTATCCAAGAAAATTATCAAGGTCAGTCAGGTTATTGAAAACAAAAGTCCTATAATTTGGCCATCAAGATTGGTTATCTAATAGATATTGTGGCCAGGCCACAGAGGAAAGGAAGGTAAGTTTCTTGCTGTGATAATCATCAGTCAAGTATAAATTTTTCAGATTTTTTAAGTCCTTGGGAGGTTATGAGACAGGCCATGAACTTTCCCAGAATGTCAGAGAGCTTGTGTCCTTTTACCTCTGTTAACTTGGGGAAAACAGAACTACTAAAATAGTCAAAAAAACCCAAGTCTTTAATCAGGAAAGAGATAGTGTTCAATATTAGGCTGTGACACAGTCAATTGCCTAAAAACCACACAGAGCCAAAGGCTCTGGCACTCTGGTAACAGCATCTCTAAGAGGATCACCACACTAGATGATCCTCCAAAGAACAATAGAATTTGGGGAACTTGTATACCATTTGGGGACCTAAGGACAGGGAAGTTTGGGTGAGGCTGACCCTGTATTTTGCAGGGAGTCCATGCTGCCATCTCTACATAACAAGTTTAATTGATTGACATTACCATGACAAGAAGGAAATGAGAGGTCCAAACTACACTGACAAGATGCAAACAGGCTTGGGAAAGAAACCAAAGCCAGAGAAAGGGGTAACTGGGAGTGGTCTACTTACAATAGATACTAAAAGAATGATTCTTGAACAGGTGTTGGTCTTCTTCAGAAGGATACAATAGGGGAAACTTCTAAGACTAAAAGGGTATTTAACATTTGATTAGGTCGGCTAGCCCCACCTAAAATGGGATTATCAAGTACTTTAAGGTCTATTCTTCTGTCTGAAACTGAAGAGTCTGAGACTTTCCTCAGGGTGAATTCTCAGGGGACAGGGTCTCCAGATTTCAAGTTGACACCTCCAAGGAGTTTGGACAGGGATTCTGGATAGCTTTTGGGTCTGGGTGTTAACTTTGAAAAAACAAAGAATTATTAAATAGTCAGAAAAGCCACTCTTTAATTAAGGAAAAGGGGAAACAGGGCTGATTAGGCCTCCCCTCAGAGCTGTGCAACACGTGCTTTATGAAGAGTCGAGGATTGAACCCTGCTTGCTCTGGTCCCTGACCTCCTAGGAGTGCCACCCAGCTAGATGACAACTCCTAGGAAACAAAAGAAATCGGGGAACTTCTATACCATTTGCGAAAATCCAGGAGCTGGGAAAGATGATTGACATTATCATACTGACAGGATACAATCAAGCTTGGGAAAGAAATCATAGCCAGAGGCTAGGATGTAAAGAAAAGGGGCTATTTTCAATGGATACTAAAGGATGGTCCCTGCCCAGGTGTGTCCTCTTGGGAAAGGGTCTCTGATACAATGGGTAGACTATCTAAGCCAAAAGAATATTTAGCATTTACCCCAGGGTCCATTATTCAGTCTTTCAACTGCTAGTCTGAGATTCCCTTCAGGGTGGATTCTCACGGGAACAGGGAATAAGCACAAGTTTTGGGGGTCTCCAATTTACAACCTCTAAAACTTGAGGTTCATCAGATCTCACTAGGCCACAAGTTTGGGGTCTCTAGATTCCACATAGACATGGGTTTTAGTAATTTAAAATGAGGGCTGGTTCCCATCACTCACAGCCATTAGCTTTGTGGCTAGGCCAGTTCTCATGTACGCCCACACACTCAGGGGAATTCAGTTCTTCTAGCAGATTGCCAAACCCCCAGACTAAGGATTGTCCTTCACTTCAGGAATTATGAGACAAATGGGAAGAAAAGGGGAGGGGGGTGAGTACAAGAATCCTTACCCTTGTCCTCACTACCCCAAGTGAGAGTGACTCCAATTAAACATTTAGATTTGCAAGGGCAGATGCTGTGAACTTTCCTGAAAAGTCAGAGGACAGAGTAACAGAGTATGAGAGGGGATAGGAGTTAGACTCACAGATATTGTGTCCAGTGTTTGGCATTCAGGGATACAATCAGAGGGGGAAAGAGGAAAATAGGATTTAAGAGTCAAGAAGGGAAGGAGAGGGGAAGGAGGGAGACAATCTCAGAAAGCCTCAGGGTCGAATTGGGTTCAGGGAATCAGGGATGACTTGGCCTGGCCTGAGAGTGGGTGGTCCAGTCACACTTTACTGGCTCTCAGTTTGTGGCACCATTTGTCAGTCCTGTCAATCAGAGTGATGGAGGTTTGACCCAAGAAACAATGAAGTGGCCAGGGGAAGACCAACACCAAGAAAGATGGCTGCCAAATCTCCCCAAGTGGAAAAGGATATATAGTATTCTATAGGGTTGGGGGAGGAAGGAGGTGTGGTGGACAGGGAGAATTGGATGAATTTCATTGGTTGTTTGGGGGAGGAGAGGAAGCATGTGGTTCTCAGGAGTAGAAAGTTCCAGGCAGGGTACAGTCAGGATGTTGTCAGGCTATGCATTTGTCTTTAGAACTGACAGGCTGAGGAACAGAGAGTCTCAATGTTCAGTCATTCGGAATAGGTGAGGTGTTGCTATGGCTTTCTGTCCCATGGTTTTGGCAGGTGCTGAGGCAGGGGGCTATTGGTTTCAATAGGTTTTGGGGGCAGGGCTTTCTGTCCCATGGTCTGTTAGGTCCTTTCCCCTTTTTTTCTTTTTTTTTAATTCTCTTTAGGATAGAGGCATATAAGTGGTATTGTTGGGTCAAAGGGTATGCACAATTTTAGAGCCCTTTGGGCATAGTTCCAAATTGCTCTCCAGAATGGTTGGATCAGATCCCAACTCTACCAATAGTGCATTAGTGTCCCAATTTTCCTACAACCACTCCCAATCTTTATTATTATCCTTTCCTGTCATATTGGCCAATCATATAGGAGTGAAGTGGTATCCCAAAGTTGTTTTAATTTGAATTTCTGTAATCAGTAGTGATTTGCAACTTTTTTTCATGACTATAGCTAGCTTTGATTTCTTTGTCTGAAAACTGTCTGTTCAAATTCTTTGACCATTTAACAATTGTAGAATAACTTAAATTTTATGAATTTGACCCATTTCTCTATATATTTGAAAAAACGAGACCTTCATCAGAGATACATGCTATAAAAATTTCTCCTCCTAATTTTCTGCTATGCTTCTAATCTTGGTCCATTGGTTTTATTTGCATAAAACCTTTTAAATATAATCAAAATTATCTATTTTATATCTTATAATGATTTCTATCTCTTCTTTGATCATACATTCTTTCCTTATCCATAGATATGACAGGTAAACTATTCAATATTCCCCTAACTCGTGTATAGCATCAACTTTAAGTTTAAATCATGTATCCATGTTGAATTTATCTTGGTAGTGTAAGAGGGAAAAGGGTTTTTTTGATTGGATATATTAATATTTAAAGGTGTGGTTGCCAAGGAACTGAATAAATACCAATTCCTAAAATGATTTAGTAATTTATTTACAAAATATAAGAGAGAGTGGAAGTAGAGAAATGAGAAGAAGAAATCTAACTTAACGAACTAGATTTGTATCCAAATCTGGGCTTTACTCCAACAGGGCTCTAGAGGCCCAGCCCGGGAGAGCCTAAAAGTCAATTAACAAGGGGTTTAGTCAGGAGGGCTTCTCCCAATCAAGGGCCTCTCCAGGAGGCCAAGGTAGTCAGCATTTTTAACTCACCATGTGTAGTTCTAAGGAAAAGATTTAAGAACAGTCTCACCAAGGTCTCAGAGTCCCAGGTCCAACTCTCCTCCAGGTCCAAGTCACAAACAAGAAGAGAGTCAAAAGGCCAAGCCCCGGAAGTTCTCTTAATTTATCCTGGCCATTTCTTTCATCACATCGTGTGCCTTCCTCTTAGATTACATGTCCAATCACAACAGAAGCTTTTCTTAGGACTGCCTGGGGGGGGGGGGGGGGCAGTCGGTCAATTTTGATTTGCCACTCACTCTAGTACAAGTAGGTTCCTAACTTGTGAATTAAGTGAAATTATTTACATTTTTGGTGATTAGGTTTGAGAATGGGCAAGGTAGATTTAATCTCATTATCACAGTAGATGGTGTGAATTGTTGGTCTTTCCCCTGTCTCACAGATAATATTTTCCAGTTTTCCTAAGGAAAACAAAGACATTTGTAACTATTTTTCTACTTCAGTAACACACAGGACAAGTTGTTAATTATTCCAACAAATTTTTTAGCTGCCTCTCTAAGTGTATCATCATATCATCTGCAAAGAGTGATAGTTTTATCTCTTCATTGCCTATTAATTCCTTCAGTTTCTTTTTCTTCTCTTATAACTATAACTAGCATTTCTAACATAATGTTGAATTATAGTAATGATAATGGGCATCTTTGTTTCACCCCTGATCTTATTGGGAAGGCTTCTATCTTGTCCCTATTACAGATAATGCCTGCTGATGGCTTTAGATATAGATACTGCTAACCATTTTAAGGAAAGTTCTATTTATTACAATGCTTTTTTAACAGGAATGGGTATTATATTTTGTCAGATGCTGTTTCTGTATCTATTGAGATATCATATATTTTCTATTGGTTTTGTCATTGATATAGTCAATTTTGCTGATAGCTTTCCTAATATTAAACCATCTCTTTATTCCTGAAATAAATCCTACCTGGTCATAGTGAATGATCCTTGTGAGATATTGCTATAATGTCCTTGCTAGTATTTTACTTAATTTGTTTTCTTCAGTATTCATTAGAAAAATTGGCTTATAGTTTTGTCTCTTTTTGCTTTTTTATGGCATAAGCCATATCAGCACTATATTTGTGTCATAAAAGGAATTTGTTAGGACTCCTTTGTCCATTTTTTCAAATAATTTACATAAAATTAGGATTAATTGTACTATAAATGTTTGGTAGAATTTATTTATGTATCCATCTGGCCTGGAAATTTTTTCTTAGGGAGTTCATAGATGACTTCTTCAATTTCTTTTTCTAATATGGGATTGTTTAAGTATTCTATTTCTTTTTCTGTTTATCTGGGCAGTTTATATTTTTGAAAAATACTCATCTATTTCATTTAGATTATCAAATTTATTGGCATATAACTGAGTAAAATAACTCTTAATAATTACTTTAATTTCCTCTTCATTGGGGATGAATTCATATTTTTCATTTTTGATAATGGTTATTTGGTTTTCTTTTCTTTTTAAAAATCAAATTAACTAGTAGTTTATCTCTTGTACTTTTTTTTTTTTTATTAAACCAGCTTTTAGTTTTATTAGTTCAGTGGCTTTACTTTCAATTTTATCAATCTCAGCTTTGATTTTCAAGATTCCTAATTTGGTATTTAATTGGGGATTTTTTATTTCTTCTTCTTCTAGCTTTCCAGTTGCATACCTGATTCATTGATCTGTTCTATCTCTAATTCATTAATGTAAGCATTTATAGATATAAATTTCCCCAGGGTACTGCTTGGACTGCATCACACAAATTTTGGTATCTTGACTCATTGTTATCATTCTCTTCAGTGAGATTACTGATTTTCTATGACTTGTTCTTTGATCCATTTATTCTTTAGAATTAGTTTATTTGGTTTCCAATTGTTTTTTTAATTGTGAATATATTTTTTAAATTTACAGTAGAAAGCAAGCTCCTTGAGGACAAGGACTATTTCACTTTATCATTATATTCCCAGTGCTTGCCAAAGTACCCAACACTTGTATTTTAAAATTATTATTATTTATTTATTACAAATTACATATAATAACAAATTTCCACTTAAGTTTTCCAATTGATCTCAATTGTCTCCCTCCCTTTTTCCTTCCCTTCTCCCAGAGCTGGCAAGCAATTCAGGATGGGTTATTCATTTTTGTAAGTGAATAGTCTTATAAAATCAAAACCCCAAATCATATACCCAAATAAACAAGTAATAAATCATGTTTTCTCCTGCATTTATACTCCAACAGCTCTTTCTCTAGAGGTGGATAGTATTCTTTCTTATAAATCCATCAGAATTGTCCTGGATCATTGTATTACTGTTAGTAACAAAGTCTATCACCTTTGATCAACCCACAGTATTTCAGTTACTGTATATAATGTTCTCTTAGTTCTGCTTATTTCACTCCGTATCAGTTCATGGAGGTCTTTCCAGTTCATGGAGGTCTTTCCAGTTCTTCTGAAATCATCCTGCTCATCTTTCTTACAGCAAAATAGTATTCCAACACCACCATATTCCACAATTTGTTTAACTATTCCCCAATTGCTGGACATTTCTTTAGTTTCCAATTCTTTGCCACCACAAAAGAATAGTTATAAATATATTTGTATAAGCAGGTCCTTTCCCATTAAAAAAAATCTCTTTGGGATATAAATCTAGTAGTGACTGGTCCAATTAATTTTTAATCTGTCTTTCCATGGTCCTTTTATCAAATGTAATTTTTATTGTATTATAATCTAAAAAAAAGATGCACTTAATATTTCTGCTTTTCTGCAGTTGGATATAAGGTTTTTATACCCTAGGACATGGTCAATTTTTGTATAAATGCTATGCACTGCTGAGATAAAGGTATAGACTTTTCTATTCCCATTCGGTTTTCTCCAGATGTCTATCATAGCTATATTTCCTAAAATTCTATTCACCTCTTTAGATTTTTCTTATTTATTTTTGAGTTAGATTAATCTAGTTCTGAGAGGAGTAAGTTGAGCTCCCACACTAGTATACTTTACTCTCTATTTCTTCCTAAAAGTGATTTAACTTCTTTAAAAATGTGGATGTTATATCATTTGGTGCATATGTATTTAGTATTGATATTATGTTTTTAGCAAGATATAATTTATTTCCTTATCTCTTTTATAATTAGACCGAATTTTGCTTTATCTTTCTTTGAGATTATGATTGGTATTCTTGCCTTTTTTTTTTTTACTTTAGCTGAGACAGAATAGATTCTGCTTCAGTCCCTTACCTTTACC
Source organism: Gracilinanus agilis (assembly GCF_016433145.1). Classification (NCBI taxonomy): domain Eukaryota; kingdom Metazoa; phylum Chordata; class Mammalia; order Didelphimorphia; family Didelphidae; genus Gracilinanus; species Gracilinanus agilis. The sequence goes on along the minus strand of NC_058131.1, from coordinate 445,253,937 downwards.
CTGTATATGTGTGTCTCCATGTTTCAGATGTTTCTTATAGATAGCTTATTGTAAGATTCTGGGTTTTGATCCATTCTGCTATGTGCTTCCAATAATTAACTGTGCATTTCCATCCATTCTACTTTCCCCTTGTTTATTCTTCTCTTTCTCTCTCCTTTCACTCTGTCCCACCTCACAAGTGGTTTGCTTCTCTTTTCTTTGTCCCTTTTTACCTACCTCTAGAGTAAGATAGATTTTATATTCAATTAATATGCATTATTCCCTCTGAGCCAAATTTGATGTAAGGTTCAAGCATTATCTGATGCCACTCCCCCCACCCCATCTCTCTATCTATGTAAAAGCTCTTATTAGCCTCTTTTCACCCCCATTCTACTTCTGTCTTCTTTCTCCCAACGAAGACCTCTTTCTCATCCTAATTATGCTTTTTGGATATCATACCATCATAGTTAATTAATATCCCCATCTTTTATCTATGTATATTCTTTCTAATTGCCCTAATATTGATAAAGTTCCTAAGAGTTACATATATTACCTTCCCATTTAAAAATATAAACAAGGGACAGCTGGGTGGCTCAGAGAATTGAGAGCCAGGCCTCAAGACTGGAGGTTCAAATCTTGCCTCAGACACTGTCCAGCTGTGTGACCCTGGGCAAGTCACTTAAATCCCACTACCTAGCCTTTACCACTCTTTTGCCTTGGAACCAATACATAGTATTGATTCTAAGATGGAAAGTAAGGGTTTTTTTAAAAAAAGAATATAAACTGTTTAATCTTATGATTATGATTATTTTTATTATTCCTTATGATTTCTCTTTCTCATTTACTTTATGTTTTACTTGAATCTTCTTAATGCCATTTTCTTGATACTCATCCATCTTGACCTCTTTACAGCCTTTCACCATTTCTGACATTCTTTCTCTAGGTTTTCTAGATAATTCTTTCTGTTGTTTCTCTTCATACCTGTGTATGGAGTGAAAATTAGTGTATTATTCTCAATATTTTTGGTTAGCAGTAGTAACAATATTAGATAAATATTTCTGAAACTCCCAAAAAGAGGTTAAGTTTAAATTATTAGGTTAATTAAATACTACTTCATTCTCCCTTTACTCTTCCTCCTCCCAGTTTCTCACATAAACCTTTAATTGATACTCTCTTGCAAAGGTAGTGAAGTAATCTGAATAAATGAAATAGGTAAGAGAATAAAGTAGAATTGAAGTAGATGAGGTAGATTAATCCATTCCTGCAAAACTGACCTAATCCCTCCAGGAAGCCATGCAACCTATGCAAGTGGTGGATCAGCATCCAAATTTCCCTACGCACAACAAAGGGCCATCAGGACAAATAGGTCAGGATGGAATACAAGGTAAACTCATAGCTAACTATGGATGAGTGTTTAAGTACATGTGAAAAGTAAATATCTCCTGAGTGATCTGAGTGTTATCCACTTATCATTACCTGTGTTTGTGATGAGGTTATTTTTTGACAAATAAGAACCTGGATGTGAAAGGAAATATCCTTGTGTCCTGCAACCACTATAAACTGTCTTGTAATGTCAGTTTGATACAGCTTCCATTAGGGAAGGCTATCCCAGCTGGTAGATTTTTCTTTTCTTTCTTTTAATCAATAAATTATGGTTCCAATTATTGAATTTCTGGGTATCTGAACTCATGTTATGAAGTACCCCACTTCAGTAGAGGTATTGCATTGGTTTCCTATAAATTCGAAGTTCATTTGTATATCTTTGGGTATTGCCTTTGGGTCTCTGACTCTAGCACAATGTCCCCATCTTTTGTGTGATAATTAATAAAGCCATAATATCTGTTTGCATCTTATCCAGGCCTCTATATCAAGACTCTCCCAAATTCCCAGTCCTGATGCCTGTTTGCTTATGCTTTCTCAAGCTTCTTTGCTGAATCTTCATTCAAGTCATACTGTGAAGATGGGATTAACTCTCCCCTATTATTCTTTAGATTTTAGCTACTAGGAATGTATACACCCCCCACTTAATCATTGGGGGGAGGTCTATGACCCACATGTGCTAGTGAGAGACAAATCAAAAACAAATGACTGGACTTCCGGTTAAGATGGCGGCAGAGTAAGGAGCAGCTGCTTGATCTCTCCTAACCAAAGCATACAGGACTTCTCAAGGGGACATAAAAAACGAATCCAGACGAACAAAGGGACCCAAAACAGGGTGCAGCATTGAAGGTATGTGGAATCGGGGCATTTCCACGCTATGGAAACAGCTCTCACTAAAACTCGAGAGGAAGAAGCCCCTCCCCCAAACCCCACACCACGTACAGCTCCGAGGCCAACGCACAAGAGTGAAAGCAGGATTGGGGCACCCAGTAAGTCACTGGCAGCTCCAGGGTTTGTTTCTGAGAGCAGCAAGACTTAGGACCCCAAGTGGCTAAAGAACACGCACGGACTTCCCTGAGTGCTGGCATGGGTGAAGACAGTGCCCTAGGCTCAGACAAGCATCTCGAGCGCAGGCTCGAACCTTGAGTGGGGACCCTGTGCAGACAGGAACGCGGCTGTGGAAGCAGCCTCTGAGACTGCTGAAGGAGCCTCGGGCAGAGGGGCAGACCAGGGACTACCAGGAGGCTCGACCCCAAGAACAAGGAGATCTGAGCCCTCGGGAGCCTAGAAAGCGCAGACAGACCCTGAGTGTGAAAACAAAACTGAGAAGGGGCAGGGCTCACAATGGCAAGCCATAGGGAAGCCCAGAAGAGAAAGATTACCAAGAAGAACTCTGGAACACTAGACAACTTTTACATAGAGAAAATCCAGACAACAGAGGAGGGCAAACAAGTAATCATATCCAAACCTTCCCAAAACAATGAAAACTGGTCACAAGCTATTGAAGAGTTCAAAACTGAGATGTTGAGGAAGATGGAAGAGATCTGGCAAGAAAATAACAGTTTAAAAGGAAGAATTTTGGAATTGGAAAGCGAGGCTCAGAAATCAAATGAACTGATAAGCAAATTGAACACCAAAAATGACCAGATTGAAAAGGAAAACCAGTCCCTAAAGGCTAGAATTGAGCAATTAGAAGCCAATGATCTCTCAAGACAACAAGAACAAATAAAACAAAGTCAAAAGACTGATAAAATAGAAGGAAACATGAAATATCTTAATGAGAAAGTGACAGACCAAGAAAACCAGTCTAGAAGAGATAATTTGAGAATCATTGGTCTTCCAGAAAAAGCAGAAATTAATAGAAACTTGGACTCCATACTAAAAGAAATTATTCAGCAAAATTGTCCTGAAGTTCTACAACAAGAGGGCAATATAGACATTGAAAGGATCCATAGATCACCCTCTACACTAGACCCAGAAAGGGCAACACCAAGGAATATAATAGCCAAATTCAAGAGCTTTCAAATAAAAGAAAAAATCTTACAAGAAGCCAGAAAGAGACAATTCAAATATCAAGGAGCACCAATCAGGTTCACACAGGATCTGGCAGCCTCCACGCTAAAAGACCGCAAGGCTTGGAATATGATATTCAGCAAGGCAAGAGAGCTGGGCCTTCAGCCACAGATCAACTATCCATCAAAACTGACTATATACTTCCAGGGGAAAGTATGGGTATTCAACAAAATTGAAGATTTCCAAGTATTTGCACAGAAAAGACCAGGACTAAATGGAAAGTTTGATATCCAACTACAAAAATCAAGAGAAACATGAAAAGAATGAATACATGAAACCGTGGAAAGAACACTGCACTGGAACTGGAGGACCTCTATTAAAAATCAGTTACTACTTGTATGGCCCTGAGCAAGTCACAAACCTTCTTTGTGCCTCACTTTCAGAATCCATTCTGTAGTAGTCCTGTTTATTACTTACCCCAACAATGAGATCTAATCTTGGGATGAAAAATAGTACTTGGAAGCTCCTGCTTACGGCTCATTTTTAGAATAGTCTGAACATTACCAAACAACCAACCTCTCCCCACATCCATCTCCCCTTCCAAACCATTCCAAATTTAGAAGAATATTCTTCTGAGAATGGCTACTATTAATTCAGGGATTTCTCCTTTCCAAATCCTCTTATTTGGGGGAAAATCAGTCATTTTCTTCTAAAGTATATATGGTTTGTTCATTTTTCACTGCTTTGCCTTACTTTCCTCCCCTTAAACCCCCCAAATTCCATTTGGCTCAGGCTCTCTGAGTATGGTAATAATAATAGTTACCATTTATATACCACTTAAATATTTGCGAAGTACTTTACTTGGGTCATCTCCTTTTATCCTCACAACAACCTGTGAGGTAAGTGCTACTATCATCCCTCCCATTTTACAGATTAGGCAGCCAGTCTGAAAAATGTCTGTGACAGGACTTGAACTAAGTACTTCTTGATTCCAAAGGCAACACTCTGGATAGCTTCCTGTAAATGTTAGCATTTTGTGTCCTCCTTCCTTTTTCCCTCAGGCAATTAACTGTGTTTCCACAGGAATGCGATGCAATGTCAGAGGCATGAAAATTTAAGAGATCAGATAATCTCACAAGAAGCTAGGTATGTACCTGAGCAGTCACTGTACTTTCACTGTACTGTACAAAGCAGTACTTTCCCCCCACTATGTTCCTGAATATAAGTGTAGAAATACTTGCAAAGCCTTTGGTCAAGAGATACATAAAGATGCAATGAATGTGCATTTCGAGATTTTTGTTGCATTCAAATTTAAAAGAAAAGGTATAGTGTGGAACTTAGGGTCAGTAAGCCTTGGGTTTAAATCTCATGGATGAATAGCAGAAGGCGAGGAAGCCTCTGAACCCAAGAAAATGTTCTAAAATTTAATTCTGGAACTGTGGGTGGGTTGTAACTAGCATTGATGAAAAGAGTTCACACAGTAAAGAAATCTTAAATCCTTGACACTTAAGAGGACTAATTTTTTTTTTACAATCATTCCTTGTGACTAAATTACTTAGACTCTACTACTGGTAGATGGAAGGGTGCCCAGACAGTCCAAACAGGTGAATGAAATAACAGAGGAATTTTTCTATTCAGTCCTGATGCCACCATACATTTCATTAAAAAGGAATAAACAGAGGTTCCGGGTTAAGATGGCGCCAGAGTAAGAAGCAGCTCTTAACCTCTCCTGACCAAAACACACAAAACTCCTCAAGGGGACATAAAAACAAGTCCAGACGAATGGAGGAACCCCACAACAGGGCACAGCATGGAAGGTACGTGGAATCGGGGCATTTCCATGCTATAAAGGGGTGAAACAGCTCTCACTAAATCGCGGGCTGAGCAACCACCCCACCCCCACACACACCACCTATAGTGTCAAAGCCAGCTAAAAAGAAATAGAGCAAGTTTGGGGCACCCATCGAGTCATTGGCAGCTCCAGGGCCAGTTCCTGAGAGCAGCAAGATTTAGGACCCGAAAAAGCTAAAGAACGCACAAAAATCTTAGTGCAGGAGCAGGGCGCAGAGAGCGGACACAGGGCGCAGAACGCGGGCTCAGAGCGCAAGTGCGAGTGGAGGCGTGGGTGGAGGCAGACACAGCCACGAGCTAAAGCTCTGAAACCCTGAGTGGGGAACCAGTGCAGATGGGTATACAACTGTGGAAGCAGCGCCCTGAGACTTGTAAAGAAACCTCCTGCAGAGGATCAAGCAGGAGGGACCACCAGGGGGCTTGACCTTGGAAAAAACTAGAACTCAGACCTCAGGAGCCAAAAGACCGTGGACAGACCCTGAGCACGAGGATAAACCTGAGAAGCTGCTGGGCTAACAATGGCTACCCAGTCTCAGGAAGTTCAGAAGAGAAAGATTAACAACAAGAAAAAGAAGTCTTTAACACTCTACAACGTTTACACAGAGAAAATCCAGACAACCGAGCAAACAGAGGAGGAGAACAAACAAGCATCCGGACCCTCCTCAAATAAGGAAAACTCCTCACAAGCTATGGAAGAGTTCAAAACTGAGATTTTGAGGAAAATGGAAGAGATCTGGCAAGAAAATAACAGTTTAAAAGGTAGAATCTTGCAATTGGAAAGTGAGGCTCAGAAACCAAATGAACTGATAAGCAAATTGAACACCAGAAATAACCAGATTGAAAAGGAATACCAGAAGATTTTAGCCTAAAACCAGAAGATTGTAGCCGAAAACCAGAAGATTATAGCCGAAAACCAAAAGATCATAGCTGAAAACCGAAAGATTATAGCCGAAAACCAATCCCTAAAAGCTAGAATTGAGAAATTAGAAGCTAATGATCTCGCAAGACAACAAGAACAAATAAAACAAAGTTAAAAGACTGAAAAAATAGAAGGAAACATGAAATATCTCAATGAGAGAGTGACAGACCAAGAAAACCAGTCTAGAAGAGACAATTTGAGAATAATTGGTCTTCCAGAAAAACCAGGAATTAATAGAAACCTGGACTCCATACTTAAAGAAATTATTCAGCAAAATTGCCCTGAAGTCCTACAACAAGAGGGCAATATAGACATTGAAAGGATCCATAGAACACCCGCGACATTCGATCCAGATAAGAAAACACCCAGAAATATAATTGCCAAATTCAAGAGTTTCCAAGCAAAAGAAAAAAATCTTACAAGAAGCCAGAAAGAGACAATTCAAATATCAAGGCGCACCAATCAGGATCACACAGGATCTGGCAGCCTCCATGCTAAAAGATCACAAGGCTTGGAATACGATATTCAGAAAGGCAAGAGAGCTGGGCCTGCAACCACGGATCAACTACCCATCAAAATTGACTATATATTTCCAGGGGAAAGTATGGGCATTCAACAAAATTGAAGAATTCCAGGTATTTGCACAGAAAAGACCAGGGCTAAATGGAAAGTTTGATATCTAACCACAAAAATCGAGAGAAACATGAAAAGGTAAATAAGATACAGAGGGGAAAGAAAGAAAACTTATAATTTTTAAATTTGCCTTTTTAAGGGCCTCAGTGAGATCTAATTATCTGTATTCCTATATAGAGAAATGTTATGTATAATTCTCTGTAGTGAACTCTATTCACTATTATAGTAATCAGAAGAATAATTCACAGGGTGAGGATGGAACACTAAATAATCTAAGATGACATGGGGGATGGGAAAGAGGGGGTGAATAGCAGGGGACACCAAGAGAAACTTGAGTGAATAAGAAAGATAGGATGTTCTATTACACACAGGAGGGCATGGGAAGGAGAGGGGACAAATAATATTATAAGAAGGAGAGGAAGAGAGCATTAAGAGGTGTAATATTCAAACCTTACTCTCAGTGTAATCAACCTGGAGAGGGAAGAGTAGCTATACTATCCATTGGGACATATAACTCTTATCTAACCCTTTGGAGAAACTCAGAAAGGATAAACCAATGGGAGCAGGGGAGTGGGGAGGTCAAAAAAAGGGAGGGGAGAAGAAGAGGGAGAGAATTCATAAGGCCTTTAAAAACATGAAAAGGTAAATAAGATACAGAGGGGAAAGAAAAATAAGGGAGGGGATAGAAAGGGAAGTTAATCAAGGGAGGGGATAAGGGATAGCAGCTTAATAGCAAACCACTGGTTTAAAAGGAAATAGTATAAGAAAAAGGGGGTAGGAATAGGGGAGGATACGAAAATGTCAGGAAATGCACAACTGATGATTTTAACTCTGAATGTGAATGGGATGAACTCGCTCATAAAACGGAAGCAAATAGCAGAGTGGATTAGAGACCAAAATCCTACCATATGTTGTCTACAAGAAACACATATGAGGTGGGTGGACATACACAAGTTTAAGGTTCAGGGCTTGAGCAAAATCTTTTGGGCGTCAAATGAGAAAAAGAAGGCAGGAGTGGCTATTATGATTTCTGACAAAGCCAAAGTAAAAATAGATATGATTAAAAAAGACAGGGAAGGTCATTACATCCTGATTAAAGACAGTATAAACAATGAGGAAATAACACTGCTCAATATGTATGCACCAAGTGGCATAGCACCCAAATTCATAAAGGAGAAACTGGCAGAGCTCAAGAAGGAAATAGATAGTAAAACCATACTAGTGGGAGATCTAAATATTCCTCTTTCAGATCTAGATAAATCAAACCAAAAAATAAATAAGAAAGCGGTAAGAGAGGTGAATGAAGTCCTCGAAAAATTAGATTTAATTGATATGTGGAGAAAAATAAATAGGGACAAAAAGGTATATACCTTCTTTTCAGCTCCACATGGCACATTCACAAAGATTGGCCNGTGTTATTACTATCCCATTTTATAATTCAGGAAGGGTCAAATAGTTAGAAAGTATCTGAGGTTGGATTTAAAATTAGATCTTCTTGACTGGGCCTGGAGTCAGGAAGACTCATCTTTCAAATATGGCCTTAGACACTGGCTTTGTGTGGCCCTGGGCAAGCCATTTAATTCTATTTGTTTCAGTTTCCCCATCTATAAAATAAGCCAGAGAAGGAAATGGCAAACGACTCCAGTATTTTTGCCAAGAAACTCCAAAATGGGGTCAAGTAGAGTTGGATAGGACTAAAAAAAAAGTGAGCCTTCTCTAGTCAGATCTAGAACTTGCAAATTTTTATACCTGGGCAAAAACCTCATAAAAGTTTTTATATTTTATATATTTATATATATATATATATATATATATATATATATATATAGTTTATATTTTTGTATTTTTAAAAAGCTTCTAGGGTAGTGGTAGGGTAGGGCCATATAGTATATAACCCAAGATTTGTGGTGACCAGTCTTATTACACCATCCACTATACCACTGAGCTGGCTCTTGGCAGAGAGAAAATCCTATTAATTCTTATCTTTGGTACATTTTCTCAAAGCAGAGAGAGATTAAGTCATACAGATCTGATCCCTTTTCCCACTTGGTAAAACTGTTGAGTAGTTAGTTATCTGATGTGTTGTTGGCCTGGTGTGTTCATCACATTGCCTTTCTCCATTGTTCTCTTTCCCATACAATCATTAAAATATTGAGAGGGGAGGGGAGGGTTGAGGAGCAGTAAGTCAAGCTGAGAGTGATGACTAAAGAGTAGATCATCATAGAGGGGAAAAAATGGGAGGAGCTGGACAAGTCTAGTGATGCTACATTCCAAGGTTTGGGGCCACCCTAGAGGGAGCAGCTAGCTTTCCTCTTCAGCTTTTGCCCCTAGCCCTTATTGCCTCACATGTTACACATGTATAAAAAGAAAAGGAAAGAGAAGAAACACCTATTACGTTTCAGATATTACACTAAGTGCTTTACAAAATTACCTCATTTGATGCTTGTAGCAACCCCTGTTTAGACAGAACTGAGGCAGAGAAAGGTAAAGTGACTTATCTGGATCACACAGCTAAGACTGGATTTGAAGCTGGATTTGAACTCCTCTTCCTGTCTCTAGGCCCAGTGCTCTTTCCACTGAGCCACATAGTTGCCTAGGTGTATGGAGGCAGGCATATATGTGGGAAGGCCCCTCTTATTCCATAGATTTTTCAAATAGTAGCCATGCAAATTAGCACTAACTCTAAGACCTCGAGTCTGAAAGGAATTTCAATAGTGTAAATTATTCAGTTAAAGGGCCAAATTGAAATAAAACATAAATCAAGTCAGATCTAGAACTAGCAAATTTTCATACCCAGGCAAAAAGCCCATAAAAGCTGAAGGCCTTCAAGGGTAGTGGTAGGGTAGGGTCATATAGTAAATAACCCAAGATTTGTGGTGACCAAGTGAAAGAGGAAGAGATTACTTCAATTTGAGAACTCTAACTTATTATTATTATTTTTATTTTTATTATTATTAACTAGGTACTAAGTCAATTTCCCCCCATAGCATCACAAACACTATCAACATACATTTTACATTTTAATGCCTCGAGGCTCTATTTATCTGCCTTACTTATATTTTCTCCTGCTTAAACTTCATAAGCAAATAGGAAATACTATTTAATGGGTAAGGGTGTGGTTTTTTTTTTTTTTAAGTATGGCTTGCAAGACATTTTACTTAATGGCCAAATAAATAAGTACAGAAAATGAGAAATGCATATACAGGGAAATAGAGATAGAATCTTGCAACATTCTTTCACTAGACAATCTGGGATTACTTAATCAAGACAGTGTATTACTTGTCTCATTCTGAACAGTGTACCATTTTTAATTTAGCTAAGGATAGCAATAGCTTTTCTTTTTTTTAATTTAATTTAAAATTTTTAATTGAAAATTTTTATTTAATTAAGAATAATTTTCCATGGTTTCATGATCCATGATCTTTCCCTCCCCTCCCCCCTCCACCCCACTCTGACCACTCCCACCCCACCACCACCCATCCCCCAGCCAATATGTAATTCCACTGGGTTTTACATCTATTATTGATAAGGACCTATTTCCATATTATTGATAATTGCACTAGAGTGATCATTTAGAGTCTACATCCCCAATCAAATCCCCATCAACCCATGTGTTCAAGCAGTTGTTTTTCTTCTGTGTGTTTCTACTCTCACAGTTCTTCTTATGAATGTTTATAGTGTTCTTTCTCATAAGTCCCTCACAACTGTTCTGTATCATTGATTTGCTGCTAGTAGAGAAGTCCATTACATTCAATTGTAGCACAGTGTTTCAGTCTCTGTGTATAACGTTCTCCTGGTTCTGCTCCTTTGTGTCATAGAAATTGCAGAGTGGAATTCCAGTTCCAAGAGAGTGGGTCAGGCCTCAGCTGAGAATTCCAGGGGACCCCAGAGAACTCTGGGTGAGGGGGCAGTTTAAGGCAGTTAAGGGCAATTGATTCCTGGGCATGGAAGGGAGCAGGTCACACTGTTTGCTGTGCCCAGATCTTGGGGATCTGTTAACCTTGCTTTAGCCTAAATAGACCTTCAATCAACCTCAATATTACCTCAAATTAGTTATTTAAACCATAGGAAAAGATTATCTATTAGGTTAGAGGGCTAATTAGCAAACCAGGATACCTTTCCCTCTGGGGGGCAGGGGCTGCTTAAACCTAACAGTTTAGGGCTCCCCTGACCTTATCTTATCCTTGTTAAATCTCCCTTTCTTCCCTTCCCCACATATCATTAAACCATTCATCTTTTTAGGAACTGTGCCTAGCTATTATTTAGGAAAATACTTACATCCCTTCAAATGGAGCTCCTCCAGCCGAGCAGCCCATAGCCTGATCCTTCCTCAGTCCCTGAAAGCCTCAAGACATCAAGCTTTTACTACTTTCTCCTTACTCAAACCTGTGGGGAAATAGTTTAGATAAAGTTAATATCTTTTTGAGATCAGCCTTACCTAGTTTCCTGACTGAGATCTGAAGACAATAGAGCAATCACCATTTGTAACTGATTCCTAACTGTTTGGTGGGAGGGGGGAAGTAAATGAATGCTCCCAAGATTGTGCCCCTCCCTTTTCACTCAAGCCTGATGAGAGCCTGTATGTGTGCCATATTCTAAGGGACAACTAAGTCCTGGATGATACAGACCACTGGCATTTTACAGCTTCCCACAAATATCACTGTTTAAATCAATATAACACCTTTCATTCTGCATCAATTCCTGGAGGTCATACCAGTTCACATGGTATTCCTCCAGTTCATTATTCCTTTGAGCACAATAGTATTCCATTACCAACAGATACCACAATTTGTTCAGCCATCCCCTCATTTTCTAATTTTTTGCCACCACAAAGAGCAAGACTATAAATATTTTTGTACAAGTCTTTTTTCCCTATGATCTCTTTGAGGTATAAACCCAGAAGTGAAATGACTAGATCAAAAGGCCCTTTGGACATAGTTCCAAATTGTCATCCAGAATGATTGGATCAATTCACAATTCCACCAACAATGCATTAATGTCCCAATTTTGCCACATCCCCTCCAACATTTATTACTTTCCTTTGCTGTCATGTTAGCTAATCTGCTAAGTGTTGTTAGAGATAAAATTGATATAAAAGGGTATATTTAAAAATATTAAGGTTTTATTGTAATTATTTTATTGATAATTAAGAAAACCATGTGCCTGCTAAGATCTAATTCGATTAGCCTGCCATACCTACCCCTTGGCTGCTTCCTAGGAAAGAGGAAGTACCAATCAACTTCTCCCTATTTAAGCTTCTGTTTACATTGGCTCACATCACCACTTAAGACAAGAAGCCCATTGAATCATGGGAAATGTAGTTTTCAAGTCCCCTAAACTTCCACTGGAAGTTTATATCATGGATCTCAATATTAAGACCACAGGAAGTTTAGATCATAGATCTCAATATTAAGACCCCCAAATTTCCAATATCACAGTGTGAGGTGGTTCCTCAGAGTTGTTTTGCTTTCATTTTTCTAATTATAAGAGATTTAGAACATTTTTTCATATGCTTATTGATATTTTTTATTTCTTTATCTGAAAATTGCTTATTCATGTCCCTTGTCCCTTTATCAGTTGGAGAATGGTTTGATTTTTCATACAATTGATTTAGCTTATATATTTGAGTAATTAGACCTTTGTCAAAGTTTTTTCTTATAAAGATATCTTCCCCAATTTGTTGCTTCCCTTCTAATTTTGGTTTCATTGGTTTTGTTTGTATAAAACCTTTTTAATTTAATGTAATCAACATTATTTATTTTATATTTTGTAATTTTTTCCTAACTCTTTTTTAAAATTTTTTTAAACCCTTAACTTCTGTGTATTGGCTCATAGGTGGAAGAGTGGTAAGGGTGGGCAATGGGGGTCAAGTGACTTACCCAGGGTCACACAGCTGGGAAGTGGCTGAGGCCGGCTTTGAACCTAGGACCTCCCGTCTCTAGGCCTGACTCTCAATCCACTGAGCTACCCAGCTGCCCCTTTTTTCTAACTCTTGCATGGTTTTAAAAACTTTCCTTTCCCAAAGATCTGACAAGTATACTATTCTGTGCTCACCCAATTTACCTATAGTTTCTTTCTTTATATACAAGTCATTCACCCATTCTGAATTTATCTTGGTGTAGGGTGTGAGATGTTGCTCTAGTCCCAATCTCTCCCATACTCATTTCCAATTTCCTAGCAGTTTTTATCAAATAGTGGATTTTTGTCCCAAAAGCTGTGTTCTTTGGGTTTCTCATAGGCTTTCTTGCTGAGGTCACTTGCCCCAAGTCTATTCCACTGATCCTTCTGTTTCTTAGCCAGTACCATATTGTTTTGATTACCTTTGCTTTATAGTACAGTTTAAGATTTGGTACTGCTAGGCCACTTTTCTTCACATTTTTATTTCATTATTTCCCTTGATTTTCTTGATCTTTTGTTTTTCCAAATGAACTTTGTTATAGTTTTTTCTAATTCAGTAAAAAAGTTTCTTGGTAGTTTGATAGGTACTGTGCTAAATAAGTAAATTAATTTGGGGAGGATGGTCATTTTTATTATGTTAGCTTGTCCTACCCATGAGCAATTAATGTTTTTCTAATTGTTTAGATCTAGTTTTAATTCTGTGGAAAGTGTTTCGTAGTTGTGTTCATATAATTCCTGTGTTTTTCTTGGCAGATAGATTCCCAAGTATTTTATATTGTCTAGGGCTTTTTAAATGGAATTACCCTTTCTAACTCTTGCTACTGAGATGTGTTGGAGATATATAGAAATGCTGATGGTTTATGTGTGTTTATTTTGTATCCTGAAACTTTGCTAAAATTGTTGATTATTTCCAGTAGCTTTTTTAGTTGATTCTCTAGGATTTTTAAAGTAGACCATCATAACATCTGCGAAGACTGATAGCTTGGTCTCCTCATTGCCTGTTTTAATACCTTTAATTTCTTTTTCTTCTCTAATTGCTACTGCTAGAATTTCTAGTACAATGTAATGGGCATCCTTGTTTCACTCCTAATCTTATTGGGAATGCTTCTAATTTATCCCCAATGCGTATGATGCTTATTGACAGTTTTAGACATATTCTATTTATTATTTTTAAGAAAGGCCTTTCTATTCCTATACTTTTAGTGTTTTCATTAAGAATGAGTGTTGTATTTTGTCAAAGGCTTTTTTAGCATCTATTGAGATAATATGTGATTTGTTGTTGGTTTGCTTGCTGATATGGTCAATTATGTGGATGGTTTTCCTAATATTGAACCATCCTTGCATTCCTGGTATAAATCCCACCTGATCATAATGAATAACCCTCAAGATCACTTGCTGGAGTTTTTTTGCTAGTATTCTAATTAAGATTTTTGCATCTATGTTCATTAAGGAGATTGGTTCGTAGTTTTCTTTCTCTGTTTTTCATCTACCTAGCTTTGGAATCAGTACCATATTTGTGTCATAAAAGGAATTTGGTAGAACTCTTTCTTTGTTTATTATGTCAAATAGTTTGTATAGTATTGGGATTAGTTTTTCTTTGAATGTTTGACAGAATTCACTTGTGAATCCATCAGTCCCTGGCAATTTTTTCTTAGGGAGTTCTTTGATGACTTTTTGATTTTTTTTTCTGAGATGGGATTATTTAAGTATTCTATTTCTTCTTCTGTTAATCTAGACAATTCATATTTTTGTAAATATTCATCCATATCACCTAGATTGCTATATTTATTGCCATATAATTGGGCAAAATAGTTTTTAATGATTGCCTTGACTTCTTCTTCATTAGAGGTGAGGTCTCCCTTTTCATCTTTGATACTGTTAATTTGGTTTTCTTCTTTCCTTTTTTTTTATTAGATTGACCAGTACTTTGTCTATTTTATTTGTTTTTTCAAAGTACCAGCTTCTAGTCTTATTAATTAATTCAATAGTTCTTTTACTTTTGATTTTATTAATTTCTCCCTTGATTTTTAGGATCTCTAATTTAGTTTTCATCTGGGGATATTTAATTTGTTCGCTATCTAGTTTTTTGATCTACATGCCCAATTCATTGACCTCTGCCCTCCCTAATTTGTTATAATTATATGCACTCAAGGATATAAATTTCCCCCTGAGTACTGCTTTGGCTACATCCCATAGATTTTGGTAGGATGTCTCATCATTGTCCTTCTCTTCAAAGAAATTATTAATTGCTTCTATGATTTGTTCTTTAACTAAATGATTTTGGAGAATCATATTATTTAATTTCCAATTAATTTTTTATTTATCTATCTATTGGAATAGGTAAATGGGAATAATAAGTACATGCAAGAGTGTTAAATACAAAGGGGACCACTCCTACAAACCCACTAGTGATAGGACACACAAGATAACCTTCACAAGGGATGTGGGAAATGTAATGGGCAAAGTACACACTCAGGTTGGCAATGGCAGTTGACAGTTTATTGGTCACCAACCTAGCCAGGGAAATTCAGGTTTTTGGAAGATATCTTAACAGTAGGCTCTTTCTTGGGGTAAAGGAAGATATAGGAAGCAAACAAAACCAATTTAACATTTTTAGCATTAGGGCATTAGGGAAGTGGGTGAGGTATATCTAAAACTCAGGGAACAGCCCACTGTCAAATAGAATCCTAAGGATTGAGCTGGCTTTCTGCTTCTTTGCTGAACTAACTTCAGTCAGGCAGATAACCTTGTCTGAAGGCTAGCAAGGGTAGCGATATTGGGATTCTCACAATTGGTCCAGGCTGATCCTTTTATGACTTCAGGGTACAGGAACCAAATCCTTACTCAGCCAGTATTCCAATGGACACTAGGGAGGGAAGGTTATCTGCAAGCTCTCCACCAGAAGCAGACTCTTCCCTCTACCTAGGTTTGCCTTGATAGATGATATCTCCAATCTTTTCCAAAATCCCAAAGATATACAACTTGTAGAGTCACAACTGGGTAGACAACAGCTCCAAATCCTCCTTTCTCCAGCCCTGACAATTCTCTCTCACCTCTCTTCTCCACCTGCATGATACAGAATGCCCATGGCCATCAGCCAAGATTTTGCCCTTAGCCTGCCTGCTACCTATTCTAAATTTCTATCCTACCCCATAAATTACTCATAAATTACTCACAACACCATGAACCCTTACTAATTATTATTTTTATTGCATTATGATCTTAAAAGGTTGCATTTATTATTTCTTCCCTTTTGCATTTGTTTGCCATGTTCCTATGGTCAATCTTTGTGAATATTCCATGTGTAGCTTAAAAGAAGGTGCATTCCTTTTTGTCCCTATTTATTTTTCTCCACATATCTATTAAGTCTAATTTTTTCCAAGATTTCATTCACCTCTCTTACCTCTTTCTTATTTATTTTTTGGTTTGATTCATCTAGATCTGATAGAGTAAAGTTCAGATCTCCCATTAGTATAGTTTTACTATCTATTTCCTCCTTGAGCTCTGTCAGTTTCTCCTTTAGAAATATGGATGCTCTACCATTTGGTGCACACATGATGAGTACTGATATTTCCTCATTGACTATACTGCCTTTTATCAGGATGTAATTACCTTCCCTATCTCTTAAACAGATTTATTTTTACTTTGGCTTTGTCAAATATCATGATTTCAAATCCTGTCTTCTTTTTCTCCATTGAAGCCCAATAGATTTTGCTCCAGACTTTTACCTTTACCCAGTGTGTGTCTACCTGCCTCATGTGTGTTTCTTGTAGACAACATATGGGAGGATTTTGGTTTCTAATCCACTCTGCTATTTGTTTCCATTTTATGGGTGGGTTCATCCCATTCACATTCAGAGTTGTGATTGTCACCTGTGTATTCGCCAACATTTTGATATCCTCTCCTAGTTCTGTCCTTTCTTCTTTCATTATTTCCTTTTGAACCAGGGTTTGCTTTTAATCAGTCCCCCTAATCCCCACCCTTATTTTACTTCCCTTTCCACCCCTCCCTTTTTGTTCCCTTCTTGTTATTTTTTAGGGTCTATTAAATTCCCCCCCTTCTCTTTCCTTCCCTTTTTCTACCCCCTCCCCAATCCCCACCTTGATTTTTCCCTTCTGACTTTCCCTGTAGGGTAAGATAGAATTTGATACCCCAATGGATCTAGCTAGTCTTCCCTCTCAGAACTCACAATAAGGTATTACCTATTAACACTCTCTTCCTCTCCTTCTTATAATAGTATTCTTCTCCTCTCCTTTCCATGCACCTCTTTGTGTGGTATAGATTATCCTATTTTTCTTATTCTTTCAAGTTTCTCTTAGGGCCATCTTCTATTCCCCCCACTTTCTTTTTTTGCATATCATTTTAGAACCCCAACCTCTCCCTATGAATAATTCTTTTAATTACTATAATAGTGAATACAATTTTTAAGGGTTATAAATAACATTTTTCATATAGGAATATAAATAATTTGATCTTATTGAAGTCCTTAAAGGAAAATTAAAAAAAATTTTTTTCTTTCCCTTCTCTTTCTTATTTACCTTTTCATGTTTCGCTTAATTTTTGTGTTTGGATATCAAACTTTCCTCTTAGTTCTGGTCTTTTCTTTACAAATACTTGGAAATCTTCTATTTTGTTGAATGCCCATACTTTCCCCCGGAAGTATATAGTCAGTTTTGATGGGCAGGTGATCCTTGGTTGTCAACCAAATTCTCTTGCATTTCTGAATATCATATTCCAAGCCTTATGGTCTTTTAGTGTGAAGGCTGCCAGATCCTGTACAATCCTGATTGATGCTACTTGAATTGTCTCTTTCTGGTTTATTGTAATATTTTCTCCTTAATTTTGAAGATCTTTAATTTGGCAATTACATTCCTGGAGGTTCTCTTTTGAAGATTTAATGTAGAGGGTGAGCTAAAGGCTCTTTCAGTGTCTATTTTGCCCTCTTGTTCAAGAACTTCAGAGCAGTTTTCTTGGATAATTTCTTGTAGTATGATGTCAAGGTTCCTATTTGTTTCTGAGATTTTAGTTAGACCAATCATTCTCTTTTAGACCAGTTTTATTTGTCAGTCATTTTCTCAGTGAGATATTTCATGTGTCCTTCTATTTTGTCAGTCTTTTGACTTTGTTTTATTAATTCTTGCTGTCTCGTGAGATCATTAGCTTCTACTTGCCCAATTCTAGTGTCTAAAGACTGGTTTTTAGCTATAATGTTTTGATTTTCTTTTTCAGTTTGGTCTATCTTGCTCTTCATGGCTTCCAGAAGGTCATCCATTTCTGGTCTTCAATTTCCTTATCATTTCATTTGATTTCTAAACCTCAATTTCCAAGTGCAAAATTTTGTCTTTTAATCTGTTGTTTTCTTTTTGAACTATTTTCCACTTTTTTTTGCCAAATCTCTTCCACCTTTCTCATGATCTCATATCTGAACTCTTCAAGAGCTTGTGACCAATTTCAATTTTTTTTTCAGAAGGTTTGGATATGTTTACTTATTTATCCTCTTCTGCTATCTCCTCTTTTGTCTGGATTTTTTTCTCTGTAAAAATTATCTAGGGTCACTGCCTTTCTCTTGTTCTTTTTGGTGGTTGAAGCTTGTATTTCTTGGGCATTGCTGGCCATTACTATGCTGGTTTTTCCTTCCCAGCCAGAAGACTGAGTGAGGAGGGCAGGGTCTCTGTGTATGGAGCTTCGGAGCAGTTTTTGCATGAGGCTACTTTGTGAGTCTCTGTGGTTTCTACTCTGTGCTGCCCCTCTCAGCTCTGTCTCTGTGCCCTAGGTCCACACTCTTCAACCTCCTGGGGTCTCAAGTCTAGCTGCTTTCTGGGGTAAGTCCCTGGTGTTCTTAGTCAGCTGCCAAGAACCTATAGATTGTTCCATGCTCACCCTAATTCTGGCATGCTGCCTGTGACTCTGGCACCATAGATGGGGTGGGGGAGGGTTGATCAGCTCAAGTTTTGGTGGGAGTTATTTCACCCCCTTATAGCATGGGAATTACTAAATCCCATGTTCCTTCTATACTGTGCCCTATTGTGGAGTCCCTTCATTCGACTGAACTTTTTTTGTTTTGTTCTTTTGAGGTATCATTTTTTGGTTGGTGGTGAGGAGAGTAAGAGTCCTGCTTCTACTCTGTAGCCATCTTAACCTGGAAGTCCTAAATTTTCAGCAATAGCTTTTCTAATTGTCATTTCATACATTTGGCTCATAGTAATCTTTCATTCCACTAAGACCTCTGTTTTTTGGTTTGTTTGTTTTTTTTTAAACAGCACTAACTACATTTCCCCAATCCCGTACTAATGAAATAATTTTTTTTGCACCAAATGTTTAACTTATTCCTATTCAATTTCATCAAGTTGAATTCAATTCATGGATGTAGCTCACCAAGATGGTTTTATATATAGGCTCTGTCACTAGTACTCTATTTCTTCAAGTGTCCAGGAGACTGACAAAATGAACATGTACCATTAACATCACTAGCCAAACCTTTGATGTAAAAAAACAAAAATAAGAAACTATTGAAAAATATATAACCAAAAGATCTTTGAATTATTACATTTAAATCTTTCAAGTGGATATTAATCTATTAATGCTCAGTTTGGTCATTTGATAAGTTTCAGATCTTGTTTGTTATGCTATGATGTAGCATGTATTTTTCCATTTTATCCATAAGCATAGTGTAAAAGTTTACCATAGTTTTGAAGAAATCTACATAGGCCATACACAGTAGTCTCCTGAGCTTCCAGTCTCATTACACCATTAAAAAAAAGAAACAAAATTAGCCCGATATGAAACAATGTAGTACAGTGTAAAGACTGGTGTATTGGGAGTGAGAAGATTTAGGATCTAAGCCTAGCTTGCATTTTACTACTTATATGACCTTAGGCAAGTCACAACTACTTTGGACCACAATTTTCTCATCTATAAAATGATGGATTTATAAGATATGACTTTTAAGGTTAATCCTAGCTCTACCCTATTCCCTTAAGAAAAATTTTAAACCATGCTGGGTTTGCTGATTCCATTTTTAAGTGCTTATTAACAATTCATTCAATAATGTGTTCTAGAATTTTGCTAGAAGTGGGAGTTAAGTTCACTGATTTATTGTTTGCCTACTCTACCCACTTCAAAATTTTTTTGAAAACTGGGATGACATTCTCTCTAATCCATTCCTGCAGCATCCCCAAAAATTCTCTTGGACCTTTTAAGATGATCAACAAATTACCTCAGAATATAGGCAAGAGAATAATATATGTATGTAAATAGAAAAAAAAACTCTGTGTAATGGGAAAAAAACCAAACCAGTTATTCGTGAGTTTTATTGAATTGTAAATACACAAATAAATGAATAAATATGTAAGAACATACTTTTAAGAAATTTTTTAAAAAGAGGGGAATGACTAAACAAATTGTGGTACTAAATTAATGGAATACAAGTATCCCTTCCACATTGTGGGGGTTAGGGATGTGGTACCCCTGCGAAGCTAGAAAATTCATGTTAAAATTTCTGACTCTCCTTTCCTACAGAGAAGTCTGAATTGCTTCTTTCTTTTCTTATAGGATGCTTACAGTACCTTATTGTAAAATTTGAGTTAAGTATTTGGTCATAAACTATATGCTTTCTAAATTTTTTTCTGTTTTACCTGTTGTCTGTGGCTTCTATTAAACTCCAAAAAAAATCCAATTTAATTTCTTATGCCCACTGGAAATATATATCAAAACCATGATGGGGAAAGTCACGATGTAGATGGAATATTTATACTTCATTTTGCCATCCTTATCTCTCTAGCAATAAAGGATATAATTTAATGGTTTCTCTTCATTAATAAACTTATAATCTCTTTCTCAAAATTAATTAGCTTGAGCAATCACCTCAGACAAACTGTAGAGACCTTTTGCAATAGTAATTAAATATGGTCATTTCTATAATTGGATAAATAACAAAATTACTGAATATTTACAATTTGTTAAAATTAAATAAATAAGTAACATATATATATACACATATAGTACAGGAAGGTAATGTAGTGGATAAAGCACCAAACCAGGAGTTGGGAAGACCTGAGTTTAAAACTAATCTCAGATTGGCTGTGTGACCCTGAAAAGTCACTTAATTCTTATTTGCTTCAATTTCTTCACCAGTAAAATGAGCTGGAGAAGAAAATGGCAAACTACTCCACTATCTTTGTCAATAAAACCCTAGATGGGATCATAAGGGGTTGAACATGACTGAAAATGACTGAACAAACACACACATACAAATATAAAATGCTTTGTTTATACAAAAAGTCACAGACAGAATCACCACAAATCTCAATATGACAGTAGGTGAAGCCTATGTATATATGGAAACACTATCTTATACTATTTAGATAACTCCAAAATACTGAATTTTAAGAGTTTCTGTATTTTCTTCAAGATTAGTTCAATTTCAGGCTCTAAAGAAATAGATTAGATTAGCAATTTTCTTCTCTCTTTAGTAACCATAGGAAAGAGCCTTGGCAAAATACATTGTACTTGCCAACATGCTCACACATTGCAGTTTTTAAAAAAATTAAAATAACATTTTAATGTTGGAGGGGATGTGGCAAAAATGGTGAGAAGGGGAAAAGTTTTTAAATGGGGGGGAAAGGAAAACAGTCTTTCTTTGGTGGTGGGATTGGTGATGATTGCTGGTATGAGTAAGGCAAAATAGTTTGGGAAAGGTGGTAAAGCCCAAGTATATAATATAAATTATATACTTAGTATCAGGTGTCCACTTGCCCTGCCTGGTTTCAACTCCATAGAACAAAATGTGCTTACCAAGATAAACTCAGTACTTCTTAATTTACCATCAGCTCAAGACTTGAGTAACACCTCTCTTTCAGCCTCTTCTCCCTCAGAAGGTGGAGTACCAAATTCTTCCCAAAGCCTTCCTTTATAAAGGGCAGAAAATGGAGTTAACTCACTCCCCTTTATATCTTTTGTCCTATATGATTTTAATTCCATGTGGAATAAGATGTCCCCATACTGGATACCCCTGTTATCCCAATTCCCCCATCTACTTTCCTGCCTCCTTTTGTGTGTTGTTTCCTCCTTTAGAAGTAAGCTCCTTTAGAGCAAAGACTGTTTTCTTTTTATTAACTGTATCACCAGCATTTGGCATGATACTTGGCACCTAGTAGGTGCTTAACAAATGTTTATTGGATTCAATTTGATAAGACCTGGGGGATTTGGTGCTTGAAAAGTTAATTCATTCTGCATTAGAAGAAGAGGAACTAGAATAGAATCTCTTGGGGCAACTGACTCCTGGGGGAGTGGGACAGCATGGACTCAAGAAGACTTTGAGGTAAACAGTAGTGGGGGGGGGGAAGAAGGAAGGACAAAAAAACAAAAAGATAACCAAGGGAGCATACAATATTAGTGGTTACCTGCATAATCAGGGATATGATGGGGGATATGATAATTGTCATTGTTCTGGGAGAATTCATGGAGAAAGCCATATAAGTCAATGGCAAAAAGCACCTAGAGAAGAGAGCCAAAAACGAATACTTAGAAAATTTTTGATTGTATGAGGAATACAGAAATGAAAGAACAGATAATTACAAAGATCATGAATCAGATAATAAAGGTCTAAAGTAGTCTGAAAAAGAGGATGGATAATAAAGAAAATAAGAGAAATTATTTTTGGAAAGGGGAGCAAAAAGAAGGAAATAAAACTAATGCATAGGACTAGTCAAAAAAAGGAAAAAAGGAAGGTGGACTTGGCTGACAGAGGAATAAAGGGAGTGGTGGTGGAAGATTATATACTAGATAAAAGCAGGAAAGAAAAAAGGAATAAACAAAACCACAAATGGAAAAGGGTAATAAATGAGAAGAAGGGATCATGGGTGAGGAAAAAAGAGCTAATAGGGACAAGACCAACTTAAAAAAAAGATTAAAATAGCTGAAGGTACACAATATTTTGTTTATAACATAAGAAAAGAAAAAATAATCACATGAAAAAATAATAGCAGAAATAGAGGAAAATATAAACCTAGCTCATAACTTCAAATGTGAATAGATTAAATAATCCGATTAAATGAAAAAGGGTAACAGATTGGATAAGAAAGCAAAACCCACAATCTATTGCTTATAAGATAAAAGAAAAAGCTATTGATTGTCTCCTGAAAGAAAGCCAGGTGCCAGGCATGTTATAGCCAATTTGCAGAGCTCTCACATCAAGAAATACTCTGAGCATCAGAAAGAAGCATTATTTGAGTACCAAGGAACCACAGTCAAGATCACACAAAACTTGGCAGTTTCTATTTTAAATGAGAGGACATCTTGCAATACAATATTCCCAAGGCAAAAGAAATAGTCTTAGAAGTCTGAATAATGTATCTAGCAAAGTTAAAGGGGAGGATCACACCAGAAAATTTAAAATGGTGGATTATAAATAAAACAAAAGAACTAGAATCTAAAGGAACTGGCCATCATTTGAGTTCATGAAATAGTTCAACAAAATTTGGCTTATAAATGTAATAAAATTAATTATTGTGACAAAAAATGCTGAAAGATAATTTCAGAAAATCTTATCAACTGATGCAAAATGAACAGTACAAGGATAGTAATTTATATAAGGAAAACAATGTTTCTATAGAGAACACTTTTAAAAGACAAGAACTGTGGTCAATAGAATGGCCAACCATCATTCTAGAGATTCCAGATGAAATATTTTACCTGTCTTCTTTTTTTTTTTTTTTTTAAACCCTTGTACTTCGGTGTATTGTCTCATAGGTGGAAGAGTGGTAAGGGTGGGCAATGGGGGTCAAGTGACTTGCCCAGGGTCACACAGCTGGGAAGTGGCTGAGGCCGGGTTTGAACCTAGGACCTCCTGACTCTAGGCCTGACTCTCACTCCACTGAGCCACCCAGCTGCCCCTTTACCTGTCTTCTAATAGAAGAAATTGACTCAAGATGTAGAAAAAGACACACATTTTTGACATGATCATTGAATAGATACGTTTTCCTTCACTTTGCTTATATATTAATAGAAATTCTTTTTGTTTTTATCTTAGATTTTTAGTGATGGGGAGAAGTTTGGAGAAAGGAATCAGCAGTTAGTAAAAATGATACCAAGAAAAGGGACCCACTAAAACTTCTTTTTTAAATGTACAGAAGAGAACAGAAAGAAGTTCAAAAGGAAGCATAGAACAAGCAGGATAGCTTTCAAAGAAATGTGTGGAATTTATTACGTGTATGTATATATATATATATATATATACACATATATATATATACATATATATGTGCATATGTATAGACATATATATTTTTTTAGTAGCATGAAATGGAAATTTGTGGTATTCTCCTATGTATATGGTCAATATTACTTGTAGTTTTACCAATATTGAACCTACCTTGTTTTCTTAATATTCTGCTATGTACATAGAAATATTCAAGTTCATAAAAAATTAATTTTAAAAAGTTAATTGAGGCTACTGATGGATAATGGAGAACACATTGAATTGGGGGTTGTAAAAGGATAGGATTAAAAGAAATCTAGTAGGGAGCAGCTGGGTAGCTCAGTGGAGTGAGAGTCAGGTCTAGAGACAGGAGGTCCTAGGTTCAAACCCGGCCTCAGCCACTTCCCAGCTGTGTGACCCTGGGCAAGTCACTTGACCCCCATTGCCCACCCTTACTGATCTTCCACCTATGAGACAATACACCGAAGTACAAGGGTTTAAAAAAGAAATCTAGTACCTTCCAGTAAAGAACTCTGAGGGGAAGAAGCAGTCATTGTCCTCTGGCAATTTAACCTGATAGATCAGTGTGAACTAGGATAATGAATGCAGAAAGATTTCTATAAACCCAAATATTCTGTGTTCATTTCATTATTCTCTATCTGTTGCTTCTTCTGCTCATTTAAATACTAAATCTTCCTTCAAAGGATGATAATTAAAAAAAATGATTCCAAATAATGGATGAAAACTAACAAGACGAAATTTTTATCAGTACTAAAAATGAAAATGAATCTCTGTGCCCATTGATTTTGACACATTTATTTAGTGTATTTCATGTGAAAGGAACTGTGTAATACTTTAGAAATATACAGACGAAAATGAATGTAAGTACTTTCCTTAAGTAACATATCTGTTGATATTCCTTCCCATGCATTCCTTCTTATATTTTGTGATTCTTATTCAAATTCTGCCATTGGTCTCCCACAGATGTTATAACCAACTTTCTGGAGGTCTTCTAGTTATTTTACTTTTTTTTATGGTACTAGGATGTTCTTCATTTTTGCCTTATGATTCATCCATATTTACTTCTGATGATTAAATTTAACAGTAATAAACATAATATAATGAGAACTTCTTCTAAAGTCCTAGGATATTTTTGGATAAACACAGAAAAAGAAAAACTGCAAGAAGTTCAAGCAGAGTCTCAGAGAAAAGAATTTTCTAGTACCAAGGACTATAATAGTATCTGGAAAAGATGAAACAGGTATAAAATATACTAGTAACCCAAATGGCAGTTATAGAAAAAAACTTAACAGGGAAAAAATTGCTTAGCTGGCTGTAAATCTTGTTTAAGAATTAAACTCCCTGAATATTAAAATGGGCCAAAGAGAAAGTAACTTTTTGAGACAACATGATATATTAAAACCAAATAAAAAGACTGACATAAATGAAGGAAATATATTGTATAATATGTTAAAAACCTGATCTAGAAAAAAGAAAGAAAATATCTAAAAATCATTACCTCAAAAAGTTTTAATATTATATTTCAAGAAATTATTAGTGAAAACTGTTCAGATATCTTAGAACTACAGAACAAAATGAAAATCTAAGAATACAGTTACTTCTTAAAAGAAATTCCAAAATGAAAACTTAGGAAAATAATTTTCAAAATTTAGTGCTTCTCATAAAAAAAAAAAGAATGCAAGCAGTCAAAAAGAAAAGAGGATTGCAAAGAAAGAAAGGAACACTGAAGACCTGTGATCAGACATGGAATGGGTAAGAGAAGACATATGATAGAGCAGAAACATCACATTCAGTCCCACAAAAGACTTGGCAGAAACCATTATAAAGAATAGCAGAACTGGAAACATAATATTCCAAAGGGGAAAAATGCTTATAGTATTACCATCAAGAAGCAATCCAAAACTGAAGAGTATCCTGAGGGGGAGAGGAGGGAGGGAACAATAGCTATTTAAATGAAATAATGAATTTCCATTTATTCCTAATGAAAGTCCAGAATTATGTATATTCTTTGAAATTCAAATATAGGAGACAAGAGAAACATAGAAAGTTGCAAATATATTTGAGTAATTGAAGGAACTATTTGATGATGAATCATTTACATATAGAAAGAAAAGAAACAATGGCCTTTTAAAGAATTTTAATGTCTTTTAGGATAAGAAAGTTAAATAAAAGACAGAGGACCTGGGAATAGTGTTGTTCTGTTTTAATAATCTTAGATGAAGAAAGATATTGGAGAGGAGGGGAAAGGGTAGAGAATTCACTTTCTAATTTATTAGTGGGGAATAAAATGAATATGCAAAATGGAGGCAAAGTTTGGGAAATGGATATTTCATGAACCTCATTTTAATCTGAAACAAAATATTTAAAAATGTTTTTAAAAAAATTCAAAATATCTGAAGCATACATCTACACATACACACAGAGTAAGATAAAGTAATACATTAGATTCAATAAGAAAATAGTCAAGGAGGTGGAAAGGAAAAAGAGAAGATAGGCTAGATGAGGGAATAATTATAAGCAAAACAAACTTCAACATTGTAGGGAGGTTGAAAGAGGATGAAAAGAAAAAGAATCATTAAAAATCTGTCATCAACGTTGGGGCAAAGGGAAGAAAAAGAGGAATAATGAAGTAGAAACACTTCAATTACAGATCATAACCTATTCTTTCATCACCTCCTTCTGCTTTACAAAGGGATGACAGGGTTAGATTAAGGAAAAGATGTAAGAGGACAAAATGGAGAGAAATATACAATAAACAATACATAATCATGATTATGAATGTGATGAATTTGGCCATAAAATGGAAGAAAGTAGCAAAATGGATCAGAAAAGAGACTAACAATATATTACTTACAGGAAACACTTCAAACAGAAAGATTCACATAGAATTAAAGTGAGAGGCTAGAGTTTTACTTTAGGGAATTTAAAAAAGAAAGCTGGGATAAACAATTATAATTGTAAATAAGGATATAGTGAAAATAGGCACAACAAAAGAGGTAAGCAGGGGAATTAAAGTTTGCTTAAAGGAATCATTGACAACGATATCAATACTTGAAATATACATTGAATAACATGACATCTAAATAATTAAAGGAAAGTTTAATAAGTCTTGTTATTATTCACTATCTTCTTTAGCTTATGCTATTTCCTGTGTCTGAAGTCTTCTTCTTTCTGTATTATTCCCACTGATAAAATTGGGTTTTGAAACCCAAATGCTACCTTTACTATGACCTTCCATAATTCTCCTTCCTTCCTGCCCTTATTCTTACCACTTTCACACCAAGCTCCTGTGAAGCTCAACTAGTGTTTATCTATAAACTCCTTGAGTTGTCCAGTCCTGTCCAACTCTTCATGACCCCAGTTGCAGTTTTCTTAACAAAGCTACTGCAGTGGTTTGTCATTTCTTTATCATTTTATAGATGAGGAAATGAAGGAATTGGGGTTAAGTGACTTGCCCAGGGTCACACAGCTAGGATGTGAGGTCAAGTCTTCCTGATTCCAGGCCTGGCTAGTTGCCCCTAACTTAGCATCTAAGAATTAGAAGATAAGGGAAAGTATGGTAACAAAAGCGTGTATTATGCTGCTTTGTCTTTTGACTATAACGTTTCAAAGACTTGAGCTTTGGGTTGGCACAAACTGATTTCATACTTTTCTATACCAGAAAGCAGAATAAGTGAAGGCCTCCCCACAGATTAGAGATGTGAAAAAGAAGAAAAGAACTAAAATGGTTTTCCTTCCAATTCTATTTCTTACAAAAACAATTGATCCTACAACTATTTTGGGCTTTGGAGGTCAAATGAGAAGAGTGGGGGGGAAAAAGAAGAAAGATGGGCTAGATGGAAGGATACTTTAAAATGGTTTTCATCTATCCAAAAATGTGGGATTGAAAACAAAAAACAGAAATCAGAAATATTTTCCCTCCTTGTCCTATCTTTTTAAAGTGTAACACCAATTCTAATAGCTTCCCCTACAGAGGTTATATTTACTGTTACTATAGCTTTAACAGCTTAATAGAATGTAGAAGATTTGGCATTTAGGCCAGAAGTTTTGAGAGACAAGAGAAAAATAATGGAGATTGTCTGAGAGGAACTATGTAGAAGACAGAGAAAAAGAAGCTGATGAAAAACTTTATATATGAAAATTTTGACACATAAAAAACATTATAAAGACTTTTATGAGGAATGAGTCTAATAAGAAAGTGTTAAAAAGTTGTGGCTTGAGAGAAGTTAGAGAAGACAGAAAACAGAGAACTTTTTTTTCTTGCCAGAACTGTTTTAATCTTTATCTTGTAAAGATAATAAAAAGAAATAAAATAGGAGAATTCCTGGAGAAGAAACTGATTTCTTGAGTGTATTGCTACTATGTCAGAGGTGATGGGGAAGTCACCTGAAATTAGTGAGGATTGGAGGTAGCTTTCTCACAGTTAAAGTGAAATGTTCTGTGTAGCAAGGATTTTGTCCTCATGTGTGTGGCTCAAAGAGAGGTAGAATAGACATCTCTAGCTTTCCTCCTATCCTCTCCAATTCCTTCTACAAGGGAGACTAATTTCTGCCAAGAGGGGAAACAGGAAGTTTAGGCCAGAGGACACTACTCTTCTCTACAACAGAAAGAGGATGGTGGATCTGTCTGCTCCCTTAAATATTATGGTTTTAAAGGATACGATTGGGTTTGAGCTAACTTTTTATCACTTTGTCATTTTAGGGGACAGGGAACCCTACGTCCAACCTCTATATTCAAGGTTTCTACACCTAATAGCAGTTCCATAATGAATACACAAAGCAAATGACAAAGACATCCAAATTAAAGCAAAACAGATATCAAGGTATACATAGGAGAATATATTCCAGATAACACAGAGTGAAGGCACTTTCCCATTAGAAGTCAGATAACTCAGCTCATCCTGGATTAGACCCAAGAGGAAACTCCCTGAAGTCTCTAGAGTAATGAGCTGGGAATAGGGACATGACAGAGCCTGCCAAATTCTCATACATCATTCTAGAGTCTTTTCCTTTAGCAACCTGAAGTGGAGTTGGCCTCTTTATTTTTCCTCCTGAAGCTAGTAGCTGACTAGATGCTCAAAGAAAACTTGAAGCTTGATCAGACCCTAAAGGGAGAATTCAGAGAATTAAAGTTCTCTCCTTCTGGACAATTCCACTCTACCCCTTAGTTGGAGTAAGACATTCATCTTCATCAATAAGGAGAGAATCCCATACCAGTGGGCTTTGGAGCAGGGTTATATGTTTTTGTGTTATTATTTGATTACATTGTTAAATAATTTGAAAAGCCAGTAACGTTAACATTTATTTAATATTCAGATTATTTTCTTAATGAATGAGAAATGGCAATTAGGACATCAATAAGGAAATATGCCTTATTGACAGGTGAGTCTTGTTAAGCCAGCATAACCCTATTACAAAAGCATCATTTATAATGCAAGAAGAGTAAGTTGCTTAATATATATTGGGTTCCTGGGTAATATGTCATTATAGCTTCAGAGGAACGTGATAATGGTGGCCTTAGCAAAAACTGAACTCCAACCCATAACATTTGAAGATTTATTCTATCTGTAGTTTCTGAGCTTCAGGAATAAGACAGTTGTATTTTGATACTGAGTGCTCAATAATCATTTATCTGGTCACTAGAGCTGAAGCAAGTATATTGAAAATATATTCCCTGACATGATAGACCATACTGTCTAACATAGCAAGCTGGATACTATATATTTTGAAAGGTGTTTTACTTTTTAATAATTAGTAATGAGTATTATTGTGAATCTGTATTATTATGATTATGTGGTAAAATGGATGAGTGTTGTTAAGTTAGTAGAGAACATTGTCTTACCTTATTAAAGCAGTGTTGGTATACTTTAATGAAAGAAGCCAAGTGGTTTGATGAAATGTCATTTCTACTTTTGGATCAGTAAGGGACCTCAGAAATCATCTAGTCCAAAAATTTTTCTCAGTTAGGCATCCAAGATGCAGATAGGAAGTGACTTGCCTGCCTCACTATACCACTCTAGGGAGCATTGCCAACTGTAAACTATAAAAGGATGGATAACAAGGTATTTGAATTTCTGCCAAAATTTCAGATGTTTCCTAGATCAAAGACAACTCTATCAGTGGCTTAGTTAAAGGTAAGAAGAGCAAAGTGAAGTGGCCAGTTTTTAAAAAAATAGTAACAATGGTCTAGAAAAAAAGGAATTTGTTAGTAGAGGTTGGTTAAGTATCCACTAAATCATTGCTGTTTTCACTTTTTCACTACTTTTAGGAAATGAAGGTTTTGTAAAAGTGAGATATCAGTAATAATTTAAAAAAAAGACAAGTTGCTTCATATCATAAAAGCATAAAATCTCAAAGGTAAAAGAAGTCCTTCCCTTTCTCTCTCCCTCTGTCTCTTCCTTCCTTCCTTCCTTCCTTCCTTCCTTCCTTCCTTCCTTCCTTCCTTCCTTCCTTCCTTCCTTCCTTCCTTCCATCCTTCCTTCCTTCCTTCCTTCCTTCCTTCCTTCCTTCCTTCCTTTCTTCCTTCCTTATTGTGTGGCTCAAAGGATAACATCTCTAGACTCTTCTCTCTTCAGCTTTCTCTGAGGGAGACTTTCATTTCTGGCAGGAAGGGAAGCAGAAGGTTGGGACCAGAAATCACTCACAGCTCTCTTTTGAGAAAGGGGATACTTGGCTAGAAGTATATCTATCTGCTCCCTTAAATAATGTTCATTTAGGGGATATGATTGAGTTGGAACTAACTTTTTGATCATTTTGTCATTTGGGAAGGGCAAGGGGAAACCCCAAGCTCTATTTCCAAGACTTCCCCACCTAATACCCAGTTCCACAATGAACACAAATTGCAAATAGCAAAGAAATCCATTTATCTAAATCATAGCAAAACAAAAATCAGAGAAGGTATACATAGGAGAATATACCAGACAACAGAATGAAGATACTCTCCCATTAGAAATTAGAATAGTCTTTAGTGTAACAAATGAGATAGGGACATGATGGAGACTGCCAGCTCCTCTTATGTCTTCCTAGAGACTTCTCCTTCAGCATCCTAAAGTAGGATTGGCCTCTTTCATCTTTCCTCTGGTAGCTAGAAACCCAAAGAGACTCAAAGTCAGATGAGTACTTGAAGCTTGAAAGTCTCAAAGAGAACTAGTTCTTGAAGAGTTCCAAAGGGGATCTGGCTGAGAACTGAAGCTCTTTCTTGTCTCTGACCAACTTCACCTTGTTGTTCTTGTAAGGGCAGGGCATTTATCTCCACCAATAAGGAGAGAGCCCCATACTAATGGGCTTTGGGACCTGGGTTATATTTTCTTCCTTTTTTTCCCCTTAAAAACAAAATAGAGGAGAGATAAGAAAGAGGCATACTTGTAACTTTTAAAAGGTACCTTGTGATCTGAAAAGAACTGTTAATTGGCACTATGTTGGGAATGGTGGTGATTAATGGAAGGCCAAGCAAAGGAAACAATTCTGATGTTTATGTAAACTTTCTTATTAGGCTTCTTCTTATCCTTCATTTTGAAACACTTTAGAATCCTACCCAATCAATTCCAGACAATGTCACTCCCAAAATTCAGGATTTGTTTTTGTATATCTATGGGAGAGGGACAAGGGGTTGAAGGCAGAATTCAGATCATTATGGATCTCATTTTATATACTATACTTTGGGGTTTCATATACATACACACATACAATTTATGGGATAAAGGGTTAGAGAGCTCACTTGCCTCAGATCCAGAAAAATCTAATTTCAAGCCCAACTGCTGACATATCCTGGCCCTGCAAACCTGCATATGTAATTTCTCAGTGCTCCAGAAAACACTAAGACCACAAATTACAAAAGTCACCTATCCGAATTGATAAAGAAAATTACCTTACTGGGAATTCCCTATGTCCCTACACCAATTAGATCAAAGGCCAGGACATATATTTAGAAATGTATGTGTATGTATATACAATACACACACACACACACACACACACACACACACACACACATAGATGTGTATAGATATACTTATATAAATATACATATATATGCAAAAGTCTTTTAATAGACATAGTGGAGAAGTCTTTCAGAATTCAAACTATCAGAGGTTACTCTTCTAGAAAACTCTGTTTGAAGTTTGTTTCTCTGCATTTAGAAATCCTTTAACAATGTAAGGAGTGCAAACCAATCCAACTGCTCCTTTCTCCATAATTTGATTTTAGAGGTGTTTCATTATCTCTAATTACTCAGAGTAAATTATGATTACTCAGTGTTTTAATAATCACTGAGTAGCAGTTACTCTAAACTTAAGGGAAGGCCAGACTGCCATGGGTATTTCTGGCGAGCAAGTAGACAAGTCTGCGCATGTTTTCTAGAACCACTGAACTTGATCCCCAGGTGAGCACCTCAAGCCATATTAGAATGGGAAAAGAAGTTTCAGAAGCACAGGTTTAGAATTAAGGCTGCCTTAGTTTTCAGGACTTTGGGAGGCTAGTTTGCCAAATTAGAGGATGTAGGCGGGCTCTCATATGAAAAGAGGGAGGAGAAAGCCAAGGAGAAGCAAGAAGGGGAGGAGAGACTAGGAGAGGAGAGAGAGGGGTGGGCCCTAAGCGTGAAAGACCGCAAGACTTCTGAGAGAAAGAGGATTGATCAAGAGGAATGAGAGGATGAAAGACAGGAGAAAGGGAGGGAGGGAAGTGGAAAGAAGATCCTAATAACACAAACTAAGTATGGTTAATAAACAAGGCAATTTTACTTTAGCAAGAATTGATTGTTTGCCTGGTGAATGTTGTATCCCAATGACATGATTACAGTTAAAAACTTTTAGACTCCTGTGCTCTGGCTTTCGGTTTCTCAACAGGTTTACTACAACCTTTCAGACACATGTACGTTGGAACTGCTCGGGATCCTGCTACTTTGAAAACACAGAGTAAGCAATAATAGGAATAATAGGGTAGGGATATTGCAGGCACCTTCCAAGAAAGGGGTGGGGGAGAGGGTGGGGATGGGCAGTAGAGAGAGACAAGAAAGGCTGTGAGGAAATTTTGTTTATTTCTTGCTCCTCCCCAAACAAGACTAAAGAAAATACAAATAATGAAATGTTTCAATAAGTGATGATGACTCTAGGATATCACGAACTTACAACTACAGAGTGCACTTTTGTCCTGTACCTGTAAGTAGAAATTTATTATTTTGTATATGGGGTTAATGAGACAATGGAGGAGGTGAAACTATTTGTAAGGGTCTCTGAATATTGCTTCTTTGAGCACAAGGTAGAGTCATCCTTGTTCTGAGCTGTGAAACTGCCCTCTCAATTGTGCTGGAGGAGTGACAGGAGAGGAAAGAGAGCTGAGACTTCTGTGCTTCTCTTGTAGGGGTGTGGAGTGAGTTAGGAAATGAGGCTCTGAACACTGGTTCTGTGATTGGAGAGTAGACACATCAAGGGAGTTCTAAGCATGACCATTTGAGATCAGAGGAGAGCAAAGGAGGGAAGGAATTCTTTGGGGAAACTGGGAAACGATACAGATTTAGGAGTTAGGAGATGGGCATGCCACTGTGCTTCTAAACTGAATAGGAGCATCAAATGTGGGATTTAAGCAGCAGGAAACACTGCAGGTTCCTCCATTTTTAAACTAGAAAAATGTATGCAAGTGGAAGACTTCCATTAACTTCTTACCCAAGGGAGCCGCCAAGCATTTTTTTTTCTTTTCTCTCCTTTGAATATCTGGGACTAGGGGAATTAGTTTACAAAAAAGGATGTTTGATTTTTGAAACTTCCCCTGAAAAATATCCTACCAACACCAAAGAAGGGGATTAAGGAGTTCCCTAACTACATACATAAGATTAAAAAAAAAATGTGATTAGTAATGAATCCTGTTGATCTAGACTTTATTACTGTTAAAACACACACGCGCGCGCGCACACACACACACACACACACACACACACACACACACACACACACACCTCCCAGTGCCCCTGTAGTCAGATTTACTAATGTTTTCTGAGAGGTGTTGTTTTGGAAAATAGTTTTCTATTACATAGTCTAATGCAGAGAATTTTGGCAAATTGGTGAGGCATTTTTCTGTTTTTCTTTACTCCTCCATTAGGATAAGCTTGTCTTCTCAGTCTTTAATTATTTTGAGGGACTTTTCAGGAATCCAGACTTCATAAACAGTTGTTCTGTTCCCTTTCCACTATTCACACTGAATCATATTCAGGAGTGTAAGAAAAAACAAAAAAGCAATAAAAGATTGATTATTCTTTTGAGTGTCTACTTCTAAATTGATGAGTAAAATTAGTTTGGATCCTCTAGCTATCCAAAAGAGTATCAGTAAATTTGTTTCTTGGGTTAGAGCTCTGAGAGAGTGAATTGTTTGTTGTGTGATGTCAAGTTATCTGGAGCTCTTTTCCTTTTCTCCAAAAGTTTTCTCTGGTTTCTCCTAAGTGACTCATGAAAGGAAAGTAATTGTTTTTTAAAACAAAGCAAACACACTAATTTAGAGAGAGCACTAAAGTTCAGAGGTGAAGAAAAGAAAGTCAAAGGGAAAACTGATTCTGAAACGGAGAGTAAATAGAACCATTAAATTATTCTGGATAAAATGGAATTTATTTAAATGTTTTACTTTGTATGTGCTTGCGAGAGAAAATTTTTATATCAAAAGTTGTTCACCATTATTTAATTATAGGGCAGATGGTATATAAGCTTTACAATGAGGTTGGAATATGAAAAGTCACGAACCGAAAACGGAAAAAGTTGAGAAGCATTTCTGAATGGGTCCATTTTTCTAAGGTTATGCCCAATTTAGAGCGGGATGGTGGCACTGAATCTAAACCTGGGAGTTGATGCTCCTTTAGGAAAGTCGGTTCTACTTACTTTTTTTGGATTCAAAATATTCTTTTGTCAAGTTCCAATTAAGGAGGTGTCCTTAAGCTAAGAACCTTTAAGTAAAGAGAGTTAAGAAAAAGATTATTTCCTTTTTTAGTCTTCCTACCCCTTATCAGTACTTCCAAGTGACCAAAGCAGAAACCTAAAGCTTGTAGTAGGATGGTCTTAAAATTTGACGTCTGTTGTTGTTTGTGGGGATTTTTCTCTGGAAAGCAATATTTCAACTGTAATAGATTTGTAGAAGGTAGTGGTACCAGTGTGTGTGTGTGTTTCTCCCGGTTTTCTTTCTTAAGAAACAACTCCAACATGGGAGACCTGATGTCAGCTGCGTCCTACAAAAGACAATTTACCAGAATTCCTGTGACTTTGTTAAAAGGTACAAATGCTGTGGTGGATACCCATTGTGTGGCACCCTTGAACCCTTGATGATAGACTTCCTACAATCTTCAGGTAGGGAGGATTGTCTCCTCTTTCCCCTGCCCCCTCCCCAGATGCTCTTTGAATTAGCTGGATCCTTAAGCACTACAGTCCCGTAGGTTTCCCCTAGGGCTGCTAAAATTTAGGATACACAGTGAACTCGGCAGAGCACTAACCAGAATCACAGCCACTAGTTCGATTCCCGCAGTCGCTGGAAGCGCAGCGATAGACTTTGGGGTGGGAAGGTGTACCGGGAGTAGAAGAGGCGGGGAATGAGAAGGATGGGGAGGGAGGGAGTTGGAGGAGGGAGCAATGACCCTCTAGCCTCCCGGGGAGGGACGAGATTCTCAGCGCGAGGGGCGGGGACTGTTTTCACGTGACTTTGAGGGGCTGGAAGAAAAACAGAGCCTGTCTGGTTGGGAGTCTCATTATATTCAAATATTCATTTTAGAAGCCATTCCTTAGTGCCATCGAGAGCAACGCACCACCTCTGCTCTCCTGAGCTTTTCGAGAAAGTTTGTTCAAGATTGGCTGTCAAGAATCATGGACTGTTTTTATATGCCTTGTTTTCTGTCAGTGAGTAGACGCTTCTTCCTTTTTTTTTTTTTTTTTTTTTGACTCCCGGTCCCATTGATTTGTGCCCCAGCTTCTTCTCTCCCTTTACGGAGTGTAATTCTCTCCGTCTTTGATATGCACTGTTATTGTCCCTAATTTCTTCTCTACTGCCTTTCTCTCTCCAGCTCCAAATGCAAATGATTAAATTGCCTTCAAATCTGGTGCAATTCTAAGGGAAGCTCAAGTGGAGAAAGGAAGGGGAAAATAGCCACATATTTACCTCCTTTGATTTTTTTTCCTCCCCTCTTTGTGGAAAGCCTATCATGTCTGTGTATGTTCAGTGTAGTTTGTCAAAGCTGTTTGAGGGGGCTAGGGAGGAGCCCAGGGCACAGCCCACGGAAGTTTGTCAAGAGGCGATTAAGCGCTTTTTTCCTAGTCTCTTAAAAACACTTAAGCCTCAAAGTAAACAAACAAAGCATCCAGCCTGCTCCAAAGCAACCTTCTCTGTTGTTGTAGCTCTTTTGCGGCATCCTTTGATTCTAGCCCTCACTCTCTTAGCCTAGCACTCCCCTACGGGATGTTCTGCTGAGGGGGGGAAGGAGGGGTGGGGGAAGAGGAGAGGAGAGGGAAGGGGAGGGTCGGAGGAGAAAGAGAGCCCGATGGCATTTCAAATCCCCCCCCCCCCCAACCCCTTCAATGTTAACTGTTTATCCTTGGACAAGCCTAGTTGAGATCATGGCTAAGATAGCAGCGGGTACAAAAAAGAAGATTAACAGAATGGAGGCTATCCGATTTGGGGTTATTTGACTGTAAACAAGTCAGAACAAGTAATTACAGGGCAATTCCTGTGTTCAGACCATGCACGGCTGCAGCTGATCCAGAGTAAGGGGAACTTGATCCTTGGACCGGTTATTAATCTTGGCCGCCATTTATGGACATATGTGTGTGTGTGTGTGTGTGTATACATACACACATATACATATATATGTGTGTGTGTTACATACACACACATACACACACACGTACACATTTTCATTTTTATCTTATTTATTTAACCCTTACCCCTCCCTAGAGACACCATGATTCCTGGTAACCAAATGCTGATGGTCGTTTTATTATGCCAAGTCCTGCTAGGAGGCGTGAGCCATGCTAGTTTGATACCTGAGACAGTCACCGAAATCCAGGGCCATTCGGGAGGACGCCGCCCAGGGCAGAACCATGAGCTCTTGCGGGACTTTGAGGCTACACTGCTGCAGATGTTTGGGCTTCGTCGGCGGCCCCAGCCTAGCAAGGGCGCTGTCATCCCGGATTACATGCGAGATCTCTACCGGTTGCAATCTGGAGAAGAGGAGGTGGAGAAGGAGCAAATCCTGAACATCACCCTGGCGTATCCAGAGCGTTCTACTAGCCGAGCCAACACTGTGAGGTGTTTCCATCACGAAGGTCAGTCGGAATGTCCTATTTCTAGATGAATTACCCTATTTCTAAAAGAAACTCAGTTTAGAGTAGGGAGGGGAGAAGGAAAAGGCCAGGGAAGAAGTATGTATAAAGAAATTTAAATAAAAGCCCCCAACCACATTCTACTTTACCCATGCTACTGTCAATTTTAAGATCCTGAACTGAATACCAGAACAAATTTTACTTATTTGAAGACTGAGAAGGAGATTGAGGGAATTAGAGGTAGGGAGAGAAGGAATGTCACCATTAGGAAAAGTTTCCTGACTTCCCCAATACTTGTCCTTTCCTTCCCCCATCCCCTTTTCAAAGTTATCCCTGCCAGCTTTTCAAGCAGTTTTTTTTAAAGTACCTACTGAATTTAATACTACAGCTGTGTGTATTTGTAAAGTTTGTTCAATAGGGGCCTTGTAATTCTATCTGAATGTTTCCTAGTGGATGTTTCCTTTCCAGAATAAATCTGAGTTATTAATCCACCAGCATCATTACAGCATTGGAATTTATTTTCCCCTCTGTAACATGATCAACAAGGCATGTTCTGTGTTTCTTAAATCGATGGGGAAATGTTTAGCAATACTGGAAAATTGAAGTAGAGAGGTAGTTTGTATATGTATTTCTTTTACCTCTTGCAGTATATTCCCCATTCCTTATTTATAGCCACCTGAAAAACAAATAAACAGACAAATGTGATAAAGCATGTACTGAAAACCAAGAAATTTTTTTTTAAACCCTTAACTTCTGTGTATTGGCTCATAGGTGGAAGAGTGGGTAAGGGTGGGCAATGGGGGTCAAGTGACTTGCCCAGGGTCACACAGCTGGGAAGTGTCTGAGGCCGGATTTGAACCTAGGATCTCCTGTCTCTAGGCCTGACTCTCAATCCACTGAGCCACCCAGCTGCCCCCAAACCAAGAAATTTTTAAAGGATAGTCTGATCATGCTGAAGTCAGGAGCTGATACATGGAATTATTAGAAGTAAAAAGGAAGATGGGAATTGCTTTCTGTTACATTTCGTAGCT
This sequence comes from Gracilinanus agilis, assembly GCF_016433145.1. Lineage (NCBI taxonomy): Eukaryota > Metazoa > Chordata > Mammalia > Didelphimorphia > Didelphidae > Gracilinanus > Gracilinanus agilis. The sequence goes on along the minus strand of NC_058131.1, from coordinate 445,215,733 downwards.
ATATTTTCGCCTATTTGAGAGAGGCGCTAGTTTTAATGAAATAGTTAAATGTATGTGTGACCTTAGACAAGTCACTTAACCCTGTTTGCCTTAGTTCCTCATCTGTAAAATAAGCTGGAGAAGAAAATGGCAAACCATTTCAGTCTCTTTGCCAAGAAAACCATAAAAGAGATCTCAAGGAGTTAGACATGACTGAAATAACTGAAGAACAACATATCCCCTAAATATTTGAACAGCAGAGTGCATAGTTCAACTGTTAGTTGTGCCTTGAGTTTCCTTTTGATTCCCCCCTCTTAAGAAAAAAAAAATTGAAGCATTCTTTTTTCCTTTTCCCCTTATGTGCTTAGAACATCTGGAGAGCATCCCAGGGACCAGAGAAAACCCTGCTTTTCGTTTTCTCTTTAACCTCAGCAGCATTCCAGAAAATGAGGTGATCTCTTCTGCAGAGCTCCGGCTATACAGAGAACAAGTTGATCAGGGCTCTGACTGGGAGCTGGGTTTCCATAGGATCAACATTTATGAAGTCATGAAGCCCCCAGCAGTGTCCATGCCCAATAGCCTCATTACTCGACTACTAGACACCAGATTGGTCCATCACAATGTGACTCAGTGGGAAAGTTTTGATGTAAGCCCTGCAGTCCTACGATGGACTCATGACAAACAGCCTAACCATGGGCTTGCTATTGAGGTGACTCATATTCATCAGAGAAGTACCCACCAGGGTCACCATGTCAGGATTAGCCGATCTTTACCTCAAGGGAGTGGGGATTGGGCCCAGTTCCGACCCCTTCTGGTCACTTTTGGCCACGATGGCCGGGGACATACCCTGATCCGCCATCGAAGGGCTAAGCGCAGTCCAAAGCACCATCCACAGAGGTCCCGAAAAAAGGGCAAGAACTGCAGGCGCCATCCCCTCTATGTGGACTTTAGTGATGTAGGCTGGAATGATTGGATTGTGGCCCCCCCAGGTTACCATGCCTTCTACTGCCAGGGGGACTGCCCCTTCCCACTCACGGACCACCTCAATTCTACCAACCATGCAATTGTTCAGACCTTGGTGAACTCTGTCAATTCTAGCATCCCTAAAGCTTGCTGTGTACCCACAGAACTGAGTGCCATTTCCATGTTATACCTAGATGAGTATGACAAGGTTGTACTTAAAAACTATCAGGAGATGGTGGTAGAAGGATGTGGGTGTCGCTGAAACTTGGGCAGCTCTTGGTGGGTAGGGGAGAGGATACACAAATGCACACACATACGTATTCCCACACATCCTCTCACCCAGCCACTTACCCATACAGACTGACCCCTTATAGCGGGACTTTTAAATCTTTTTTGAAAAAGAAAAGCAACACCCTAAACATTCACCTTGACCTTATTTATGATTTTACGTGCAAATGTTTTGACCATATTGATCATATATTTTGACAAAATATATTTATAACTATGTATTGAAAATAAAATGTCATTATTTTAAAGGTAAGCTTTGTTTTTATTGTTTTCAGTAAAACTGCTTCCTTCTTTTTTTCCTGCCCCATATTTTTGGGATAGGATTTGTGTATAATATATTATTAGGACCAAAGTAGTAGAATGGAATGATGAAAAAAATCTTTTATCAGGGGAGTTGAAGGAAAGGGAAATTAACTGAATGGCTCTGAAAGAATAAAAATTTATTTTTATTAATGAAATAATTAACATTTGTATGGTGCTTTATTATACTGTTTATAAAGCACTTTTCTCACGTTACTGAGATAGTAGTACAACTATTACTTACATTTTATAGCTGAGAAAATGGGCTCAAAAAGTTAAATCTGGCTATTAAGGTTTAGGAGGTTAAGTTAAGCTTCCTTTTCAAAAACCACAGGTGGAGTTTGAACTCAGACATTCTGATTTAAATTTAGTACCTTTTCTACTACACTATAATCTCTAGTTAGAAAAAAAAAATGTTTTGTTTCTTTTCCCTTTTCCCTTTCTCCCCTAATTTGTGTGACACATCTGAGGGAGATATATTTGAATAGGAGTTGAAACAAATAAGATTTTGTTTTTGTTTATATAGCTCCTAGTTTCATTCAGTCTGGAAACCTTTCCCATACTTTGTAAAGCAATAACAAGGCCTAGATACATTTTTTTGCAATTTGATGAACATATTAGTAGGTATAATTTCTGTTAACTTACTTAAAGGTAAGTTAAATTAAAGGTCTTGGCTGTGGGAGGAAGAGGACTTCCTCCCCGGAGTAGGGAACATATTGCTATGAGATGGCAAAAGACTGTCTCCATGATCACATTCACCTTTTAGAAGCAAACAACAGAAGATTGTGAAGAAGTTAACACTTGACAAAATTATTTTTCCCAATTTTGATTCCAAAGCTTGCTTCCCGTTTTTCTTGATTGTGGCATTCTTTTTTTTAAATATATTTTTTCAATTACATGCAATAATTTTTAACGTGAAACGAGTTCCAATTTTTCCTCCCTTTCTCTCTCCCCTATACTGAAGTGTTAAACAGTTTGATCTAGGTTATTTCCATATATGTAATCATGCAAAACATTTCCATATTGATCATGTTGTAAAAGAAGACACATAAAACAAAAGAAAAACCACAAAGAAAATAAATTGAAAAACAGTATGCTTCCATCTGCATTCAAACTTTATCAGTTCTTTGTCCAGAAGTTAATAATAATGTGACATTTTTTGTCACAAGTCTTTTGGAATTGCCTTGGGTCATCGTATTGCTGAAAATAACTAAGCCATTTATAGTTGATGGTTGATGATTGTGACATTTTTTAAAAAATTATTATTCATTAGCTTTTTATAAGGTCATAGGCCATTTTTAGAAGAATTAGGCTTTGTAAAATCAAATAATTATGCCCCAAATCCAATAACATTAGGAACCATTTTTCTTAAAGACTTTTAAGTGGGGGGGTTATTCAGTAATCCTCCAGAATAGGTCCCAGTTTCCCCACTCAAGGAGATCTAGGAAGAGCCAGAAGATTAAAACTATTGCATCTTCTTCCCTCCTCAAGCCTTTAAAACCTAGTGGAATTGGTGTCTTCCAGTTTAGCTCATAATCACAGAAAATAAGGGGGAGATAACAGAGGTAACAAGTATTAATATATTAAGCAAAGTACAAAAATGGATCTAGGCCTTATTATTGCTTTAAAAAGTGTGAAAAGTTTTTCTGCTTAAATTGGAAGGAGAGTTTGGAGACTGGCTACATCCTTAGTATTTTAAAAAGCTCAGGGAGCTCAAACTCCTAGGGTGTGGTGAAGGAACGGTAGAAAAGCAGCTTTTTTCTTTATCACTATTGCAATGACATTTCTACATTCCCAGTAGAAGATATGTTTACAGCAGGGAGCAGAGTCGAAGTATTTGAAGCAGCTTCAAAAAGTAAAACTTCTGGCAGCAGAGAAAAGAGCCAACAGTGGACTCAAGACAGAAATAGTTCTGGTAATTGAAAGCTGATTTCCAGGGAGCATAGTAGAGGAATCTACCAAGAAGAGACTGACACAGGAAGTAGTTATCAAGAGGACATTACAAAAAATGCCTGTAGTACTTGAGTTGCCTTGCTTGTATATGTTCCTTGTGGTCCTGTCTTTTTGAATAAGTTAACATCTTTCCCTTTTGTTCTCTGCCCCTACAAAAAGTGATTATAGTATATCAACTAATCAGGGAGAGGGGAGAACTCCTTTCTGCCTTTCTTACTACAAGTAGATTTCCTACAACAGGACAGGGAAGGAGGGAAGGGAATAAGCATTTATATAGCACCTACTATGTGTCAGGGGCAGCAAGGTTGAGTACTAGGACTAGAGTCAGGAAAACTCATTTTCAGGAGTACAAAACTGGCTTTAGACCCTTATTAGGTAAACCCTATTTGCCTCAGTTTCCTCATCTATAAAACTGAGATTGAGAAATGGCAAACCCCTCTATCTTTGCCAAGAAAATCCCAAATGGGGTCAGGAAGTGTCAAGACAACTGAAATGACTGAACAATATGTCAGTCATTGTGCTAAGTGGTTTATAAACATCTCATTTAATCCTCATAATGGCCCTCTCAGGTAAATACTATTATTATCCCCATTTTACAGCTGATGAAACTGATGAAATTAGGTTAAGTGACTTGCCCAGGTTCACACATCTATTGCCTCTCGCAAGCCAGATTTGGTCTTTCTGTCTCCAGGCCTTCTGCTTTATCCAGTGCCCCATCTAGCTGTCAGAAATAATTATTGCATCTGGTATTAAAGTTCATAGGTAAAACTCAAATTGGGTCACATACAGGACAGGCTTACCACTTTTTGGCATTAGGACTGACTGAAGCAGTTATTGTGCTGGACCTGGAATAAAGAAGACTTGAATTCTAATCCAGTCTCAGATATTTATCAGTGTAATGAAGTCCATTAACATCTTAACACTTAAATCCATGTATGCCTCAGTATTCTCAAATGTAAAATGGGAATAATAGTATCTATTTTTCAGGATTGTGAAGATCAAACGAGATATTATTTGTAAAATGCTTTCCACAGTGCATGACATATGCTGGTTTCTTAAAAATGCTTGTTTCATTCCTCCCTGGGGCATTTCTCCTCAGCTAAGAGCTATACTAATCCCAGTAATTAGTTAATAGGAGATGGTGGAAAAAAGATAAACTTTCCCTTTAACTACCACTCAATAATTCCTGGAATTTTAAACCTACTGGATTTCTTTTGTTTGCATATCTATATAGCTTAGGCCATGTTTTGGAAAAGAAGTAGTATCTTTTTATGTGCTTGTGTGTAGGGAGTGGAGGATTGGAATGAGGGGAAAAGTGCATAGAGGAGTATTTTTGTATGGTGTTGGTACAGAGTTTTGTGATGGGTGTGGATGCCAAGTGAATGAGTGATATGTTCACAATGTGTGTATCTTAAATCTGCATATCTATGTTATATGTATATTCCATATGTGATGTATTTATAGCATATGTATACCCACCCATGAATGTGATCTTAAGAGAAAAAAATGGGGAAGTGTGATTTATTTGTTTTAAATTATTGAAGCCTTGCAGTTCTCCAAAAGGAGCAGCTTAGTTGAAACCAATAAAAATAGAAAAGTTAAGGTTGCCAAAGCCTCAGCTCCCTGCAGAGTGCAGGTGGAGAGACCAGATCAGAGCCCCACTCCAATATAGCATTAGAGTTCTTTCAAAAAATCCCTGCAAAGTGATTTTACCTCTTCCTCCCTTTAATAAGGAGGGAGTTTGAAAAAATCTTTTAAGAGAAGCTGAGCACAACTTCTCAGACAGTTCCATTGCCGGATTTCCAACACCTTTCCGAGATTTACGTGTCACTGAAAAAGAATCCAGAGTTTAGAGCCCATCTATATTCAAAGGTCAGTCTCATCCAGCCTCCCCTCCTCATTCTCCACTGGCTTGTTTTCAGTAATGGATAATGTTCGTTTGTTCAGCCAAATATTCGGATTGGGGAATTTACCGTGAAATTCTGTGAATAATGTGTACCTAGTTAACAAAATAGTCCCAATGCCGCAAACGTCTGCATGAAAACCAGACTGCGAGGGTATATTTAACTCTTTGAAGACATGGCATCACACGAGGAAAGGAATTCATTTGTACGCATTGGGGCTGGTTTCAGGTGTCTTTCCACCCAACTCTGATCATTTCCTTGGATCATTTTCTTTTTACGATTGTGAAGGCGGGGGATGGGGGGTGGGGAGGGAATCCAAAGAGTCCACCCCTTTGGACGTCTAGACCAGAACACAATAACTGCTTTAGTTGTCTCCCAAACCTACAACTTTAAATTGCTAGAGAAGGGGGAATGGGGGTGGGGTCTAGGTAAGGAAAGAGAAAGGAGGAGGAGAAAACTAACCAACCACAGGGCTGTTGCATAATACGCTATGCATAAGCCAGGTGACCCGCTGACTTTGTTTTCCTCCGGATGGTAATTTCATTCCTTTCCTCCTAGCCCCAGGCCAACGTCGCTCGGAGGGTAACACAAAAAAGCCGCAGCTCAGGCCGAACTTTTGCATCCCTCTGGCTGAACCAACTTCAGGATCTCCGCCCTCTTCCTTCCCCGCCCAGCGCCCGCGGGGCTTCCTTTTCCTGTGGCTGAGGCTTCTGGAGAGGAGGACGGGTAGGGGAAGCATGAAATCCGCGCCCACGAAGAGGACAAGCGGCCGCAGGGCGGCGCTCGAGCCTCTTTGTGGACAAGAAGCCCTCGAGGTTGCCTGGGGCGGGCGGGCTGTGAGCTGCGCTGGGTAGCCCAAGAGTGTAGCATTCCATTAAGGAAAGGATGAATGCATAGGATCCGAGCTACTGCTCTAATCTAATTATTAATGCTAGGGGCGGGTTTATGTGTATAATATGGGGAGATGTTAAGAAAAGCGAGAAGGTAAAGGTTTTGGCATCTGGGGGAGGAAAGCTTACTCCCCAGGGATGAGATATATACAGCGAGAAATGGTTGAGAGACAGTTGGAAGGAGTGAGGGAGAGGTCTTCCCCAAAACAACAGTGAATTGAACGGAATTTGCAGTTTTTGTTGCAAAGTTCCAGAGATCTGAGCTCAAACCTTTCATAAATAATAAACAGATCACTTAGGCTACAACTATTATGTCTCCAAACTTTCCAATCCTGTTTTCTGGAAATCATTGAATTAAGGGCCCCAGAATAGGGCTTTGTGATCCTAAAAGTAAACTCAGTGGAAAAGTATCCAATTAAATGAACATGAAGCTTCACGCTGTACTTGGTTTATTCTGTGTATACCCAAGAAAGAGTCAATTTTATAAGGAACTGGAATGTTAAAAAAGAACAAAAAGCAAGTAATGTGAATAGGAGTGGTCCATCTGTGGCTTCACATTTCCTGTTCATCAGACAGTTATTTGTCCACCTAAGAGTATAATTTACTCTAGAGTTAGTAGACTGTTAATTGCACATGAGTGCTAGCATTTTGATGTGTATAACTTGAAAAATGTTGTAAAATGAAAATATGACAAAAGTGATAGTAATGTGTAATTCCATGAGATTTTGAGAATTTGTATTCCATTCTACAACAACAACTAGCATGTATGGAAGATATAAATATATATAATGATCTCAGAATCATAACTATGGTCACTGAGAAAGGAGCAAGTTTAAAGAAAACATTGGGTTGCAGAGTCTAGCAAAGCAGTGAAACAGAGCAACTGAAAAAGCAAAAAAAGTAGGTACTATAAGGATATAAGTTTGTACAGGGAGGAAACAAGGAAATCCCAAATCTATTATAGTTTTGAAAGTCACTTCATTACACAGATTATCTAAAGAAACCCCTCTCCCATTTTCTCCTCTTCCTACCATTGGTAGTCCTAATATGAAAAAAAAATTTGTAATTATATTGCTATTTATTTATTTGTTTGTTTATTTATTTTTAAGCCCTTAACTTCTGTGTATTAGCTCATAGGTGGAAGAATGGTAAGGGTGGGCAATGGGGGTCAAGTGACTTGCCCAGGGCCACACAGCTGGGAAGTGTCTGAGGCCAGCTTTGAACCTAGGACCTCCCATCTCTAGGCCTGACTCTCAATCCACTGAGCTACCCAGCTGCCCCTATTGCTGTTTATTTAGTTAACAAATCTTTGTATGCCTCCGCATTTGTGCCAAACATTGAGCTTACAAAGAAAGGCAAAAACAGTTCTGCCCTCAAGGAGCTCACATCCTAATGAGGGAAACAACTCTAAAATGTTGTACTTAGCAGATGTGTTCAGTGTAAATGAAAGTCTTAGAGGGAAGGATCTAGCAATAGGGGAAGGAGAAGGAGTGATAGACAACTAGAAATGCCTCCTAAATGTTGATGGGAATCAGGAAAGCCAGGAGATGGTGGTGAGCAGGGAAAGCATTCTAGGGATGGGTGACAACCAATGAAAAGGCATGGGGTCTAAAGATAGTGTCCCGTTTATGGAATAGCAAGTGATCCAGTGCCATGGGCTTACATGGAACTAAGTAAAGAGTAAGAAGACTGGAAAAGGAGAAAGGTATAAAGCTGATAAGAGCTTTCAATGACAAAAAAAAAATTATATATTTAATCCTGGAAGTAATAGAGAGCCACTGATATTTATTGAGTAGAGGATGACATACTTTAGGAAGATCAGTTTGGCAGCTGAGTGGACAATTTTTTGGAGTGGGGAGAGACAGATTAGCAGTGTGTTGCTCTAACTCAAGAAAGGTAATGAGAGCTGAACTAGGTTGTGCCTCTGTGAGTCAGAAAGAAGGGGGAGGCATTCTAGAGATACTGTGAATGTGGAAATGATAGGATTTGGCTCTGAATTGGATGTATAGGGTAAGTGAGAATAAGTTGAAGATTACCCAAGCCTGGGAAATCAGTAGGAGGAAAATCAGGGTAAAATAGTGTCACAAAAACCTAGAAGGGTGAAGATATTGAGGAAGAAAGTGATTAATAATGTCAGAGGCTACAATGAGGTCAAGAACCTTGAGGATTGAGAAGAGGCCACTAGGTTTGGCAACTAAGAGATCATTGGCAATTTTGTGGAGAATAGTTTCAGTTAAATGTTCGGATCAAAAACAAGAGAGTTTACATAAGGGTGAGGGAAATCAAAGGGAGAAAGCTTTTTCAGGGAGTTTCTCCCTAAGGATAGTGTGTTAGGTAAAAGATGAAATGACTGAGGAAACAAAGTTTCAATCTTTTGAGTGCAGTATATTGATTTATTAATCAATGTATGCCAATTGCCCAACAAATTGAGACTAGGCTCCTCTTCCTAAGCTTAGTACTGGATCCTAAATATGGGGGGATTTTTATAACACAAATATGATACTGATTCCCAAGCCAGGAAGACGAAAAACAGAGAAAAAAAAAAACTATAGGCCAATCTCCCTAATGAACATAGATGCAAAAATCTTAAATTAGCAAAATCTTAAACTAGCAAAGAGACCATAGCAAGTTATCGCAAGGATTATTCATTGTGACCAGGTAGGATTTATACCAGGAATGCAGGGCTGGTTTAATGTTAAGAAAATCATCTGTATAATTGACCATATCAACAACCAAACTAACAAAAATCACATGATTATCTCAATAGATGCAGAAAAACTTTTGACAAAATATAATGCCCATTTCTATTGAAAACACTAGGAAATATAGGAATAGAAGGGTCTTTCTTCAAAATAATAGGCAATATTTATTTAAAATCATTAGCAAGTATCATCTGCAATGGGGATAAATTAGAAGCCTTCCTAGTAAGATCAGGAGTGAAGCAAGGATGCCCATTATCAGCACTACTATTTAATATCATACTAGAAATGCTAGCAGTAGCAATTAAAGAAGAAAAAAAAATCAAAGGGATTAAAGCAGGCAATGAGGAAACCAAACAATGACTCTTTGTAGAAGATATGATAGTGTACTTAGAGAACCAGAGAAAATCAACTTAAAAGCTAGTGGGAATAATAGCAAAGTTGCAGGGTACAAAATAAATCCACATAAATCATCAGCATTTCTATTGTTAAAGGTATTTTCTTACTCTCCCTCTGTCTCTTAGGTAGGCAAGAGAGCAGAAGAATTTCTAGGTAGAGCAGAGCTGATAGGAGTGTGTGTGCCAGAGCTGAGGATTCCATTACTAGGGAGGCAAGGGGAGATATATAAGGAAGGAATCAGTTGACAATTGGCAAAGACGTAAGTCTTTGGCCTCTGGATCTCTGGAGAGCAGGAGGTCGGTCTCTTTGTCTGTGCTACTGACAGTTGGAGGATAAAACCTGATTTAAGGAGTTCGTGGGTGATGAATGTCTATTTAATTAGTAAGATAGGTAGTTAGTGAATTAATTTAGATAGTGTAAGTTAGATAGCCCTGGTCTGGCCTGGCAAGAAGCACCTATCCTTGAAGGCAGAGTAGATTTTTTAGAAATTTTAGATAGTATTAGGAATTTAGGTATAGTCATAGGGTATTAAAATAATAATCTCTCTTTCCTCCTTTCTATTTTCTACCTGTACTTATCAAATTAAACTAAGGGTTTTATCAAACTGCTCTCCTCACTTTTGTCAGACTCCTACCATTTAACTCTTACAAGCATTATGACATATAATTCTCACATTATAAACAATTAAAATACTTAACAGTTACAAAATCATAAATAATTACAGTTACAAATAACACAATCCTGACTATGCTCTATAGACATAAGATAAGAACCTAAAGACATTAATCCAAATTAAAGTTAGTTATTATGTACAAAAAATATACAAGAACGTTATATACAAGAGTATTATAGAAATACAATATTCCCCCTGAGGCGGGGTGTTGACCTACACTAATAACACTTTGTAACACTTTATCATTTACCTATCATTCAGTTATTTGAACTTTTTCTATAATCCTATAAAATATATTAATAATAATAATTTTAAACAGAAATTCTATAATATAAATTATATACTTACCTGTTGACTATTACTCATTCTATTTTGTTGTAGACGAATATAAGGTAGGGCATGTAGATAAGATAGATATATAAGTATATAGATATAGATAGCAGAAGGCTGGCTGACATAGACATTCCTAGTAGAATGCTACAGCAGTGTTTGGAAGAGGAGTTGGTTGGACCTGCCAAGGCTGGAGGAAGGAGTTTGGGAGCTTTGATCCTGTCATCTATCTGATACCAGATACTTTGAAGATCTTGAGGAATATTAACTAAGTGTCTTGACTGAGGGAGAACAAGACATTGTATCTAGGTGGACTAGTTACAGTGTGTCTGTCTCCTCAGTTTGTGGACTTACTGACCAATCAAGAAGTGTTCCTGTTACCTGTGCCATTCAGCTGGGACCAGTATCTCCTGTGGAGTGAGAAAATTCCCTTATCTCCAAGATACCCCAGCAGCCACCCTGATTCAGCCAGACTCCTGTCTGTGCTGGAGATAGAGAAACTAGCCAGCCAAATCTAACTGGTAGTTGGTTGGGTCTTATTTAGTACTTAGTCAAACCTTTCTCATCCACCTTCCCCTGTTTTATTAAACTATATTTTGTAGCTTCTTGTTTGCTTCCTTCTCTAAAACCAACAAGGGACCCACTTGTGTTAATTGTAATCCCTGGTTTGTCAAAGGAGGCAGTTGGGGGGTTAACTGCCATTCCCAACCCTATCAACACTCACTCCTAGCTGTGTCCTGTGTTTGTGGGAGTGGGTTTGCTTTCCCTGTATAATTGTATGTTAGGCAGTTAACTTTACTTACCAATACATTCCTCCATCAACCTCCTTCTCCTGCTAATCCATGTGTTTATTTGCCTATTCCAATTTCAAAATCAAACCTTTAAGTACAAGAAACCCTTTTATTGAAAAAATATATAAATTCAGGAGTTCAATGTGTAAGAGGGAAATTTAGGTATTTTATAGATATATATTTAAAACGTGGCCGCCAGGAATCAGCAGTTCAGATTGATTCCGTAATTAAATCAGACCCAAGTCAGCATCTGGTTAAGGCAGTTTATTTACAACTAGGAGGTAAAGGTATGGGAATAAAGAGAAAGGGAGAGAAGGTTAAAAGACTAAATAAATCAGGCTACAAGCCTCAAGGCCTAGCAACCAGATAGGCTAATGCCTGCTTAAGGCAGAGTTTAGAAGAAGCCTAGGTAGGCCAAGGAAGTCAGCCTAACTTACTCACGTGATCATTCAGAGTAGAAGCTGCCTGAGGTCTCCTCCGAGATCCGTCAGCACCAAGTTCAAAGCGGGAACTGCCTCCACAGGAAGTAGACAACATACTTAAAGAGATAGTGTCTTTCGTCACTTCCTGTGGGTCCACCTCTAATTCAAGTGGACAAATGGCAGTCTCTACACTGATTTGGACTGCCCAAAGGGCAAGAACCCTTGTTCTTGATTTGTTACTTATTGTCACATGTGGGTAACTCGTCTCCCCTCCCCACTAAGGAAGGTGAGGGTGATGTCATTTCTATGCCTAGGTTGAGTAGGGTTTTGACTATGAATGGGCTAGAGCTAATTCTATTTATACAAATGTCATTGATGCATGCAGCCAGTCATTTCTGATGGAAGATCATGAGAGCAATGGATTCATGATGTCTTTTCCCCAATTTTTATTGTTGTTGGAGTTGTTAACAGTACTTGGAATGGATCTTCCCAGGCTGGCTGATTTGCTCCTATGAGCTGGAAGTTCTTTACCATATCGCCTATATTTAAATCATGTAGAGAAAAGTCCAGCTCCTGATTCCTGAAGTTCTTGTGTCTTGATTTGCAGATCACATATATATGAGGCAATAGTAGTATCTCCTCCTAGCACTATATATTTCCAACAACAATCAACAGCAAGAGTTAGACAAAGAAACTCCATTTAAAATCACTCTAGACAAAATAAAATATTTGGGAATCTATCTGCCAAGACAAACACAGAAATTATATGAATATAACTACAAAACACTTCATACAGATAAAACTACATCTAAATAATTGGAAAAGCTTTAATTGCTCATAGGTAGGATGAACTAATACAATAAAAATCACAATCCTAGCTAAACTATTTTACTTATTCAGTGCCTTACCTATCAAACTACCAAAAGCTTTTTTTATAGAATTAGAAAAAATTATAACAAAGTTCATCTGGAAGAACAAAAGATCAAAAATATCAAGGGAACTACTGGAAAAAAATGAGAAGGATGGTGGCCTAGCATTACCAGAACTTAAACTGTACTACAAAGTACTGATTATCAAAACAATATGGTACTGGCCAAGAGATAGCAGGGGGCATCAATGGGTAAGTACTAGGGGTAAATAATCTCAGCAAACTAGTGTTCAATAAACCCCCAAATCCTAGCTTTTGGGATAAGAACTCACTATTTTGGTATATGATGGTGATAGAATACTATTGTGCAATAAGGGATGATAAACTGCTTGATTTCCATATAAGCTGGAAAGACTTCCATGAACTTATGTGGATCAAAATGAGCAGAACCAGGAGAACACTATACACAGAAACTGAAACATAATGGGATGATCATATATAATCAACTTTGCTACTAATAGCAATGCAATGATACAGGACAATCCTGAGGAACTTATGAGAAAAAATGCTATCCAAATTGAGAAAAAGAACTGTTGAGATAGAAATACAGAAGGAAAACATTGGATTTATGTCTTGTTTATATGGATATAGGATATGGGGTTCAGGTTTTTAAAAGATTATTATAAAAATGAACAATATGGAAATAGGTATTGAGTGATAATATATGGTAACCCAGTGGAATTGCTTGTTGGCTCTGGGAGGGGGGAGGGAGAAGGGGAGGGGAAAAGCATGAATCATGTAACCATGAAAAAATAAATACAGGAGGGAGACAAACTTTATAAACTTCATTAAAACAAGCAAGTAAGGCTAATTAATTAAAAGGAAATAATATAACATTAAGTAATCTGATTTCAAATTGAAGGAAAGATTAGGGACTTTCCAAGTTGGGAAGGGGAGAGTACATAGGTGTAATTTCTCTGAAATCAGAAAAAGAAGTATCCCCTTCTTCCCAGGTGTCTGTATAAAGTCAGAGGAACATGGATACAATAACTGATTGATCTGTATGGGGCTAGTTTCCGGATAAGATGTGAGGGTTTCTTGAGATATATAGTTATGAGAAAACTTGTTACATCATCAGCCTTGGGATGTAACTGTATTTCCTGACAACAGTTAAGGCCCTCAGTTAAGGGACTCTAAATAACAGGTAAGGGTAGTCCAACTTCCCAGCCATAAAGGACCATGTTCAAACAATGCAATAAGGTTTAATCCCAATTCACAACTGAATAAATTTTTCTTACAAGACAGAAGTTGGACTATACTCATAATTAAATAGAACTAGCTCCAGAATTGAGTCACAAAAATGGAGTCAGTGCCCCTTGATCCAGTCATACCACTGCTGGGTTTATATCCCAAAGAGACCATAAGGAAAAAAGACTTATATAAAAATATTTATAGCCACGCTCTTTGTGTTGGCAAAAAATTGGAAAACAAGGGTATACCCTTCAATTGGGGAATGCCTGAACAAATTGTGGTATCTGTTGGTAATGGAATACTATTGTCAATTCCATGTGAACTGGAACAACCTCCAGGAATTTATGCAGAGTGAGAGAAGCAGAACCAGGAGAACATTATACACAGAGACTAATACACTGTGGTACAATAGAATGTAATGGACTTCTCTACTAGCAGCAATGAAATGACCCAGGACAATTCTGAGGGACTTATGAGAAAGAACTCTATCAACATTCAGAGGAAGAACTATGGGAGTAGAAATACAGAAGAAAAACAACTGCTTTTGATCACATAGGTTGATGGGGATGTGACTGGGGATATAGACTCTAAACAATCACCCTAGTGCAAATATCAGTTTGGAAGTAGGTCTTGATCAATGACACATGTAAAACCCAATGGAATTGTGCATTGACTATGGGAAGTGTAATGGGGAAAGGATAGAGATAGGATAAGATTTAAGAGAAGTAGAAAAACAACAATTTATTGAACAAAGAAATAATAATGAGGAGCTCACTCCATAGCCCACTGAAAATCCTGAATTTGAGATTAATTCTGTTGAAGCTTATAGATATTTGGGAAGAGCTAGGGAATCTATTTTAGAAGTTATGAAGGCAAATTCCAAACACCCTGGCACATGGTCAAAATTTGAAAGATTTAGGCAGGCGGCAGAGGAAACACCAACATTTTTGGATAGACTTATAGATTGTGGAGATAAATGGCTAGAAATGGATATTTCATCCAATGATAACATAGGCCAATGATGGCAAACCTACATTTTCGATGACACGTGGCTACATACAGAGAAGTATGGGGCCACATGCTGAGGATGAAACATTTGCCGTAGTGTAGTGTAGACACTCTGTGCACTATAACAATTCTACCTATATTAATTTTTATTTTGGTTAATTAAATACAGTTATATATTATATACTTTTGTTATTTAAACTATAAATATTGTGAAGTTATCATTTTTTTTCTTGAAGTGGCACACCACCTGAGTTATGCTTTTCTGGCAAATTTTGACACACCAAGCTCAAAAAGTTACCCATCACTGACATAGGCCATATTCAAAGACAATTTGTAAAGAATTCTTTGAATCCTCTGTAAGGAACTATTTTAAAAATAATTGTCCTAACTGGTATACTATGGGGTTGAGAGAATTTAAAAGAACTGCCAACCTTATTTACCAGGCACATAAAGACAGACAGGAAGAGTACAGAAATGACTTAATTGATGACTTAAGAAAGCAATTAAAAGAAGCAAACCAAAAGCTTAAAGAAAATAAGATAAAAGAGATAAAAGCAGTAACAGCTTTAAGATCTTACAGACCTACTAAAACAGGTTACAATTCAAGAATAAATAGGCAAAACCTCCCTAGATGTTATTTCTGTGACCATGTTGGACACATGATGAGAGAGTGTCATTTTAGAAGACAGTTCTATCACCAAGTATTTAGGAGAAACCAAAGCAATAACTTCAACAATGGTTATAGGCAGAATTCATATAATAACAGGTTTAGCAATGTGTACCAAAGGCAAGATAGTAACTGCTGTAATCATGGTTGTTGCCATGGATGCCAACAAGCTCCTGACTTACACACAATGCAAGAATATGTGAAAAGTGGAGATCGTCCTAAATACTCTCAAGTAGCAGGAGGTAATTTCCAGAAAGGGGATATGCAAAAGTGTGTAAGTGCATTATGAAGGTGTGCTCAGGATAGCACAGTTTTAAGAATCAAAAATAAAAATGGTGGGAAAGAAGACATAGAGACTGTAAAAACAAGTAAGAGCAATGGAATAGAAAATGAAGGAAGGTATGGTGAAAAAAGTAAATCCTGGCAAAATGATAGAACTATTAAACCGTATCAAAATAATGATGCAGAAGTAAATGGGGAATTGGAATGTGATGATCAGAAATTTGAGATGCAATTCCTAGATCCATCTATTTTAGCATCTATTATAACTACACATTCACCACCAAATAGCACAGAACCACATGTTACATTAAATGTTGGGGGACAAATCTATGATTGTTTAGTTGATATGGGTGTGACTAAAAGTGTTTTGCAAACATCTCCTGATGAATGTAAAGCTATAGGAAGTTTGGAAGTATTTGAAGTAACTGGTAATCCACAAAGGGTAAAAAATTACAACCCAAAATGGTATCACTGGGTCCCTTATCTGTGGAACATTCATTTCTTTTAATGCCCATCTCACCAATGAATTTACTTGGCAAGGTTTTATTATGCAAATTAAGGAACACTATACAATGTACACCATCTGGAGATATCTCTTTACAACTTCTCAAAGAATCCCTGAAAATTTTTCCAATGTTATTTTTAGAGACAGTTGAGGCAGAAGGAGAAATAGGTACAGTTTATCCCATCTCAGATGACATTCCAAATGGTCTATGAGCTACATATTCGAAAGATGTAGGCTTACTTAAATCAGCAACACCAGTTAAAATAAGGACTAGAGGAGGTCCTCCACCTTGTATTCCCCAATATCCTTTAAATAAGGAGGCAATAGAGGGAATAAGGCCAATTACAAAATCATTGTTAGAGCAAAGTGTTATAGTACCATGTATTTCAGAATTTAATACACCTATACTTCCAATTAAAAAACTAAAAGTCGATGAAAATGGGAAACCGTGTTACAGATTTGTTCAAGATTTAAGGGGTATAAATGATTATGTTATAAAATCTCACACAATAGTACCATCACCAGCTATAATTATCTCCTCTATACCCAGTCATGCATGATATTTTATAGTGGTAAACTTATGTTCAGCTTTTTTTACTATCCCCATACATAAAGACTCCCAAAAGATTTTTGCTTTCACCTGGCAGGGAAGAAGTTTCTGTTGGAGTAGTTTGCCACAAGGATATTGTAAAAGTCTGTCTCTCTTTTCGCAAATCCTAAATAAAGATCTAGAAACCATTCATTTTGAAGACAGCAAATTAGTATATTTTTTGGATGACATCCTTTTAGCCTCTCCAAATTCAAAAATTTGTCTTAGGGATAGCAAATTTCTTTTATGTTAATTATATAAATGAGGACATAAGATCTTCAAAACCAAACTGCAATGGTGTATACCAAGAGTAGAATATCTAGGATTTGTTCTATTTGGAGGTTCTAGGAGTATTTTCCAAAAATGTATAGCAGACATTCAAAAACTTAGTGCCCTGAGAGCCAAACAACAATTAAGAGCCATATTTGGGACAATGGGTCCCAGGGTGTAGTGAATTAACAAAATCTCTGGTTTGATCAAAAATACAGAATCATAACCACTCAAATTTAAATCAGAACATTTATAAACTATAACAAAACTGAAAGAAGCAATTTTTTCCCCACCAGCCTTTGGGATACCAGATTATGAAAAGCCTTTTATGTTATTTGTGCATGAGTGTAAAGGCATAGCTTCAGGAGTATTAGTACAGCCTCTAGGACCAAATCATCATCCCATAGCATATTACAGTGCAAAGCTAGACCCTATTGCAGCTGGCATTTCTCCATGCTTGCGTGGCGTTGCAGCCGCAGCAATATTGGTGCAGAAATCTGCAGATCTCATTCTTGGATGTCCTTGAACAGTCTTTTGCCCTCACAAAGTAGAAGCTCTTATGCTTAAATATCACACTCATGCTTTCTCAGATCAGTGTATAGCTAAATATGATATAATTCTTCTTGGGAATGAAAATATACAAATTAAAAGGTGTAGTGTGTTGAATCCAGAAATACTCCTTCCCAATGTACCAACTAGTGGAGAACCGTTGCATGGATGCACAACAGTGGTACAATTAGCAGAACTACCAAGAAAAGATTTAAAAGATAGACCAATTGACAATCCTGATCTTGTGCTTTTTACCAATGGTTCTTCATATATGCAAAATGGGATATGATACATGGGTGCAGTGGTAGTAACAGAGTTTGAGAGCTTATGGTGTGCTTCCCCACCCAAAAATATGAGTTCTCAAGGTGCAGAGTTAGAGGCTCTGACACATGCTTGTAACTTAGCTGAAAGCAAGAGAGCTAATATTTACACAAACTCTCTTTATGCATTCTCGATATGCCATGCAACTGGATCAATTTGAAAACAGAGAGGATTTATTACATCTGTGGAAAAACAGATAGCTCATGCTGGCATTATAACAGAGTTACTGACAGCTATCCTAAAACCTAAAGAATTGGCTGTAATACATTACAAAGGTCATTCTGTTAACAGAGATCCAGTGTCTCAGGGTAATAATTGAACTGATTTCGTAGCTAGATATGCAGCAAAAAATGCACCAACTTGCATAATGAGTTTGTCTATGATAGAACCAACAGATCTTTAAAAAGCATATTTGGACGCTGAAATTCAGATATGGAAACAAAATTTTGGAGCTAGGGAAGAAAATGAAATTTGGGTAACATCCACAGGAAAGCCTATTTCACCAAAACATTTTTGCAACCATCTATGTCAGGCTGTCCATAATAAGGGTCATTTTGGGATACAAACAATCATTAATACAATAAAAAGAATATGGATTGCACTTGGGGTGAGCACAACTACTAATAAAATATGTTCTAGTTATTCTATTTGTCAAAGACTCAGTCAAGGTATATTTAAGAAAAAACCTTTAGCTTACAGCCCGTTTGAAAATTTGCAAATAGCTGGGAAATTCAAGTTATGGTGGATAAATTAACTAGATGGCCAAAAGCATTTCCAACTGCTAAAAATACATCAGCTTTTGTGGTTAAGGTTTATTAAGGGAGATTATACCAAGATTTAGTTTGCCTGTTAAAATTGACTCAGACAAAGGTTCTCATTTCAGTGATAATATTTTTAAAAGAGTTTATGAAAATTTAGAAATCTCTGCAAAATATCATGTACCTTATCATCCACAAAGTTCAGGCCAAATGGAAAGAATGAATAGGGAACTCAAAATAATGATTGGAAAACTTTTTTACCAAGATACATTTAAAATGGCAAGATATCCTACCCTTAGCTCTGTTTTTTATTCGTACAAGACCTTGTGCAGACATACATATTTCTCTTTATGAAATGTTGTATGGCCACCCATTACTACAAGCAAAAACTTGCAAAACTGTCTATGCTTCCATGTTAGGAGAAGACATGCAAATTTCATCTTATATTACTGCCTTGCAAACTAGATTAAGAGAACTACAAGATATGGGAATTTTAGTTCAAAGTGGTCCTCTTAATTATTAATTACATAACATAAAGCCAGGTGACTCAGTCTATATAAAAAATTTTGGCAAAATATCAGCCACACAGCAATCTTGGCTGGGTCCTCACACAGTAATTCTAGTTTCACCTTCCACAATAAAAATCTTAGAAAAAGATAGTTGGTTCCATTGTCCCCACATTAAATTAGTTTCTAGGGATGAAGGAGAAAAAGTTCCAGAAGGAGAAGAAGAAGAAGAAGAAGAAGAAGGAGGAGGACGAGGAGGAGGAGGAGGACGAGGAGGACGAGGAGGAGGAGGACGAGGAGGGGGAGGAAGAGAACAAGGAGGAGGAGGAGGAGGACGAGGAGGAGGAGGAGGATGAGGAGAAAGAATTTCAGAAGAAGATATAGAGATAGCTGAGAGATTGTCATCAGTCAACATGTCTGCAGGCAAAAAGACCAGAGAAGTGGGGCAGCTGGGTAGCTCAGTGGATTGAGAGCCAGGCCTGGAGACGGGAGGTCCTAGGTTCAAATCCGGCCTCAGACACTTCCCAGCTGTGTGACCCTGGGCAAGTCACTTGACCCCCATTGCCCACCCTTACCAATCTTCCACCTATAAGTCAATACACAGAAGTTAAAGGGTTTAAAATTAAAAAAAAATTAAAAAAAAAAAAAGACCAGAGAAGAGGAAACAGAATCAGAAGAAGATGACTGAAGATAGAAGACAATGTAGCAGAATTGCCGATAAGAGTAACAGACTTTGTTAGAGAATCCAATACAGAAAGAAGAAAGAAGACTGATATGGACATTAATTGCAAAAGAATGCATCATTGAACACTGCACATTTTCCACTATAATTACAAACAACACTACACATAGTACTACAAAGAAGACAAAAGACAGACACACCAGTCAATAAGAGAGGAGAATCTGAAGAGTTAGTATTTCTTTGGATCCAACACACATTTAAGATAAATAAATTGTTATAAATTTGGTCATAAATTGTTAATAAAAGGATGCATATGGAATACACATTTAGGAAAAATGGTACTGACTATAATAAAAATTCACTTAGTTTTATAAGATCTTATAAAGTGGAAAGTTTTGGTTTTATAATATTCCGTTCAGGTAACATCCAAAAAACATATAGGTCTTTATACAGATTTTAGTATTGTCAGAGGGAAGACATTTATCATCCTGACAAATACATATCCATATTTGTAATATACTTTGTAAATAGATCTATAATATACTTTGTATATAAATTTTGTACCATAGTTTATAGATAACATACATAGAATAGAAAAAATTTGTAAAAATGTAAATAATGTACAGGTTCTATATATTACATTGTGAATAGTTACAAAGTTGCAAGAGTTAAATCTTTTATTACATCTGTATATATTTGTAGAATTGCATAGGAAACCATTTATATGTAGAAGTAAATATGTAAAGACTTCTATAAATTAGCTGTGCAAATAGTTATAATGTTATAAAAAATTAAGATTTAGAGGATAGGAAATAGTTTTCAGTTATCTGTAATCCGTTTTGTTTTCTGTACTAGAATAAGGTTTAGCATAGAGAAAAAAATTTTGTTTTGAATTGTACAACTAAGATTTTAAAATGCACATTGCATGAGCTACATTGTTTATTGTAAATTTCTCTTTGTAATTATGTAATTAAACATAGAAACAAATATGGCTTTCTGTATTAGTTTTAGAATGACAGTGTATTCTTTGTAATAACTTTTTCTAAAAGTTTTGCATTTTGCATGTTGCGTTTTTGGAATTATATTATTGTATTCTTTAGCATTTGATATTTTTATTATCTAATTTTGTTGGGTTTTTGCAAATGTTTGAATGTTGTTTTTGCCTTCTGTAAAACAGCTTATTGTAATTCTCTATTTCAAATTTTCCCCTATTGTATATCCCTAGAGTAAGTTAATGAATAGGAGCAAGAAACATAGATAAGTTTAGAGTAGGACTGTTTGTTATTTTTGATAAGTATAATAAGATACGTTTACAATAAGGGGAATTTTTATATTTACTAGGGATCATTTCCTCAAATAATCAGAGGGAGGAAATGTAATGCGAAAAGGATAGAGATAGGATAATATTTAAGAAAAGTGGAAGGCCATCTTTAAGGCACATAATAGAAATTCAAGGGAAAGGATTTTAGCAGGCAGAAGGCAGAGGAGGAACAGTTTGGAAGTGACAACCGCTAGAGTGGCTTGACTTCCTATGGGAGGTTAAGAGCTTCCTGTTCAGCAATGGTGGAGGAAAGGTGGGCTTATCGGAGCTCATCTACCTCACCTGACTGTGGAGAAGGAGTATACCCATAATTCATCTTTGAAAGTACTATATTTAACTGGGAAAAATCTAGAAAAAGGATCTGACCATACTTGCTGTACTTATCAGAAGGTTTTATCTAAAATTTCCTGTCAGATCAGCTTTGAGGTTTTACCTCAGGGGTCAGACCCCCTGGGGTGAACTTAGCTGTTGGAATTCATTCAAAACAGTTTTTTTTGGAGACAGCTTTTAGGGAATAAATCAAACCAGCTACTGAGGGTCATAGATAGTTAGCTTAGTCAGTTTGGGGGATACCTAGATAGAAAAAGGGAGTTAAATTAGCTGGAAGGCACAGAAGGCTCCATCTTGTGAGGGATGTAGAAGATTGTGGGTAATTAGCTAGATCCCTTAGAGTTAGGGACTCCTTTTCTGATCCTCAGTTTGTATTCCCTCTTAAATAAAAGAGATACTGTTTTTTATAACTATTGTTATAAACCATAACTTAAATCATCAGCTTTTTAATGTATTACCAACATATCCTAGTAGCAAAAGGTAGAAAAAGAAATTCTGTTTAAATTAACTTTAAATAAGGAGGAGCTAGGTAGCAAAGTAGCCAGGCCTAGAGATAGGAAGTCCTGGGTTCAAGTCTTACCTCAGACACTTCTAAGCTGTATAATCCAAGATAAGTAGGTTAAAAACTTAATATTAATTCCAAGACAGAAGGTAAGGATTTAAAAAAATCAATCAATTAATTAACTGTATATAATATGAAAATCAGGAGCTATATGAACACAATTACAAAACATTTTTCTTACAAAGTCAGATCTAAACAATTGGAAAAACATTAATTGCACATGCGTAAGTCAGGCCAATACATTAAAAATAACAATTCTATCTAAATTAATTGGCAGACTGCCAAAAATTATTTTATAAAGCTAGAAAAAATAATAACAAAATTCATCTGGAAGAACAGTCAACACTATCAGAAAAGATCATCATATACCCCAAAACTATATACCAAGATAAAGTCAACATGGGCACATGATTTTATACATAAAGGGTAATACTATAAGCAAATTTTGGGGAATAATTAGGTATGGAGTAGTTTACTTGTCAGATCTATGGATAAGGAAGAATTTATAACCAAACAAGAGACAGAATTGGATATAAAGTGGATACTTTTGATTATATTAATTTTTGTACAAAAAAACCAATGTAACCAAGACTGGAGGAAAAGCAGAAAGCTTGGGGTAGGGGTGTGTGGAATTTTACAGCAAATAACTGATAAAAGTCTCATTTCTCAAATATATAGAGGACTAAGTCAAATTTATAAAACTATGTTATTCTCCAATTGATAAATAGTTGAAGGATACAAATGAGCAGTTATGAGTCAAGAAATCAAAGCTATTTTAAGTCATATCATTAAGAGAGTTTTATTGATTTCTCCCTTTTTCTATATAAGAGACAAAGGAGTAATAAGATTTTCAATAAGAGACCCTCTGACATTCCATTTGTCAGTTAGTGACAGAAGGGTGTGGCCAAGGCGAGTTAATCAGTTGCAGACATTTGCAAAGGGCTTTGATCTCTGGGTCTCCTGGAGAGAGAGTGTGCTGCCAGCATTCTCTCTCGTTGGAGACAGAGAAACAGAATTAAGGCCTTAATAGCCTTAATGATAATTGATAACTTGGGTAAATAGGTAGATAGATAGTGGGTATATATTATTAGATAGTCAGAGTAGGAGAGTGGGCAAGGGCTTTAGCCTAGCAGAAGAAAGTATCTTCAATGGCAGATAAATTTCAGGTTTTTAGAGAAATTTAGTCAGGATTGGGATCTGAGGTATAGTTACAAACTATATAAGATTACTTTTACTTTCCTCCTTCCTATTTCCTAACCATATTTTCCTAATAATAAACTGAGCATGTTGCATTTAATAAAGTGGTCTACTGGCTTTTGATCAAACTCCTGCCCCAAAAATTTTAACCCTTCACAATTTGAAAAAATATTCTATATCACTCTTGATTAGAGAAATTCATATAAGACAACTCTGAGGTACCTCACACCTCACACCAGTCAGACTGGTCAATATGACAGGAAAAAGAAAATGATAAATGTTGGAGGAGATGTGGAAAATTGATACAATAAAGCACTGTTCGTGGAGTTGTGAACTGATATAGCCGTTGTGGTGAACAATTTGGAACTATGGTTTAAAACTGTACATGTGCATACCTACTTATTCAGCAATACCATCACTAAGTCTGTATCTGGAAGAGTTTTTAAAAAATAGAAAAGGGAATATTCATATAAAATGTTCATAACAGCTTTGTTTGTGGGAGCAAAGAATTGGAAATTGAAGAGATGTCCATCAACTGGAAAATGGCTAAACAAATTGTGGTATGAGATTGTAATGGAATACTATTGAAGAATATCAGTTATAAGACAGGATGAGCAGGATAATTTCAGAAAAAATATTACATGAAACCTTTTTAAACATTAAAAATTGTTTTTACATGTAATTGGAGAAAAAAATGGAAAAAAACCCTAATTACTAGCAAGATAACATTAATTTAGTCAAATACATTTCCTAAACAGCTTGCATATAAATCATTAATCTTATTACCTTTGGTATTTTATACTATTCACATTTAAAATTTGGTATGCAATTACATCCAATTAAAGAATTAAAAATAACAAAAACCAAAATACCAGTTCCTATGTTAAGCACTTCATAATTATATTATTCAATCCTAATAACAATCCTGTAAGTTGAGTACCATTATTATTTTCCCTTTTCCATATCAGGAAACTGAGGTAAGCAGAGATGAACTTGCTTAAGATCACACAGCTAATAAATTTTGGATCATAGAGTGTAACCCAGGTTTCCTTACATTTTTTCCAGAAAATTTTTTTTGCCCAATACTTTTATTTGGGAACCTGACCTGAAATGAGATGAAAGAGATTAACAGAGTCAGAGGGAGTGAGTCTCTGCATTAGGGGACTCATAGAGGGTCTCTTAGCTGGAATAGGAATTAGAGGGTAATTTGATTTAAATAATTTTTTTTTCTTTTCATGGTTGAGTGGGACAGATAAATAAATGACTCGAAATCCCACTTTCAGTAAACTGGAATCAAATGGCAGGTGTGATAAAACAGCAATAGTTTTATTATTCTTTCCATGAAAAGGGACAATGCCCTAATGGCAAGTAAGAATTAATCAAAGATCTCTAATATATATGAATCTCTAATTGCAAATCTCCTCCCACATCCTCCCTTTCTTATCACAGTTCTGGTTGGGGAAGCTGTTATATATACTTTTGAACAAGAGGTTTTTAAGTTAAAATAGCAAAGTACAAAGGAAAAGTTACATTCCACATTTTAAGAGATAAAGGAGCAACTGAGCTGCCAACTGTCCTTGAATTGGTGCCTTTTGTTCCTTGTTATAAACGACTCTTTCCTGGCTTCTTGCTGCTTTTAGATAAAAGCAACAAACTAGCCTCCACATCTCCTTTCCTAGTCAGGATAAAAAAAAAAAACAACAAAAAACTGAGAGCACCTATTCCGAGAATGTTGGAGTTACAAGACTCCATCCTACATCCTGAGAGTAATACACTTAATTCTATCTCACTCATGGTCAAGAAAAGATTAAATCTAAAAGGAAAACCTAAACTACAAATTTCATGATTTTTTTTCTTCAATTCAGGATTGCTT
Organism: Gracilinanus agilis; assembly: GCF_016433145.1. Taxonomy (NCBI): domain Eukaryota; kingdom Metazoa; phylum Chordata; class Mammalia; order Didelphimorphia; family Didelphidae; genus Gracilinanus; species Gracilinanus agilis. The sequence goes on along the minus strand of NC_058131.1, from coordinate 445,190,603 downwards.
TCAAACTAGCTGCTTTCTTCATTACACTGAAACAATAGGGCTATCAATATCCAGGGGGAAATATTTTTACAGAATTTAATTCTTATTTTTTCTTAAAACAAATTCTACAGAGTGGTACCCCCAAATTCACTAAGGATCTTCAGAAGGAGGTTAATTCCTGGAATTACCTGTAAAAGGTAAAAAGGAATTCTTTATTCCTTTTTTAAAATTAAACAGGGGACCTGGAGGTCCTCTTACCCTAGAGATGAGTAGGGATTAACTAGCCCACAGTGACAGGAAGTAGAAACCACAGAGACAGGAAGAAGGAACCATAGAGACAGGAAGTGAGGTAGAAAAAGGGTAGAAAAGGGGCCAGTGTCAGTTGGTCAATCTGTCAGTTGCTAACAGTTAGGTGCTGGCAGTTGTAGGGAAGTTGGCTACTGGAAGTGTGTTGGAGACACAGTGTGTGTCTTTAGTTGCTGGAATATAAAAGGCAAGACTGAGCTTACTGAGAGGGCTTTTTGGCTTTACCCTTTAGCCTTTAGAGAATTTTTTGACTTTGGGGTTTTGGTTTTGTTTGCCTTTTGGTTTGGGTTGTTAGATTATTTTTCTTTCTTGACTTTTTTTTGGGAGGTAGACAGACCTAATTGGTGTTGGATTAAACACTGATTGGGTTGTTTTTGATTGGGCTCGATTGAGTTGTAATTTTGTGGGGTGGTTGTTATTAATGGTAGTTATAGGCAGTTATAGGTAGATATAGGCAGTTTTAGGTAGCAATTGTAGGTAATTATAGGATAACTAGTATAGACATTAGGAAATTTCCTTCCCTACCTCTTTCCTATATTCATTTTACTATATTCTTTTACTATCTCTATTTTAATAAAACTAAATTGTTAATTGTTAAAAGCTGCTCTTTTATTTTTTCAAACTCCTATTTTAACCCTTACATATTCAAAGTCCCAGGAGTTCTTTCCTGCCATCTTAAAATTATTAATATCCAAGCCACATTTCCAAACCTCCAAAATCTACTAAGGTATTTTTAGCAGTTTTTAATACCAGATGAGTTTTTCTTTTCCATGATTATTATAAGGATGGGGGATGGGACAAAAAGAGCCAGAAGAAGGCCATTGGTGACAGTTACTGACAGTTGGGACCAAGGAGGATTCTGGGAGCCTCTGGAAGAGGAGGACTTGGAGGAGGAACTTCCGATGGGGGACTCAGAGAGGGAGGAAGAGAACATCTCAGCTTGAATCCAGTCCTGAGGGCTTCCTGAGGATCTTTCTTTGGACATTGAAACCCCAATTCCCTGGTCAAAGGCATCGCATACATCTCACCCAGCAAGACTTCAACCATAGAGTCAGCTAAGTGTTTGGACTCCGTTTTTGGGAGCAATCTCTTAGGCTCCTTCCCCCATTACCCAATCTTACTGAGAGACCCTTTCCAGTCTAACTTACAATTATAGAAAAGGATAGAAATAGAAACAGAAGGAGAAGGGACAAAAGGGGAGACGCTTAGGTGTGGGAACCCCAAAGGTTCCCACCCAAGTGACAGACCCCATAGAAATAGAGAAGAGGGCACCCAAAAATCCCTGGGCCCTTCACCCCTTTCCCCAATCCCTATAATGATATTAATAAAAGACATTCATTAGTCAGATAGTGTTCCAGAGTGCCTGAGAGACAAGGGGGAGGGGAATCATAGCTTAGTCTGGCTGCCTCCATCTTAGAGTCAGACCACCCACTGTGAAGTTGGCTGATCTCAGGGAGGCTTGCGTGAACCCCGCCCTTGTTAAGAATCAGATTGGGGTGCGCAATACTTCATCTTATAGAGAAGCCTCATCCCTGACTCCTGTGGGGCAGCACAACCACTCAGGTCACCCAGTTTTGGGGTGACACCCCCTGGAAGTCTCAGGAGTATATATTTGGCAGAAGGGGAGAGCTAGAAGAGAGTCTCACCTCATAGATTCTCTATATATCCCTTCTTCATAACTTTGGTGACTGGATCTGTTTATTATTATAATTTTGGCAGAATCAGTTTAGGTAAAGAACCTAAATAATTAAAAAAAAAAAAGCCTCTGTTTGAACCAGATGGCAGCCATTTTTGTCCTAGCTACAGCATAGCAAAGGGGACAAACTTAGTGAAGCAAAGAAGATTTAAAGAGACAGTACCATAAAAATTTTACATTCAAACTGGTACAATGAATGGATCCATCACTGGGGAAAACAATTTGTACCATGATGGGAATCTTTACGTTACTATATTACTTTTCAAACATGATTTATAATTTCTGGATTGTAGTGATCTCAGGGTATATAATGGGAATCCTAGAAATATGTGATTCCTGCCAATGGTTGAAGCTAGAAATAGGTTGGATCTTTGCTTTCATACCAACTGCAATTGCAGTGATCATCTCATTCCTCCACTTCTATTGGTCCTTAAAGAATTTAGTGCATAAATTGCTAGGACACAAGGATGATAGCACTGTATTGATAATGACATTAAGAAAGGAAATATCAAAGTTACTTGAAGAGAATGCTCAATTGAAAGGGGGAAAAGAGATCACAGCAGGAAACAAAATAGGAATAACAATGCAAACAACTGAGGCACATACAGACACAGCAAAGAAAATAGAGGAAGGGGCAACAACACCAGCAGTACCAATATTACCAATTATTAATTAGGGACAAAAAGGAATACACCTTTGCACAAGGTACATTCTCAAAGATTGACCATATAACCTTTTCAGATCATAATGCAATAAAAATAATAACCAGTAAGGGCACATGGACAGGCAAATCAAAAACTAATTAGAAATTAAACAATATGATTCTCCAAAACCAGTTAGTTAAAGAACAAGTCATAGAAATAATCAATTATTTCAAAGAAGAGAAAGACAATGATGAGACATCCTAGCAAACTCAGTGGGATGCAGGTAAGGCAGTACTCAGGGGGAAATTTATATACTTTAATGCATGTATTAACAAATTAGAGAGGGCAAAGAAATGAACTGGGCATATAAATCAAAATACTAGAAAGGGAACAAATTAAAAATCCCCAAAGACCAAATTACAGATTATAAAAATTAAAGGAGAAATCAATAAAATTGAAAGTAAAAGAACTATTGAATTAAAAAAATGAGACTAGAAGCTGGTACTTTGAAAAAACAAATAAAATTGACAAAGTACTAGTCAATCTAATTTAAAAAAGGAAATAAGAAAACCAAACTGACAGTATCAAAGATGAAAAAGGAGACCTCACCTCTAAAGAAGAGGAAATCAAGGCAATCATTAACAACTATTTTGCCCAATTATATGGCAATAAATATAGCAACTTAGGGGAGATGGATGAATATTTGCAAAAATAGTAGAAGAAATAGAATACTTAAGTAATCCCATATTAGAAAAAGAAATCAAAGAAGCCATCAAAGAACTCCCTAAGAAAAAATACCCAGGACCAGATGGATTCACAAGTGAATTTTGTCAAACTTTCAAAGAACAACTAATTCTAATACTATACAAAATATTTGACATAATAAGCAAATAAGTTCTAACAAACTCCTTTTATGATACAAATATGGTACTCATCCCAAAGCCAGGTAGATCAAAAACAGAGAAAGAAAACTATAGACCAATCTCCTTAATGAACATAGATGCAAAAATTTTAAACAGAATACTAGCAAAAAGACTCCAGCAAGTGATCATGAGGGTTATTCATTATGATCAGGTGGGATTTATACCAGGATATCAAGGATTGTTCAATATAAGGAAAACCATTCACATAACTGACCATATCAACAAGCAAACCAACAAAAACCACATGACTATCTCAATAGATGCTGAAAAAGCCTTTGACAAAATACAACACCCATTCCTATTAAAAACACTAGAAAGTATAGGAATAGAAGGATCTTTCCTAAAAGTAATAAACAACATATATCTAAAAACATCAACAAGCATCATATGCAATGGGGATAAATTAGAAGCCTTCCCAATAAGATCAGGCATGAAACAAAGATGTGCATTATCACCTCTATTATTTAACATTGTACCAGAAACTCTAGCAGTAGCAATTAGAGAAGAAAAAGAAATTGAAGGTATTAAAAGAGGCAATGAAGAGACTAAGCTATCACTCTTTGCAAACGATATGATGGTCTACTTAAAAAATCCTAGAGAATCGACTAAAAAGCTAGTAGAAATAATCAACAACTTTAGCCAAGTTGCAGGATACAAAATAAATGCACATAAATCATCAGCATTCTGTATATTTCCAACACATCACAGGAACAAGAGGTAGAAAGAGAAACACCATTTAAAATCACCTTAGACAATATAAAATACCTAGGAATCTATTGACCAAAACAAACACAGGAATTATATGAACACAACTACAAAACACTTTCCAAACAATTAAAACTAGATCTAAATAATTGGAAAAACATTGATTGCTCATGGGTAGGATGAGCTAACATAATAAAAATGACCATTCTATTGAAATTAATTTACTTATTTATTGCCATACCTATCAAACTACCAAAATTTTTTTACTGAGTTAGAAAGAACTATAACAAAGTTCATTTAGAAGAACAAAATATCAAGAATATCATGGGAAATAATGAAAAAATGTGAAGGAAGGTGGCCTAGTAGTACCAGATATTAAACTATACTATAAAGCAGCTGTCATCAAAACAATATGGCACTGGCTAAGAGACAGAAGGGAGGATCAGTGGAATAGACTTCAGGTAAATGAAGTCAGCAAGACAGTGTATGATAAACCCAAAGAGCCCAACTTTTGAGACAAAAATCCACTATTTGACAAAAACTGCTGGGAAATTTGGAAAACAATATGGGAGAGATTAGGTTTAGATCAACATCTCACACCCTACACCAAGTTAAATTCAGAGTGGGTGAATGACTTTAATATAAAGAAGGAAACTATAAGTAAATTAAGTGAGCACAGAATATATACTTGTTAGATCTATGGGAAAGGGATATTTTAAAACCAAGCAAGAGTAAGAAAAAGTTACAAAACGTAAAATAAATGATTTTGATTATATTAAATTAAAAAGCTTTTGTAGAAACAAAAACAATGCAACCAAAATCAGAAAGGAAACAACAAACTGGGAAAAAAATCTTTAGAACAAAAAACTCTGACAGGGGTCTAATTACTCAAATATACAAGGAGTTCAATCAATTGTATAAAAAATTAAGCCATTCCCCAATTGATAAATGGGCAAGAGACATGAATAGGCAATTTTCAGGTAAAGAAATAAAAAGTATCAATAAGCACATGAGAAAGTGCTCTAAATCTCTAATAATTAGAGAAATGCAAATCAAAACATCCTCACACCTAGCAGATTGGCTAAACTGACAGCAGGGTAGAGTAACAAATATTGGAGGGGATGTGGCAAAATTGAGACATTAATGCATTGCTGGTGGAGTTGTGAACTGATCCAACTATTCTGGATGGCAATTTGGAACTATGCCTAAAGAGCTCTAAAAGATTGCCTGCCCTTTGATCCAGCCATACCTTTGCTGGGTTTGTACCCCAAAGAGATCATAGATAAAAACATTTGTACAAAAATATTAATAGTCATGCTTTTTGTGGTGGCAAAATACTGGAAAATGAGGGTATGCCCTTCAATTGGGGAATGACTGAACAAGTTGTGGTATATGCTGGTGATGGAATTCTATTGTGCTCAAAGGAATAATAAACTGAAGGAATTTCATGTGAACTGGAAAGACCTCCAGGAATTGATGCAGAGCAAAAGGAGCAGAGCCAGAAGAACATTATACACAAAGGCTGATACACTGTGGTAAAATTGAATGTAATGGACTTCTGTACTAGCAGCAGTGAAATGACCCAGGACAATTCTGAGGGATTTATGGAAAAGAACACTACCCATATTCAGAGGAAGAACTACAGGAGTGGAAACACTGAAGAAAAACAACTGTTTAAACACATGGGTTGATGTAGATATGATTCGGGATGTAGACTGGAAACGACTAAACCAATGGTCAATATCAATAATATGAAAATGAGTCTTGATTGATGACACATGTTAAAACCAGTGGAAATGCATGTTGGCTGTCGGGGTGGGGCAAAGAGGGAGTGAAGGGGAAAGTAAAAACATGAATAATGTGTGAGATTCATATTTCAGAGTGGAATTCTAGCTGCAGAGAGTGGTTCAGACCACAGCTTAGAATTCCATAGTGTCCCACCCCACAGAGAACTCTGAGAGAATGGGCAGTTAAGGTAGTTAAGGAGTTGGGTCCTGGGTTTAGAGTAAGCAGCATTCTCTATTTCTGTGTCTGAGGTCCTGGGTTGCTCTTGGGGGCTTGAGACTTGAATCTGAGCAAAGCCATTTTAGTTCTTAGCTGCCAACCTGCTTTACCTGGATTTGACATTCAACTACATCACAGTTACCTCTGTTTAGTTTTTTTAAATATAGAGGAGAATATTTATAGGGATAGAGAGCAGATTAGCTATACAGGTTACCTTTCCCCTTTGTGGGGAGGGGCTGCTTGGACATAATGGTTTGTGGGCTTTCCAGACCTTGACAATCTTTATTTGATCTTCCTTCTTTCCCTTCCCCATGCATCATTAAACCTTTAATCAGTTGGGAGCAGTGCCTGGTTATATTTAGGGAAATACTCACAATTTCCTTAAGCTGAGTTTCTCCAGCTTTGTGGCCCAGAAGTAAAATCCATCCTCTGTACCTGTGAGCTTCAAAGACATCAAGCTTCCCCTATTTTCTCCTATTCAATCCTGTGGGGAAATAGTTTAGAGAAAGTTATCATCTTTAGGAGTTCAGCCTTTCCTAAGTTACTGTCCTGGTCCTATAGTTAACAAGTCTGTCTGCCATTATCTTACAGTTGATTTTCCAACTGCCTAGTGGGAGGAGGGGAAGTGAAGGAGTACTCAGCAGGTTGGTGGGGCAAAGGGGAAAGTAAGAAAATGAATCATGTAACCATGCAAAAAAAAAAGAAGAGTGGTAAGGGTTAGGCAATGCAGGTTAAGTGACTTTTCCAGGGTCATACAGCTAGGAAGTGTCTGAGGCCAGATTTGAACGTAGGACCTCCCATCTTTAGGCCTGGCTCTCAATCCACTGAGACACCAGTTGTCCCCAAAATCCTGTTCTTGAATTTTTTTTCTGGAATTTTTTTGATCAATATTTTCTTTTCCTGATATTTACTAGCTTTCTTTCTAAGAGGATAAGCTAGAATTTTGGCATGAATCAAAGTTAAGCAAACTCATGTAAGATTTAAATTAATGTCTAATAACTCTAAGTATTTTATTTTATAAGGTTTTTTTATTAATCACTTGAAATAGAAGAAATAAATGAACAAAAGTATAAAGCTTACATAAAACCACACGGGTAAAATTCTCCTGTTGGCTCTCACCCAATCTCCACAATTGCCTTCTTGGGAGCAGAGAGAGAAGGAGTAGCTACACTCACAACTTTATCTTCAAAGTGTAAGCACATAATATGAGAAGGAAAATGGGAAGCTGGGAAAGAGAGTTCTGGGGAGAAAATTCTAATTACACCCCCCCCCCATGATTCCATTGGAAAATGAGCATGTAGAAATCTCCTAGATTTACATGCCTAGTTTCCCCAATGAATCATTATATATAACCAACTTATACATATTTCTAAAGACATTTAACTAGAGGTATATACAATATTTCACTTTCTAAGAGGAAATTACAATATTTGGGGGATAAGAGGGAAATAAAAGAGAACAAAACCAGTGATTGCTAGGTGCATTGACAAAAATCCAATTGTGGGGCAATCCCCTTTGGTATAAGAGTTTACATTCAAAATAAATGCATTCAACACCCCAAGGTTTAGTTCACTATATCCCCAAAGTTCATTCTGGATCTTTTGGTGCACTGTGTGGTTTCTGCAGGCTTCTTTATGGTGCCTTCTCCAAACAGTTCACTTTCTTGATTTGGGGAGGTAGCAAGTTTCTTATCCTAAAATTACTCTCAAACAATAAAAATTTTTATAAATCTAGAATTTTATGACAATAATACAATTCCCCCTGAGGAAGGTATTGACCAACACATGGATCACCCCAGGATATGTAGCTTAGTTATGAGAGATATGAATCAATTGTCAAAAGAAAATAAAAAACCTTAAAAAAAACCCAAATTGAAGAGAAAAAATAACTTCTGGATGAAACATAAAGTATCAAAGTCTCATGTATAAAAATTCTAAGTAAGGAAGAATTCTAAGTAAGGAAAAATTCTAAGTCCTTGAATAAAGGCCTGATTAAAATGATTTATTTTCTCCAGTCCAGTCATAGGGGAAGCATACAAATAAAGACAATGTAATAGAACATAAAGCTAATGGCAAAAACACAGTAGCTTAAAATGATATAGTGCAGGGGTCAGCAACCTTTTTGGCCATGAGAGCCATAAATACCACATTTTTTAAAATGTAATTTCGTGAGATCTGTACAGTGCTCACAGTGCGTGCATCTGTAACAGTGCGAGCTCCTGTAACAACAGCGCCTGAAAAAAATTGACTTTATGGCTCCTGCAGAAAGCCATATCTGGCCCTCAAAAGAGCCAGATTTGGCTCGAGACCCATACATTGCCAACCCCTGATATAGTGTAATAGAATATATTGTATTAGATTAATATGTGAACTTAAAAAAATGGAATTTTAAAGCAAACAATCAGCAAATACAATAATCATGACAGGACACAGGCACTCATTGTTAATAGAAGGTTTTACATGTGAGCGATCAATTTAAGAATCCTTTTCTCCTATTCTGATAGATGCATTATAGAGACTTCACTATTTTGAGAGGAACAAACTGAAACAGTTAACATCAATAAGGCAATGGAGTCTGAAAAGGCTTAAAATTCACCTCACCACATTGAGGTTCCTTTCCCTCCCGCATATCATCATCCATCTAGATTACTTTGATGATGCCTCTGGGGCCCCCCATACGGAGAGGGATTTCCACACTGAGTGTAGTGTGATTGAACCCCATATTGGATGTGTTGCAGAGGCTGGGCAGAATCTCCCTTCTGCATCTTGAGATTACGCAAGATATATTTCAGTTGTTTTTTCTTGGGGGGGGGCGGGAAATGGATAAATTTCAAAGTATCCAATCAGTACAAGTACTCCCAGGAAGTAAGAAAAGACATTGTAAAACTGTGGTAATACACTGCTCTTTCATAGAGTGGGCCATGCTTTTAAATCAAATCATTTAAATCAGTAGCAATTCTACTCCCTTTTTGGAAGTGGTGCTACCCTAGTATGTACTGCTTAGGAGTAAAAGCCTCACAAGGCTAGTAGATGGAGACATGCCCCAATCAGCCTTTGAATGGAGGGTGGGGTGAAAAGCCTTAGCCCAAGACTAAATTTAGGAGGGGCAACAAGAAAAGGCAAGAGTTTTCTATTTTAGGCAAAACAAAACGCATTGTCTTAAAGGTAAAAAAAAAAAGCAACCTCAGGAGTTAGCTAAGAGGTTTAGAAGAGTAACCTCCCCTCCCCCCCAGGGGTAAAAAGTCCAGGGAGCCACTTTCTTCCACTGCCATGTGGGCAGGGGACTGCTACTCCCCTTGATAGCTCTCCCCAGCTATGTGGGCAGGGAGTTAAGTGGGTGGAAGTGTCCCCTCAGGTAAAAGCCTTTTGGAGGCTAATTGTTGTCCAAGAGAAATACCTGGGCTTCCAAGGCAGCAGCAAGCACTCAGCTGCTAGCAATGTAAGGGAAAGGGGGATTTATACCTCACCCTACCTCGAAGGAAAATGACTTCCAAGGACCCCCAGCCAGTGTGCTCAAGAGAAGAGGTGGGAGGACATTGACAGGCTGCATAAGGACCCCCAGGCAGTGTCTGGTCAAACATAGTAGGCAATGACTGGTGGCAGCAGCAGTGGGAGGAGGAGGAGGAACAGCAGTGAGGGTGGCAGAAGCTTTTAAAGCTAATCTATCTTTAATTAAGATAGGAGTAAGGGTCCTACACTCAGACTTCTGGTAGTCAAAAATGTAAGATTTGAATTAATATCAATAACTCCAAATATTATGTTTTATAAGATTTATATCACTTGAAGTAGAAGAAATAAAAAATAGAAGTACAAAGCTCAAGTATGACCATATGAATAAACTTTCCTGCCAGGCTCTCCCCCCAGCCTCCACAGCCAAGTACTGGGAAGAAGAAAGAGAGGGAGGAGCTATACCCACAACTTTATCTTCAAAGCATATGCATGTAAGTGAGAAGGAAAATGGGAAGCTGAGAAAGAGAGTTGTGGGGAGAAAATTCTAATTACATTCACTTGACTTTACAACTTCATTTTATTTGTTTGGAAAAAAAAAATTTTTTTTATTACCAGAGGAATGCTGGAGCCAGCTCTAACCAGCTCACAAAGCTGATTGTTAAATTTTTTTTGTGTGAGAATTTGCACCTCAGTAATTGATTGTTACAAATCAAGGCTTGATTTATTATTTAATTTATTGTCTAGATTTAAAATGTTAATAATACAGATTTAATTTTAATGTGTTATGTACATAGAATTTTTGCCCCAGAAAGCCCACTATTAAAATTTACTATCACATCTCTGTTTTGTTTGTTCTACAAACTTTACTTGAGGTCATCTGGTAGTATAGTAGAAGTCTTAGAGAATGAAATCATCATTAGAGTGGAGGCCTGGTAACTATAATAATAATAACAACAATAAAAAATAATAGTATTCATTAGAATTCATATATCACTTTAATGCTTGCTATTTATGTTTTCTAATTTGAGCATCACATCACTACATCTCTCTCACAGCTAAATTTTTAGAGATCAGTGGCAGAAATTTATCAATCACTTCTTTTAGTCCCCAGTACCAGTATCAAAAAGAATAATCATTTGGTTCTTATAACTTCAACTATTTTACTGTTGTTGCCTCTAGTGTTGCTACTGCTGCTATACTACTACTACTACTACTACTACTACTACTACTACTACTACTACTACTACTACTACTACTATTACTATTACTACTATAAGGAGAGACAAATGGTGAACAGAGAACTAGCCTTGGATTCAGGACAATCCGGGGCTGTGTGATCCTGGGCAAGTCACTTAATCTCTTAGTGTTCTAAGACTATAAATTGCAAAAATGGTGTTGACCTTTATTGGTATGAGAAAATTTCCTCATCTAAGAGGTCCTTATACCAAGAAATAGCATATTTAGTCCCTTTCCCTATTCTACCACCCCTATTTGTTTATTTTTGCTATGTCCTTAGTAATCCTCAGCTTTCAATTTCCTATTAACCAATTTTATTCTATTATTTCCAGTCTAAGGATCATTCTCTTTGGCAGAGAAAACAGATGCAAATCAGAGTTGATTAGTTCCACTTTTCCTCCATCATCTATTTTCACAATTGTTTCTAAAACTGATATAAGTGATATCTTCCCCAACTTTTTACAAGGAAATTGCCATGCCCATGCTTTTTATAAAACAGCCTCTGCAAATGATCTTAACTCTTATTTATTCAAGTAAACAAGAATTTATTACAAATTTATACTAACACAAAAATCTTAAAAATATAATAAAACTAATGTATAAAAATATAAAGAATTTTTATTTCTATATTATAATAGGATTATAGATTTAATAATTATGTGCATCTTGTTGAATATTCTCAATTTACAGTTGAGGAAATACAGGCCCAGAGGAATTAAATGACAAAACCATACAAGTTTTAATGGTGGTTAGGTTCTTTGAGTTGAAATTCTTTTATACTTTCAAATATCTCCCTGCCTACCAAAGGCAAAAGAAGGGAAATAAAATGTACTATTTAGCCCTTGAGGCCCTAGTCTTGCAACCTCCTCTTAAGGAACTGGTAAGTACTTGGATTCTGGAAGGGGATCATTGGCCTCCATTGGTCTTATAAAGTGTGTTTACAATTGGGTGCAGAATCATCAAGGCAGAGTTAATTGGTGGGAGGTGGGAGGGAATCATCATATTGCAGGGGAGTCATTATATTGCAGTGGGGTGAAGTACATCTGGTCCATAAGAGCCATGACTCCTTACCCTCTGAAGCTAAGATCACCAGAAAAAGTGGACGTCCAAATGAAGAGATGTAACCATTGCACAGCCCCATTCAGAGCCAACTCCAATGACCAATCTCCTGCATTATGCTTGTCCCATCACTGGGTATCCTAGTGATAGTCTTATTCACCTTTTGCCAACTTTCACTTTTGCTATATGTAGTGAACTTATGATGCTACTTTACCTGTTGTTGACTTTGATTTGAACTCTATTTTCTTTGAAAAATGTAGATATAAAATTTCAGGAAATATATTAAAAATATCTAATGATTTTGGCTATAACTCTCTTCCCTATGTAAAGTTTCATCAGATGCCTCATGATTTGAAAAATGCTGTGTTTTCATCCTCTCATTTTCCCCAAATAGGCATTCTGAACCTTTTGAGATATTATTCATTTCTCTAGTACATTTGAAAACATCCTTTTGTTGTTTTTTTTTATGTACTTAGCTCCCTCATTAGAATGGAAAGCTCCTTGTCCAGGGGGATTATTTAATTCTTTGTATTTGTATCCCCAGAACCTAGCACAATGTCTAGCATGTAGTAATCATGTAGTAAATATTTGCTGATTAGTTGATTAATTCCCTAGTTAATCCCAGTTAATTAATTCCAAGTTAATTCAGATTTTCATCATTTTTGTCACTTTGCTGTAGGTCTGAGACACAATTTTATATTCATCTGTCCTTAACTCATTCCCATCTTTGTTTTTAAACCTTACATTCTGCCTTAGGATGAATATTAAGTATTAATTCCAAGGCATAAGAAGGTTAAGGGCTAGACAACTGGAGTTAAGTAACTTGCCCAGGGTCACATGGCTAGGAAAATGTCCGAGATAAAATTTGAACCCACATCCTCCTGACTCTAGGCCTGGGAGCTACCTAGCTACCCCTTTCCATTTTCTTTATGTGCTATATTGTGATTCCAAGACAGCTATCTCATTGTTTCATCTAACTGCTAATCTGTTTAGTTCCTCTTTCTGATTATTTTTATCTTCTAAAAGTCTAAGGATAATTTTGCTTTCCTTACTAGCTCTCTTGGTCTTTACCTAAAGACTCTCTACAATGCTTCCTGTCTTTGGTTTTAGGATTTTCTTCCATGGGTATTATCTCCTTAAAACGCACTTCCATTTGGACCTTTTGACTTCCTTGAATCCTAATAATGGTCATAACATTTTTTAAAATATGGAGGACTGTACCTATAAACCAGTACCTAAAATTAGAAAACTAGCATTTTGGTGCCAGCTCTGCTACTTACCAGCTATGTGTTTTATACAACTTGCTTCCCTTTTTTAACCTGTTTGCACATTTACAAAACTAAAAGAATTGTACTAGATGGTCTACAAGGTCCAATCTAGATTTAGTATTCTTAGTCAGTGAATCCATGATGACATAAAAGAAATTTTACTTAACTCAGAAAATAGTTTAGATTTAAGGATATTCCCATCTTTTTTTGAGATGGGTTGTCATCTTACCCTAGATTTACAATTGAACAAAAGTCATTGGGCATGCTATGTTATGTGGAAGAAGAGGAAATTAATTTGGTGGAAAGTATACTGATGGAAAGCTATGGGTCTATTTAAAGAGTGAAATTGGTGTGAGAGAACTAAAAAGGAGAGACATTTTTTTTTCCTTTGAGAGAAAGGCACATGTGATTCCAAATTCTCTTTTAGACTGACTCCAAATATGTGGAAAGAGATATACAGTAGGATCTCATTTTATGTGACCAATATGTACAAAGACTCTTCTTTGTAAGATGGAAATGCACTTAATAGTGAACTCCATTATTTAATAAGTATTATTAAATGAACATGCCTGGGTACTTATGACTTTTCCTAGGCTTATCAAAGCTATCAACCTCACTATTATTAATTATTAATTATATTAAATATGTTAAATAATAATTAGTGTTAATGAAACAAAGAGAAACACTGCTCTGACTTGGACAGGACTTCTTATAAGCAAAAATTCTGGACAAAGACTTATTTGGGAGCTAATGTTTGGCTTTAATGGTTGACACAAAACAATTTAATGACTCTCACTAATGCTTCTTAGAGCTTGTGAGAATGAATATGATTTAGTGAACTGCTATGAGATTTTATGATGCTTGGGAAAATAGTGAGTATTTAGCATGTAATTATAAATTTAAGATTTTTCTGCCTTTATTTTTTCAATTGCCAATCACATATGATGATGTTATTGACAGAAAATCTCCTTAGAGACTCTTTCCCAGAGTTCTAAAACAAAGAATTCAAAAGATAGATAATGACCAAGTTGACTATTGTGAAAGGGAATTTTGGAAAGAAGAAACAGGTTTGCACCAAAGGGCAATGGAATTCTGAGGAAACTGTGGACTCTGGGATAAACCTGGTTAGAATGTAGCTGGAGAGGGTCAGGAGATTCTAACTGCCAGCCTGGGGGGAATTGGTTGGAGGCTATGAAGCTGAAGCCAGCTTGGAGACCCAGCTCTGACCTCCTGCGGATCTCTATCATTTAGCAAACCATTCCTGTTCCTGTTCTTAGCTTATCTGAAAGCTGCTGCACGATTTATCTCTACTACCAGTTTATGAAGATCTAACCTGAGAAGAGAAGTTGATTAAATTTTCAAGGTTGCCTTGGAGGGGTTTTCCTCTCTGGGGTGAATCCAATCACTTCAACTCCAGTTACCTGAGCTACACATCTGTATTCTAAAGACTCAGAAACCTTCGTGGATTTTAGTTAGAAATAGACAGTTAGCAGACAGAGAGAATAGAAGAGAATAGGCTTGGCCAGGCACAGAAGAGACTTTTAATCTAACGTCAGTTTGGGGGATCTTAAGGTAGACAGTCTTCAAGATAGGGATTTGCCCTCAATCCACTTACCTAAATACCCTTCCTGATATCTCTCCAGAATAAACCTCTTTGTTTATTATGCAGTCAGATATATCTATATTGGCCTAGGACTGAGAGCGATGACATCTTTTCTTTCAGCCCTTGAAGAGAACAGTCCTATCAGCTAGGTTAGTCAAATCCTAGCCATCCTTACAACTATAGTACAGAGTGACTCTTCCATTTAACACTATGAATTGGCCTTGCCTCTTTCCCAAGAACTAATTTCCTTTGGTCAAGAGTTGGAGACAAAGGTTTTAATCTGGAAATAAAAAACAGGAATATTAAGCTGAATAGCTTTACAGTAGATACAAAGAGAGGAGGAGTTCAGGGCTGGAGTACCTCGGAGTCTGATACAATGTGAGAAACTTCTAAGATAAAAATGTACTTGAGATTTGATCATTGGGTACTTCAGGGTCTAAGTCAAGATCAGTCTGGAACACTTCCCTAAAGTAAGTTCCCAGACAAACTCCAAAGATCCAAAACTGTAAGGCCTCTGTCCTGCAGGGAAAAGGCTGGGGTGAGGGTAATCTTGTCCTGCAGGGAGAAGTCCTGGGGGGGAGGGGGACCACAATAAACTAGCTTTACTAACTTATTGGAACTAATAACTTGAGAATAATACTAATTTCTCACACTACACAAACTGAAAAATGATCTTGAGTATTAGAGATTATAAATTCATGTTAAAATGTTAAATAAAATGTAATTTTAAGTTTGAGGAACTATTTTAGACTAATTAGAATAGAGGAAAGTTCTCATAATGTGAAATGCTATAATTTAAGATTCCTTGTGATGATGGTTTCTAAAAAAGGTTTTTGCTTATAGAAAACTTGAGAACTTAATTCTGGGCTTTGCCCATTATATAAGGCAGTGTTGGCATATGTGCCCAGCTGGCATGAGGAGCTGCTTTGTTCCCTTTCTTCCCAGTGCCCAGGGACATTTTTTGCATGCCACATCCTTCTATCCAGCCACCCAAAGTGAGCACTTCCTCCCTCTACTCTCTGGGGTAACGGGGGAGTGTGCATACTCACATGCAGCTTGAAGTTGCAGTTTGGGCATGGGAACTTCAAAACCTTCCCCAATGCTGGTATAAGGTATCCTTAGATAGAGATTTCTCTCAAGTGGTCCTAAATGCTATTAATCTAGAATTCTAGCCACTGATGTTTTAATTGTTTTAACTGTATATTGATGTCTAATTTGTACCAATTACTCATTTTACTAGTGAAATTTTTATTTTTTAATTTTAAATTTTGAAAAAATATTTAATTAATTGATTTAGAATATTTTTCGATGGTTACATGGTTTATGTTCTTTCCCTCCCCTCCAACCCTGTCCCCCCCCCCCCAGCTAACACGTAATTCCACCGGGTTTTAAATTTATCATTGATCAAGACATATTTTCATATCATTGATATTTGCATTAGGGTGATTGTTTAGAGTCTATATCCTAGTGAAACTTTTAAACTAATATTTTAAGAAAGTATGGAAAAAGAATCGACAAGCACAACTCTCCATGCTCTAAAAGGTAAATCAAGAAGTGAAGGAAAAATATGTACTTTGATGTAGAAAAATGCTTTGTAACTAAAATAGCAAACTGATTGCTACTCGAGCAGTCCAGGTACCTCTTTTTATAGACTGCTCCTACCCAAGTAGTTGCTATCTCAGGCCCGGAGAAGAAGAATTTTAGAGTATGGCTACTCAGCATGCTACAGTTTCTTGGAGCTCTAAAAAAATAGTAGGCTGTGGTTCTTCTCAAACAAGATAATGATTAACTAAGGAAGAAGGAATTGGGGAGGGTTGTTGTGGGAGAGCTGGAGATTAACCCTGGGCCATTCTCTTTCAAGAATGACAGGCTCTGATGGATATATTTAAAAATAGAGGAATTTATTTAGGTTGAATGGCTGGGAGGTAGGAACAGGACCAAGCTGCCTCCACCAAGAGAAAAAGTTCAGGATTTTTACATCCTAAAGGAATAGGCTCTGTGTGATCCTGTCATCTATCTGATACCAGATACTTTGAAGATCTTGAGGAATATCAACTAAGTGCCTTGACTGAGGGAGAACAAAACATTGTACCTGGGTGGATCAGTTATAATGTGTCTGTCTCCTCAGTTTGTGGACTTACTGACCGACCAAGAAGTGTTCCTGTTACCTGTGCCATAAAGGATTCAGCTGGGACCAGTATCTCCTGTGGAGTGAGAAAATTCCCTTATCTCCAAGATTCTCTAGGAGCCACCCTGATTCAGCGAGACTATTGTTTGTGCTGGAGATAGACAAACCTGCTAGCCAAATCTAACTGGTAGTTGGTTGGGTCTTATTTAGTAGTTAGTCAAACCTTTACCATCCACCTTCTCCTGTTTCATTAAACTGTATTTTGTAGCTTCCTGTTTACATTTTTCTCTAAAACCAACAAGGGACCCACTTGTGTTAATTGTAATCCCTGGTTTGTCAAAGGAGGCAGTTGGGGGAGGGGGGTTAATTGCCATTCCCAACCCTGTCACCACTCACTTCAAGCTGTGTCCTGTGTTTGTGGGAGTGGGTTTGTTTTCCCTGCATAATTGCATGTTAGGCAGTTAGCTTGACTTACTAATACATTCCTCTATCAACCCCCTTCTCCTTCTATTAACCCCAATGTTTATTTACCTATTTCAGAACCTAAGCAAACATTTCAACCTATTGTGAGTAAGACCGATAAGTCATGCATATTGGACACATGTCCCTTTGGACACATTGAGTCCCTTATGGATATTAAGGGGATATAATGTCAAGGTAGGAAGCTGTGTAGTGAGGGATTGGAATAATCAATTTTATTCCCTTCCTTTTTTTCCCTTACAGAGCTAACTGCTAAATTTTATTTAAGATGCAATAAATATTTTCTCCATGGATCCCAGGTTCAGTTTTCTATATGGATTTTCCAGTGAAATAAAACACAGGCTGGTAAAAATAATAATGCTGAATAAATCAAATTCTATATGATTCCATTTGGGAATATAAATACAGGTATAACATTTTTAGATTTATTTTTTTAAATTTTAAACATTTATTAATATTTATATTTTAGAAAAGTTAACATGGTTACAAGATTTATGCTTTTACTTTCCCCTTCACCCCCCTCCCCTGGCCGATATGCATTTCCACTGGTTTTAACATGTGTCATTAATCAAGACCTATTTCCAAATTGTTGATAGTTGCATTGGTGTGGTACTTTCGATCCCCTATCATATCCTCATCATCCCATGTATTCAAGCAGTTGATTTTCTTCTGTGTTTTCTCTCCTGCTGTTCTTCATCTGAATGTGGGTAGCATTCTTTTCCATAAATCCCTCAGAATTGTCCTGGATCATTGCATTGCTGCTAGTACAGAAGTCCATTGCATTCGATTTTACCATAGTATATCAGTCTCTGTGTACAGTGTTCTTCTGGTTCTGCTCCTTTCACTCTGCATCAATTGCTGGAGGTCTTTCCAATTAACATGGAATTCCTCCAGTTTATTATTCCTTTTAGCACAATAGTATTCCATCACCAGCATATACCACAGTTTGTTCAGCCATTCCCCAATTGAAGGGCATACCCTCTTTTTCCAGTTTTTTGCCGCCACAAAAAGCCCAGCTATAAATATTTTCATACAAGTCTGTTAGTGATCTCTTTGGGGTACAAACCCAACAATGGAATGGCTGGATCAAAGGGCAGGCAGTCTTTTATAGCCCTTTGAGCATAGTTCCAAATTGCCATCCAGAATGGTTGGATCAGTTCACAGCTCCACCAGCAATGCATTAATGTCCCGATTTTGCCACATCCCCTCCAGCATTCATTACTCTCCCCTTCTTTCATTTTAGCCATTCTGCTAGGTGTGAGGTGATACCTCAGAGTTGTTTTGATTTGCATTTCTCTAATTATTAGAGATTTAGAACACTTTCTCATGTGCTTATTGATACTTTTGATTTCTTTACCTGAAAATTGCCTATTCATGTCTCTTGCCCATTTATCAATTGGGGAATGGCTTGATTTTTTATACAATTGATTTAACTCTTATATATTTGAGTAATTAGACCCTTGTCAGAGTTTTTTGTTATAAAGATTTTTTCCCAGTTTGTTGTTTCCCTTCTGATCTTGGCTACATTGTTTTGGTTTGTACAAAAGCTTTTTAGTTTTATATAATCAAAATAATTTATTTTACATTTTGTAATTTTCTCTAACTCTTGCTTGGTTTTAAAATCTTTCCTTTCCCAGAGATCTGACAAGTATACTATTCTGTGTTCACTTAACTTATTTATAGTTTCCCTCTTTATATTCAAGTC